>NW_028136020.1:0-449577 GCF_964662115.1 Mustela nivalis | reverse complement strand
GATCCCACACCAGGACAATGTCCTGCAGAACCACCACATAACCTGAAATGAGGAGATCATTACAGAAACCATCCAAGGGTTAGTGTTAGGAACCAAGGACATGGCAGGACTGACCTGAAGACCCCATGGAGAGCTATCTGGGTGGCTGAGTTGACAGTGGAGGTGAGGGTGAGTGTCTGGCTCTGGCTTTGTGTCCAGGAGTCAGCTCTGTGTGGGTGTGTCCTCAGCTAGGCATGCAGATTTCTGCTCCTCTGAATCCTTTCCGGAGTTCCAAATGGCACAGTTTCCTTCTGGGCAGCAGGCTGAGTCCTCTGGGATTGCCCATGTGTCCCCAAATTGTAGGGCACCTACTGCAAGGCCTTTGGGGTCACAATCCTGAGAACCGAACCAAACCAAAGGTTATGGTTAGGGCCCACCACATGGCAGGCCCGATCTGCCAGCACTCTGTCCATCTTTCTGGGGGAGGAAGCAGTCGAGGGATTTGTTCAGGGTGAGTGTCAAGCTCCAGGTTTGCATCCAGTGGCCTGCTGAATATGGGGGTGTCCAGAGGTAGGAATGCAGATTTCAGTTCCTCTGAATCCTTTCTGGAGTTCCAAATGGCATGGTTCCTTTCAGGGTGGCAGGGTGAGTTTTATGGTGTTCCTCACTGTCCCCAATCTCTGAGGCTTTGGAGCCAGGCCGTCGGGGACACACCTCTCAGGACAGAATCTAGGCTTAAGAGTTTGTGCCTATGGGCATGGCTTCACTGATCTGAAAGCACTGTGGCAAGGATCACAGGGGTCTGAGTTGAGAGCATGGTTCAGGATCAGTATCAAGGTCTGGGTTTGTGTCCAGTGGACCGCTGAATGTGGGGGTGGTCTCAGATGTCCAAGACGATTTCCCCTACTCTGAATCCTTTCCAGCATTCCAAATAGCCTGGTTTCCTTCTGGGTGGCAAGCTGAAATCTCTGGGATTTCTCAGGTCTTGCCATTGCCCTTGCAAGGGCAAGATACTTTTTACAGTAAAAGAATTCACCAGATGAGCTGAACAGCAGAAAAGACACAGCTCAAGAGTTAATCAGTGAACAGGAATATCATGCCAAATACTTCTTTGATAACACACTACAGAGCAAGGGAAGATAGGAGAGAAAGCTGAGATATAAAGGACAAACCCTCCAACTTTCCAACATCATTCCCTACTTGTTTATTTCCATTGCTGTCAGCTCCTTCCCAGTCAAAAATATGTCACCTGAGCCAGCCTTTTTTCTTCCTGAGATTGGGGCACTGCAAAGCCCACCAGAGGGGCCAAGGGCACCCCTATACCTGCTGAGCTGAGCCCATTTGTACCCCAACTGTGAGGAGGTACCAGCCTGTCCCCCTGGTGCTCCATGGTCTGTGGCAGTCCTTCCTTCTGGACCCTGCTTTGCTGCTCTATTTTCGCTAACCCTGGTCTCAAACTAGGGATTGCTCCTGGAAGAGGAACTCAGGGAGATGAGGCTCAGGAGGGTCTCCCTGCCTGGAATCTTCGTGTGAGGAGTGCACAGCCAACAGATTTTGCCCAGGGACTTGCAAAATGCAGAGAGGCAGATTTCTTTTCTCTCTTTCTCTCTCTCTCTAGCCTCATACTAACCAGGAGTTCTTAGAACTTTCTTCAGTGACTTCTAGGTGTAGCTTGTCTGAAAGACCCCTCCCCCAAAAAAAAGCCCCCTCCCCTGGAAGATAGATAGGATAACTAACCGCTTGTTTGCTTTTCTGTGAACCGCTGGCTTTTAGGCGCAGATTAGGTTATTAATTGCGTGACTAATTGCTCTTTTGCCCTTATGTAACTGTTTGGCTTATAGAAATAATAGAAGACGCCATGATGGCATTCCTACCTTCCCCCTTCTTGTTCCCCCTCCCTGCCTCTCTCCTCCCATGCACGGGCCCTCAGAACCAATCAGCTCGTTCCCCCTTCCCGCCTCTCTCTTCCGCGCGAGCGGGTCCCCAAAGCCAATCAGCAAACTCCACGAATGCCTTTTTCAAAAGTTCTAACTGTCAACCAATCAGTTGCGCCCCACCCAAAACTTGTTTGCACCTGTCTATAAAAATCCTGCACCACCCCAGCCAGGTGTGCTCAGCTAGCAGGAGCTGCTGACCACCCGCAGGCGCGCGCTGACCACCCGCAGGCGCCTGCGTAACAATAAAGAACCTCTTGCTGATTGCATCCAGTGGCAGTGTTGGATTCTTGGGTAAGGGGATCCGCGGGTCTTTCATTTGGAGGTTCCACCGAGACCATCGGACTCCTGCCCAAGGATCCAACCGACTCCCACTGGGAGGTAAGCTGGCCAGCGTTTAACTTTTAATAACTATGTGTTTTTGTCTCCTGTCTCGTGCTCTTGTTTGTCTCTCGTCTTGTGAGGCCTCTGTTCTGCCTGTTCTGCGGGTAGCAGAATAGGACTGTACAACAGCGTGCGTTGTTGCTCTGTATTCTGTAGGCAGCTTGAGAAGGAGTTGACGAACTCGGACTTCTCCCCTGCCACCCTGGGGGACGCCCCAGGGATCTGTCCGCCGCAGAGGAGCCTTTTGGTTCCCCTGGGCTGGTTCTGTCCGCCACAGAGGAGCCTTTTGGTTCCCCTGGGCTGGTTCTGTCCGCCGCAGAGGAGCCTTTTGGTTCCCCTGGGCTGGTTCTGTCCGCCGCAGAGGAGCCTTTTGGTTCCCCTGGGCTGGTTCTGTCCGCCATAGAGGAGCCTCGTGGTTCCCCTGGGCTGGTTCTGTCCGCCATAGGGAGACCTCGTGGTTCCCCTGGGCCGGTTGAATTTGTCTCAGTGTCCTTCTTGTTAATTGTTTTGTGTGTCTTGCTTATTGTCCTTGGTGTTTTCTTTGACTCCGAATGGAGGTCAACAATGTATGTCTTCATGCATGTCTCCATGTTATGTCTTTAAATGTGGATATATGTTCCTTGTACTGGTCATGAAGGTTACATTCTGTTTAAGGGGACTCTGGCTTTATTTCTCTCTGTTTCTCCTAATAGATGTGGGGGGCTTCTCCCTCACTCACTTCCCATGTAAATGGCTATTACTGGAGCCAACTGGGGTTGGTCTAACTCGAGACAGAGACTATAAGGAATATTCCCAAGCAGCTGCCGAAACTCTCTTTTTCGGGGAAGTTTCCTTGTGTTCTCTGGCCTGACTTGGACTGCCTAACCCCTCCCCCCTTGCTGGTGGGAAAGCATGGCCTCTGCTCCTCTGTTGGGGCTTATGAGCTCTAAAACTGGTAATCCTTTCTCTGCCTCGTGGCAGCACTTTGTTTCCTCTGTTTTCCCCTTCTGTTTCTGTACCGTACCAACGTGTGTGCAACCTGCATGACTAGCCTCTAGATCATGCACCACAGCTCCTTCTCTTTTCACTGTCAAGGAGCAAGAAGAGCACCCCTGGACCTAATACTCCCCACTCCAGATCTTCCCACGCATGTCTCAGGTAAACATTCAAAGTGGAGGGGCCCAGGTGGAACGTAAATCAGTATTGGAACTAAGTTAAGTTTGTTGGTTTAATTAAGACCTGTCTTTTAAGTTAGCAGTAAATGTGAAACTTCAAAATTTACTGAAGGTCAAATAAGCTTGTGTTACTTGTTAAAATTTGTTAGCAAAGAAATGACGAAACTGATGGTTAATTGTCTATCTGAAAGTTCTAATGGGTAATTGCTGAAGTAGCTTTCAAAGTCTTTGGTAACCTGAAAGTTTAAGTTTTGCTTGGATGACAAATGGAATTGAATTGTGGACATCTAGGTCTTAACCAAATAGGATAAAATGCTAAGTCGTTAATTTCTGGATGTAGGCTTGTGCTTTTGACTTCTTACTGCAAAGAAACTAAGAGTATTTAAATCTGTTGGTAAACTTTTTTTTCCACTTAACTGATTCATAAATTTGCCACCTGAAGAATTCTGTTGTGTAACAGTTTACAATTGGTTAATAACTAAAGGTGTTTCTAAGAATACAATGTTCTGCTTAGTGTAACTAAGATTCATGGAAATAAAAGGAAACTCTGTATGTAGGAAAATAGGAGATATGTAGGAAAGATTTAAGGAATGGGAATACATTTTGTTGAAGGTAAAGAAAGATAATTTTGTCCTAAATGAAATGGTTGTTTAGAAGGAAGTGGCTTGGGACAAAACCTGAATGCAAAGGAAAGTTGTAGAAGGTTTGTGAAGGGAAATCTTCAGAAAAGGAATTTTATCTATGGTCAAGAATGGATTAAGATTGAAATGAATGGGTTTTAAAGGTACATTGGTACAAGACTGAAATTCTCTGTTCAAAAGGACAATGTTTTCTTAGATCAATCTATCTGCTGTTAAGAAAATGTAAATGGTTTTCTCTTTGCCTGTCCAGAAAAACAAGTTTCTATGTTCAGTTTTATCAGGTGTTTAACATCCCTAATTATATTTAGGCATGTGCTTTAAAACTTTCTAAGATTTTAGCAAATGTTGACAAGATTTAAGTTGTAAATCTCTTTAACTCAGGTTAAAGGTATGCGAAGTTGCTCATGAAGTACTACTGAACCAATGATAAACCTTGGGTTACATTTGGGAAAATGCTATAACTATTCTAGAGATTCTACGCACTTCCTAAAGTTTAACGTTTTGAGAGATCATCGCTTGATAATGTAATTATGGAAATGTTATGTATCACAGAAATAACCTGATTTCCTTGCAGCTAAATTGTAAACTCCTGTGTCTCTTTAGCTCTAACCATATCCATTCTGAGTTCTCATCATTTATAATTGTTTTAATTCTCTGGTAAAATGAGTTTTATCTTCAAGGAGATTCCTATAAAGGACTTTTACAGATATTTGATATGCTTGAAAATCCTAAAACTGAAATGGGTAAGAATTTCCAAAACTGACTAAAGCCGCATTCACCAGATTTAGTAACATGGGACTAAAAGATTATAGTGTTGTGTCCCTTAATGTTTTGTCTTTAAACATTGCTGGTTCTCTCTACTGTTTGCTCTTACAGACTAGGGATACTCCCTCCTAGTTATCTGTAACTTATAGAGATGTAAAAGTGCTCATTTGTAAAAGTGCTCAAGGCATTCAAATTTTCTCTCTATCTGAACCTTCTGAAACCAAAAGGTCTCAGTAAGTATTCTTTCTTCCATGGCAATCAGTCATTTGCATAAGTTCAATAAGAATCTGTTCTCCTTGTAACAGGAAAGAATTGGAAACTGGTTATTTTACCAAGGCTTTGACTGGAATGTCATATTTGAGAAAGACATGCATAGACTCAGATATGACCAGACAGCTTTAAGGAACTAAGGTTGACTTTATAAAACCTGGAGCCATAAAGCCCCTTGGGACTGTTGGCCTGATACCTTGCTTACAGAGTTCCCAGCAGCCCCACCAGGTGAGTAAAGAATGTCACTCCTTGGTAGGTGCATTCTTGGGAAGAGGAATTCGCCCAAAGGCATTGCAGGCATGCCTCATGGCAAGTACAGGGCTTGGCTTCTGGCCTGAAGAGGCTACTAAAAGTTCAACCTAGAGATTCCTTATACAAAGTTCCAGCAAAGCAGATTCTAAAAGATCTATTGATCACAGTCACTGTTCTTGCTGAGCTTATGTAAATAATTAGGCCAAGTTTGTTAAAACTGGACTTGTTTCACAAGTGAATTAGTCCTGATTTGGCTATCTCTGGAAATGAGGGTTATTTTAGAGAGAAAAATTGTTTTAGTAACACACCTTTATGGATGTTAAATTCTAGATTTGATTGTCTTTAAATGTTTGTTTACCTAAGCTAAACAATTTGAGATAAACTTCAGAGAAGTTGTACAATCGCTTCTTTAGTCAATCTTACTGTTTTATGGGGATATTAGCAGACCCCATGGCACATGATGAAATAACTGGAATAATGAAATTGCCTAAAAACCACCATACCACACTCCATAGGATTAACTATGGACTTGTGGAAATAATGGATGACCCCACTTTCTTTATGAATGGATTGAATGATCCATGGGGGACTCCCCTTATCTCTTGACAAGTTTTCTCACTTGCCAGTGATCCTCTGTAATCAGGATATTGTTAAGGTTGGACCACTCAAAGGTCATCTTATTGGTTTCATCTCTTAGTCATATTTATACTAGAGGCCACCTCTGTTGAGGTGCAATTGCAAACAGATGTTTTAGCTAAGCATAGAACAGCCCTCCTCATAAAAAGAGCCTCAAAGCTCACTATAAAACAGTCCTTGACTGTAATGACTTCACATCAGGTCCAGATTTGTCTTAGAAGCCAAAGGCCATCAGTGGATGATAGAAACAAACTAATTAAATATTGGACTATACTTATAGATATGCCAGAATTAATACTTAAAACTTGTCATACTTTAAACCTAGTTACCTGTATGCCTGAACCTGACCACTGTACTTCTTTCTCTATAGAGCAAAAATGTTCAAAAGTTATTGATCTTGCTTACTCTATTTGTCCAGATTTAAGATGCCCCTGTTAAAAATATGAATGAGAGTTGGTTTTCTGATGACAGTAGTTTTCATAGAAAAAAATAAGAAAAGCTAGGTGTGCCATAGTGCTCACTAGCACTTTGCAATTGCCAAAGCCTAAGAATTAACATTTATACTGACTCCAAATATGCTTTCCTGGTACTACATGCCCATGGAGCTATTTGGAAGGAAAGGGGATTGCTATCAAGCCATAACTCCCCAATCCAATATGGGCCTAAGTTCCCAAACCCTCCTCATCGCTATACTAAGGATGGCATATATCAAATCTGGGATACACATCTGTGTCTTACACCCATGATTGGACAGCTCAGTCAGAAGGCAGTTTTATGCTGGGAACAAGAATCATACGAGTGGTACTTGGGCAAATAACACATGATGTCTAGGATGGCTCACTAGAAATGTGTTCCCAAGTAATAGTACTCCAGGCTACTGACCGGTTTGCTACTGATTGGGCAAGGTGACCTGGCATCAAATGGCCAGCTCCAAACGGAACCCACTGGATATGTGGAACCAACCTGCGGCCCTGGCTTCCTCCCGGGTGGATAGGTCGCTGTACTTTAGGATTTGCCTGGATTCATGGGCGCATTACTAAAACCATCACAACTCCAGCTAATCTCCCCAACTTGAAACAAAGATGGACACGATTTGTTTTTAAATGGTGTGATCACTTAGCATCCATCTTTGTTCCATCTGCGGGACTAGAGAATGTCATGTGGCATGTAGAAGCCCTTAATAAATATACTACAAAGGCACTCAATGATTCACTAAATGGCATCTCCCTACTTAATACCGAAGTGTCACAGACACGCAGGGAAGTCCTACAAAATAGGATGGCTTTAGATGTCCTTACAGCAGCCCAGGGTGGCACATGTGCAATTATCAAGACAGAATGTTGCGTATACATCCCAGACTATCACAAAAATGTCACAGGAATAATAAAGGATATGAACACCCAGATTAAGGCCCTACAAGATCCTTCTCTCTCAGTAAATGGTTAAGTTCCTAATTTGAAGGAGGACTATGGCCGAATCTTTTTCGGGCTTTTCATTCTTATCGCCTTATTAATCTTAATATGTTACTTTGTTCCATGTTTCTCTACTTGGTGCCGAGACTCCATTGCTACAATGACTTCGCCACGACAGACGATCCTTGTCGCGCAAGGACGCCTCTCCACTGTCAGCGCTGGATTCAGCTGCCTCCACCTTTGTAACTCCCTTATGTTCCTTCCCTGATCAATATTGACCCGAGCAGGTAGGGACAGCTCTACGCCCCTATTCAGCATGAAGAAGTTATAGAAGATGAGACCTTCCACCTTCAACCCCCTTAAAGATTTCAGGGTCAAGATTGTTCAGGGGGAAATGAAGGAGCAGGAGACTGGCTGAGGAGAAAGCAAAAGCTGGCACCTTGCACCCCACTTAGAGCAGGAACAAGACGAATGGATAAAAGATTCTATCCATGATAAAGAAAAAGGGGGGAATGAAAGACCCCTCCCCCAAAAAAAAGCCCCCTCCCCTGGAAGATAGATAGGATAACTAACCGCTTGTTTGCTTTTCTGTGAACCGCTGGCTTTTAGGCGCAGATTAGGTTATTAATTGCGTGACTAATTGCTCTTTTGCCCTTATGTAACTGTTTGGCTTATAGAAATAATAGAAGACGCCATGATGGCATTCCTACCTTCCCCCTTCTTGTTCCCCCTCCCTGCCTCTCTCCTCCCATGCACGGGCCCTCAGAACCAATCAGCTCGTTCCCCCTTCCCGCCTCTCTCTTCCGCGCGAGCGGGTCCCCAAAGCCAATCAGCAAACTCCACGAATGCCTTTTTCA
The DNA here is from genome assembly GCF_964662115.1 of Mustela nivalis. Lineage (NCBI taxonomy): Eukaryota > Metazoa > Chordata > Mammalia > Carnivora > Mustelidae > Mustela > Mustela nivalis. The sequence goes on along the minus strand of NW_028136020.1, from coordinate 441,293 downwards.
AAAGTTCTAACTGTCAACCAATCAGTTGCGCCCCACCCAAAACTTGTTTGCACCTGTCTATAAAAATCCTGCACCACCCCAGCCAGGTGTGCTCAGCTAGCAGGAGCTGCTGACCACCCGCAGGCGCGCGCTGACCACCCGCAGGCGCCTGCGTAACAATAAAGAACCTCTTGCTGATTGCATCCAGTGGCAGTGTTGGATTCTTGGGTAAGGGGATCCGCGGGTCTTTCAGTCCACTTTTTCACAGAAAGGCCACTTGAGCATGATGAAACACACGTATAAGCAATTACATTAAAAAAAAAAAAACAATAAGCCAATGCACACAGACCTTTGACAGCAGCACAGGACGCTCAAGGGACCAGAGTCCCTACCTTGGGCAATAGTGGTAGAGGCCGGGTTCTGCCATGCAGGTCCCTAGACCTTTGGCAGTTTCCACGATTGCAAATCCAGACATGCAGAATCCTGAGGGACAACCTACTAACTGCAAAAGAGCAAAAATTCATCAGGATTCAGAGAGTGGAAATCCATTTGTACTGGAAAAGAAAGAAGTAGGCTTGCTGTGAATCCAGCAGGGAGGACAGGCATAGATAAAGGCTGGTGTATGGGTCACGGAAACTATTGTTTCTCAAGGGTCCTGCTGTCTCTGTAAAATGCTATGAGGACTGTCTCTTGGGGACCTCCTGCTTTCCTACCAGTGACACCCCCAGATTCTGCTTTGCTAGTCCCATGGATTCCTGGGGATACCCAGTTGATAAGCTATGCTGTCCTCATGACAACACTTGCTAATGGACTGAATGTTTGTGTCTTGTCCCAATTCAGATGTTGAAGCCCTGACCCTCAAGGAGTGCCATCAGGAGGTATGGGCTTTGAGAGGTGGTGAGGTCATGAGATTGGAACACTTGTGAATGAGATAAAAGCACTTCTGAGAAACGACCTGAGAGATTGTTCTGCCAGCTGTCATCCATGCAAGTCTACAACAGAAATATGGGCATTTGTAGATAATGAAGCAGTCTCTTGCTAGATATCAGATCTCCCAGGATCTTGCTTTTGGACTTCTCAGTCTCTAGAACTGCAAGGAATAGTACATGTTTTGCTGTTTCAGCCACCCAGTCTGTCATCATTTGTTGCAGCAACTTGAACTGAATAAAGCAGAGCCCAAGTCCTGGTTAATCCCTGCTTCTACTCATTTCCCCTCAGAAAGAGCTTCTAATCCAGAACTGACCTCTGCTTTCCATACACGTGCTTCAGACTCCTTCTGTGAGAGCCCAGACTTTGTAAAAGACTCCTCCCTCATGGCAACCAGCATTCTGTGACTCCTGAGGACTGTCCTCCCTGACTGTATTGAGTCAATCAAACTGATTTTGATTCTGGAGTCCCAGGATCAAGGACTGCATCAGGCTCCCAGCTTCATGGGGAGTCCGCTTCTCCCTCTGACCTTCTCCCCTCTCATGCTCTCTCTCTCACTCTCTCTCTCTCTCTCAAATAAATAAATAAAAATCTTTTAAAAATCTGATTTTAACAGACCATAAGCTTGTTCTTGCTGGTCTTTGGAAGATTAGGCATTAGCCCTTCGGAGAAAGTTCTGAATGGCTGCTTCATGAAGGGGTGAACTGTGTCCCCAAAGTCTCTTTTTGCTGCCTTCTAATCACAGATGCTGAGACAAATCCTCCCAGGTGCTGGTTTTTCAAAGCACTTAATGCTTTGGCTTTGAAGTTCCTCACTTGACAGTTCTGCTTTAATCAGTTTGTGACAAAACAGCCAATTGGTGGTGGATGCAAAGTGCACTGATAAAGTTAATATCAGGGAACAATTTTTTGAGTGTCATGCATGTGCACGTGTGTGCACACACATATCCATGTGCTAAGCATTATGGTAAATGTCTGACAAGAACTAAAACATCAAAAAGTCAGGATACCCCATTAGCTGATATTTTTATTATTCCTACATCCTAAACTATGAAAAACAGGGTCAGAGAATAAGAAGTGGCAAAAAGAATCAAGATTTGAGGCAGTTCGATTTCTCAGCCAGCCTTGATCAATAGGCATGTACACCTGTGTCTAGTTTCAGCTCTGTGTAACCTTGCCATAACCTTGGATAAGCCATTCATCTCTCAAGTTCAGGTTCTTGGTCCAAGGAGGGAAGGGGCACAGGTTGAGTACCTCCAGTGGGACTTCCTGGCAGGCTTGTTCATCCAAGCATTCCTGTTTCAGTTTGAGTAATTGAAGCCAGTCTTTGTTTTACCGAAGGCCAAGCTTGTCCAGTGTGTCCATGCCACCAGCCAACAGCATTTGTCCATGCCATGTAACAACTGAGCAACATTCATAGGAATGGGGGGAGGAAAAGATGTCCACAGGTGTTGACAGATGTTCTGCATGGAGGAACAGGAGCTGGGGCCATCACCTGCTGTTTCTAGTGGCCTTCTCTGTCGAGTTAAAATAAATGGCAATTATTTGCAATGACAGGGGTGAAAGTAGAGGGTATTATGCCAAGCGAAATAAGTCAGTCAGAGAAAGACAATTATCATATGATCTCACTCATATGTGGAGTTCAAGAAACAAACCAGAATCATAGGGGAGTAAAGGAAAAAAATAAAACAAGATGAAGTCAAAGAGGAAGACAAACCAGAAGAGACTTTAAAAAAAAAAGATTTTTATTTACTTATTTGACAAACAGAGATCACAAGTAGGCAGAGAGGCAGGAAGAGCGAGAGAGGAGGATGCAGACTCCCCAGGGAGCAGAGAGCCTGATGTGGGGCTCGATCCCAGGACCCTGAGATCATAACCTGAGTTGAAGGCAGAGGCTTTAACCCACTGAGCCAGCCAGGTACCCCTCAGAAGAGACTCTTAATCACAGTAAACAAACTGAGGGTTCTTGGAGGGGAGAGGGATGGCTGGATGGGGTAACTGGGTGATGGACATTAAGGAAGGCATGTGATACAGTGAGCACTGGGTGTTACAAAAGACTGATGAATCACTAACCTGTATGTCTGAAACTAGTATTATATGTTAATTAATTGTATTTAGATTAAAATTTTCTTTAAAAATAATTTTAAAATAAAATAAGTAACAATCCAATAATGATCAGAGTTATCCAGCAGGGAGTATCAGATCTAGATGTCAGTTAAATTTAAGGGGCTTGCCGAAGTATAGGAGAGTCACGCTAGGTCATTTTCCTGTGTGGGGAAGTCTTCAGGGGCAGTTCCAAAGACAAAGATTATTAATATTTCTCCTTCCCCCATTCCTCCTAGAGCCAAAGATGTTTCCTCCACTCACCCACTGGCCCTGTATGTAGGTGTTGCTTTCTCTCTACCAATCAAAAAATCAGTGAGTAACTATAACTTCACCTTTTCCAATATCCCCCTACCCCCGACCTTTGGTCTTTAATGGCCATGGGCAACAGGGACAAAGACATTTTTTAAAAACTTACAGAGATCTATTATGCTCTACTACCTTGGCCCGCATGGGCCACTGCAAAGGGATTCTGTGAACCGTGTACTCAGATGAATGGTCATTATCTTCAAAAAGGCAGGGGCAGTGATAGACACAGGAACCAAAAAAGCAAGAGTTAACGGACCATCAGAATAATGGAGTACCAACACTTTTATGTCCTTGGCTTGAATCCTCAAGGTCCAGTGTCTCAACAGAATTTTCATTTTGGTCTCATCTGCCTCACTTGTCCACCCCTGGGCCAGTTGGCAGTTATACTGAGAACCGGAAATTTTCCTTAGAAGAGAGAAAGAGTATTTGTCAGGTAAACCAAGGAAATGTCCATTATAGGAAGTTAGGCCTTTTGTCATGGTACTCCATTAGCACCCTCCTGACTGTTAAAGAAAAAAAAAATATTGTGACACCCATTAAAGAGAGTAAGGAAGATTTTATTCAAGGGATGCTACTATGATGAGATTTTATTGTATAGTATGGGAGAGAAATCTGGCTCAGCTCAGACAAATGGAGATTTACAGCTAAAGAGCATGGTGGGGATCACTGAATGTAAAATTAAGATGGAACATCAAGGGTAAGGATGAAGGGATTCTGGCTAAACCATCTGGACAGTAATATTGTTGAAGGAAGGCTAGGGTCATAAACTATTGAGATCAGGGGATAAGGAATTTTTTAAAAGACTTATTAATACATTTTAGAGAGAGGGAGCAGGGGTAGGGGTAGAGGGAGAGGGAAAGAGAATTTTAATCAGACTCTTCACTGAGCATAGAGCCTGAGGTGAGGCTTAATCTCAGGACCGTGAGATCATGACCAGAGTAGAAACCAAGAGTCAAACGTACAACCAGCTGCACCAACCAGGTGCCCTGGGAATAAGGGATTGGATCAGATATTAAGGGTTATAGATACTGAAGCACCTGGGTGGCTTAGTTGGTTAAATCTCTGGCTTTGGCTTGGTCATGATCTGATCCCAGGATCAAGCCTGGCATTGGGCTTGCTGCTCAGTGGGGAGTCTGGTTCTCTCTCTCCCTCTGCTATTCCCCCTGCTCAGGCTCTCTCTCTGTCAAAATAAATAAATCTTAAAAAAAAAAAGTGGTAAGATACCAGGGGTGAGAGATAAGGAATTTGATCAGATATCAAGAGTAGGATAGAAGATTGCTGAAAAATGACCAAGCAGATTTCTTGCTAAAACTGGGCTAAGTGGGCGGAGCCTAAGGTCAAGGCTAGACAGAAAGAGGACTCAGAGGAACTTGACTCGAGTCTGGTCAAGGAGAAAATCTTCATCATCCATGACCATTGTATTTTCTGCAGTCACACATTTTACTAATTCTTTTATCAGACATTCAGTGAACGAGAAACATGAACGCAGCAGCAATAACATAACAAATGTAAGCGCTCTAGAAGAGACAAAGGCAGTATGGGAATCCACCTCATCAGATTTAGAATATGCATGACTCCATGACTGAATTACTACCACTGCTTGACTGTTGAGATTAAGATGTAGTACAGAGGATCAGAGGGAAGGGAGGGAAATCTGAATGGGAGTCATCAGAAAGGGAGACAAGCCATGAGGCACCTTTAACTATAGGAAACAAACTGAGAGTTGCTGGGGGGGAGGGGAGTGGGAGACATGGAGAAACTGGGTGATAGGCATTAAGGAGGACACGTGATGTGATGAGCACCAAGGGTTATCCACAACTGATGAGTTACTGAATTCTCTGAAACCAATGATGTACTATCTAATGGCTAATTGAATTTAAATATCTAAAAAAGGCACTTCAAAAAAAAAGATGTAGCATAACTCACAATATCCTTTGAGTGGAAGAATGTGCGGACTTTCCACACCTCTGCTGTCCAAGTCCCATGGCTAGTAGCCACATGTGGCTAATGACCACTTAAAAGGTGGCCAATTCAAATGGAGAAATGCTGTAAAAGCAGAATAAACACTGGCTTTCAAAGACATATTGTAACCAAAAGTCAGAGAGTATTGCCACCCTCACATCACAAACATCGCATGACTTCTACAGCTAATGAGAGTGGGACCCAAGATGAGAGAGGTCAACCTGAAAGTCCATGATGTCAGAAAGAACATGGAGAAGAAAGAGTCACAATCCTGGAGTGGATGGTCTGAAGACTGTCAGAATGCCTTTTTTTTTTTTTTTTTTTTTGGTGATTCTGTATACGGACAAGGAGAATTCATTGGAGATGACATCTGTATGCCTCACATTTTCAAGGGAAAATTATGAAAACGCATATAGACCCACAGCCATAGTTTAATTATGTTTGAAATATATTCAGAACTACTCCAGTCAGTAAATTGCATATTTTCACATTTAGCTTCTCAATTTTCTCTTCGGCACCTCCCATTCTTGAAATCCCAACACAAATCACATCTCTTGCCTAAGGACCATAAACTACCTCACTATCAAAGGCTACAGTTCATTCATTCATTTGATTCATTCAAAGCAACCTAATCTTGAGTGATGTCTTAGGCGCTCTTCTAGGGACTGGTGACACGGTGAACAAAATAGGTAAAAATCTCACTTTCCTGGAGCCTCTCTGGTATTTAGGGGAAAATCTTTCCTTATCAACATGAAAATACTTTTTATGGATGTTGCTTAGAATTTCAGTTTTTTTTTTTTCTTGACAGTATCTCAGGTGATCATCTTTGAGGTGGTTCTCCTGAAAATATTTTTGGGGGGTACTGACTCGACTTTCTGAGTCAGACACTTTCCTAAAGACAGGGGTCAAAGGAAAAGTGACAACTGTCACTCTTGCAGTAAGAACAGGGATCACAATGCTTGAAACAGATATGCTGCTCAGCTGTCAGAAAGTCCACAAGGCTCCAAATGTGTGTGGCCAACTAACGGAACCTGTAACTCAGAGGTTATCATCCTGAGAGCAATGGGAAATCCCTCTAGTTAAGGACTCTCCTTGACGGAAGCTTGACAATGGCCTTGATTTACTTACTATGATGTTTAGGTAATTATACACATTAAGAAAAGTGCACAAGGCACTTACATTTCCATGATACCATCAAAGATATTGTTGTTTTATTAAAATGTTACATCTAGAGTTGTAACGTATAGAGTAGTTAAGTCAATCACTATGAGGTACAGGTGAGACTATTGTAACAGCCATACTTCCATAAAAAAGAAAATTTTTTTGTGGTTTCTGATCTAGGAATCAGCCAGTGAATAATTCTATATCAGTGTCCAGTTACCGGGCTAAACATGTAATCTATTTATATTTCTGAGGGTAAGCTGAATTGTGATCACTGAGCCAGCTGTATTCTAGTAACTACTCATTTACCCAACATAACAGATATAAGAAGGTAAAAGGCTTCTAAGGAGACTGGTTACTTATATTTTGAACCACATTTTGGCAGGTATAACTTGCAACTTGTGCTTAGTGGTAAGATTTCTGATATTTACTTTCTCCTTCCTTTGGCAAGTCAAGTTAGTTAAAAAGTAATTAGAGTAGAGTCCATTGTTTTTCTTAAATGCTTACAGAGATATAGAACTCTCAAGTTTCTTTACTAGACAGGATTAGATCACATTAGTGATAAAGATCAGAATGATTTACATTGCTAAAACGAGAACTTCCTGTCAGTTTGGAGAAAGCTCATTTTTATAACCAACATATTGGCTGGGCTAGAGATTAATGAGTGCTATGGGTGGGGTGATGAATGTGATATATTCAATGACCTGTGGAATTTGTTCTGTAATTTCCCCACTCCTCTGGTCAGCAGAGCGTCTTCTTCAGTACCCAGCACTGCCCATAACTGCATTCAGAAAATCACTCTCCAAAAATGGTTATTTGTTTTGCCTTTTTTATAATTTTTTAAAACATTTGATTTATTTGCATGTCAGAGAGAGAGAATGAGAGCACAAGCAGGGGGAGCAGGAGAGGGAAGGGGAGAAGCAAGCTTCCTGCTTGGTGGGATTGCACAAGGGCTGAAGAAGACAGAATGGGAAGGGGACAAGGAGAATAGTGGGTTTCAGATTCTTGGGAACAGAGCCCACATCTATTTCTATGTTTATCTCACTGCTATAAACCCAGGTCACAGCAGAGTGCCTGCAGCAGAGTCATGGAAGTGCTCCAGAACTGATAACTATTGCTATTTATACTACTAACATTCCTCCACAAAGGGCCAAGTGTCATAGCTTCTCCCAGTTCCCCACACTGAACGCAATGAAGAATCAAACTATCGGGTGAAGGATGGCGAGGGGCATTTAACAGGACCCAGATCACAGGAGCCATATTGTATTGCAGGACCAGGGGTCTTACCAGTGACTAGGTATTCACTCCTCTTGAGAGGCTAGCTCCTTGGATCTCCCTCTTCAATCCTCTGAACCCATGTCTGGCATCAGAAACAAAAGTAAACATAACGTATCGCCCTTGTTTATTTTTTACTATTATTTGTTACAGAGGAAGAGAGAGATCACAAGCAAGGGGAGCTGCAGGCAGAGGGAAGGCAGGCCCCCCACTAGAGCCTGGTATGGGATCCAATCCCAGGACCCTGGGATCATGACCTGAACCAAAGGTAGATGCTTAACTGAGTAAGCTACCCAGGCGTCCCTTATTGTCCTTCTTTAAAATTTAATGTATTCTCTCTCCCTCTCTCTTTGTCCCCACTCTGTCACTCATACTCACACAATCACAGAGTCACAGAAAATAGCAAGGCATTTCCCATTCTAATTCGCTAAGGCACTATGAGCTTAAGCTCAATAGAATCACTTTGCCAGCTGCTGCTCTACCATGCCCTGATCCCTTCTCTATCCCCAAGCTCGATCTGTAACTCAAGTGTCATGGTGGTGGCTCTTTCTGCCCTCCCTCCACAAGGCTGTCATCAGCACACTCTTCCCCGTGGCTCCACTCCCCAGCACTGGCTGCCTTTGGTCTACGGGTATGCCCTCTCCTAGAGCTTTTCCACTCTCCCTGAGGGGAAGACAACCCTTACTTCTCCCCGGTGGCTGTCACGTGTCCACTATATATTGTGACGATCAGCCCGATTAAGAGATTGGGAACTAAAAGACTGGCTTCTGCTTATGGATCAAACTAACTCTGGGGCTTGGGACACATGACAGCAGCACATGGTGGTAGAACTGAGATGGTTAGGGAGTTAATCTGCATTTTCACATCTGGTCAGCAGCAGAACAAAGAAGACACCCCAGATCTCCTATCTCCCAGAACAGTACTCTTCAAGTAACTTACAGCACCATCCTTCTCCAGCTTTGGAAGTGGCACTTTTCCAACCCCAAAGTCTTGATTCTAGGCAGCACTCCGAGAGATACTCCCTCCAGAATCACCCCTGGCTGGAAGTAGTGGTTGGCCAAGGCCTCCCAAATATCTTCCCTTCAGAGTTGCACTTGCATCAAACTCAAAACTGTGGCACGTACAGGACTTTCCTGTCGGCCTCTAGCTCTAATGACCTATTGGACTTCAGAGGTGCTCTTTTATACCCACTTACCTTATAACATCAACGTGTGACTCCTCTAGAATTCTCTCCATGGCTTTTCTCCTGTACTAATTGTTATGGACTGAATTGTGTCCCCACAAAAGTCATATGAAGAATTCCTAATCTCCAGTGTGACTGCATCTGGAGATAGGGCCTACCTAGAAGGAGGTACTGAAGGCTTGGTGAGGTCACAGGAGTCCTAATCTGCTAGGACTGGTGTCCTCATAAGGGTGTAACACATGAAAGCACTCCCCCTACCTCCCCTCTGGGGGCCCAGAGAGAAGAGGTCATCAGAGGGCACAGTTGAAAAGGTAGTGATCTATAGAACAACAAGAAAAAGCTCACTGGAGACCAACCTTGCTGGCACCTTGATCTGGAACTTCTGGCCTCCAGATCTGTGCAAAAATACATTTCTGACATTAAAGCTCTCCAGCCTGTGTTTGTCTGTCCCCGACGGCCTGGCTCCAAAGCCTCAGAGATTGGGGACAGTGAGGAACACCATAGGACTCACCCTGCCACCCTGAAAGGAACCATGCCATTTGGAACTCCAGAAAGGATTCAGAGGAACTGAAATCTGCATTCCTACCTCTGGACAGCCCCATATTCAGCAGGCCCCTGGATGCAAACCTGGAGCTTGACACTCAACCTGAACAAATCCCTCGACAGCCCCCTACCCCAGAAAGATGGACAGAGTGCTGGCAGATCGGGCCTGCCATGTTGTGGTCCCTAACCATAACCTTTGGTTTGCTTTTCAAGATTCTGACCCCAAAGGCCTTGCAGTAGGTGCCCTACAATTTGGGGACACATGGGCAATCCCAGAGGACTCAGCCTGCTGCCCAGAAGGAAACTGTGCCATTTGGAACTCCGGAAAGGATTCAGAGGAGCAGAAATCTGCATGCCTAGCTGAGGAAACACCCACACAGAGCTGACTCCTGGACACAAAGCCAGAGCCAGACACTCACCCTCACCTCCACTGTCAACTCAGCCACCCAGACAGCTCTCCATGGGGTCTTCAGATCAGCCCTGCCATGTCCCTGGTTCCTAACACTAACCCTTGGATGGTTTCTGTAATGATCTCCTCATTTCAGGTTATGTGGTGGTTCTGCAGGACATTGTCCTGGTGTGGGATCAAACACACTGAAGCATCCCGTGTGAAGTGGCAAACGTGGTAAAGAAATGACGGCTGGGGAATCTGAGTGTGGAGACAGCACGTATTTGTGCTGCTATAACAAGCTGACTGCACTTTGAAATCACCACAGAGGAAATGAATCTTCCAAATATCCATGTTAGCACGATGACACGGAAGCAGAGAGAACATCAGACTTTGGGATGGAGGCCAAGCCCTCCCAAATCCAGGTCACCCAACATGGAGAGGACACATGTTAGCAAGAGACTCGTGGGAGAATTAAATCATGGGCCCCTGTATCTCAGGTGCAGTAGAAGCAGTGGATTTGGAATTTCAGTTTTTCCACAACGTTCCACCACAAGCTGGTTAGAACTGTGCAAAAGCAGGAAGGGAAGCCCCAGTAAAGTGGACTGGGGATGCCAGAAGGGGAGGCTGGAAGGGGGCGCCTGCTGCTCAGTGCCCATTACAGACTCCACATTGCAATTCCCCACAGGAGAGACTCACCAATTCCAGGCCCCACACGGGAAGCTGGAGGTTCATCTCCTGACTTTTTGTAGGAGCTTTGCAGCTCAGCTGGTGAGAATTCTCCATCACCCTGCCTTTCTCCAAGGGACATTCCTTCAAGCACCCTTCCCAACTTCTTCCTCCTCCATGAAATAATGTTCCTCTCCTTTGTTTCTCGCACTTGCCTGTGATGGGACCTTAGCTTGCTCAGCCCAGACTGCCATTCTCTGCTCTTCCCAATTAAACCCATGCTGCTGGTCAAATAACTGGCAGATTGAGTTTAAGGCCAATTGAACTAATAAATTCAAAAACTTGCAAGGAACAAAATCAATATGCACAAATTAGTGGCACTCCTAGGTGCTCGGAAGGAACCATCAAAAAGAGACTGCGGAGAACAATCTCATTTACACCTGCATCCAAGACAGCAAGATACCCGGGAGGCCCCTGAACCAAGAAGGTGACAGACCTGTCATCTGACAGCCCCGCAACAATGACGACAGACAGGGAGGGGTACACACGGAGATGGGGAGGCACTGTGCTCAGGGTAGAACCCACACTGGGAAAATACCTACTCTCCCCAAAACCGTCTACAGAGTCCTCACTCTGGCTCCCGAATTTCTGGACTCGGCGCAAGCCTGGAGTGGGTGTGGACACGGGAAGGACCCCGCAGGGCTGAGGTGGGGAGAGCACAAGCACCTAAGCAGGCGGACACTCCCTGACTGCAGACCATCTGAGGAGCCCCAGGAACCGAATCCACGAGCACACAAACACAGATGAGGACCTAGGATCACCGGAGCCCTGAAAGGGGGGACCCCACAGCCCCGTGCACAGCACAGCAGGAGGCCACGTCTCCTCACACAAAACGACGGAAGCCCCAGTGTCTACATAGGGCTCCCTTTCTCTGTGGGGTCCTGAGACCACGAACCCCTTGACAGTCCACTCAGGCGGCTTCTCCTCAGCTCCTCCAGCATCTGGTCCTTAGGAGGTTGGACTGCTGCCAGTGTGGGCGCGTCCTCCACAACGGGTCCGGTCAGTGTGGATGCAGAGCCACACCCTCCTCAGCTTGTCCTGTCAGGGTGGGAGGCGCCCCACATTCTCCAGAAGTCTCCACAGTGGGTCCTGAAGAGGCGGGGCTCTGGTCCCAGCTGTGCCTGTGCAGCCTGGGCTCAGGGCGGGAGCTGGGGTCTGGCGCCATCTGCAGGCGGTGCAAGGCAGTGCAGGACTGTGGGAGCTCACCCTTCAGTGGAAGGTCCTGCTCCCTCCCCGGGTCCAGCTGATGCCATTTCATTCCGGAAATTCAAGCTGCATGGAGCCCAATACCCCCCAACTTCCCCCCAAATAGCTAAGGAACAATGAATTGGAAACAATGTGGAATTACAACAGTCCTTGACCCAAACAGTGGCACTGAACATGGCCCTGATGCAGACCCACACTCTGACCTCAACTTGGTCTCAAGCCTGGACCCTACCCTAATCCAAGACCCTAACCCTAGCCCCCAACCCAAACAATGTTCACAAGAATCAAAAGGTAGAAACTGCAAATATCCATCAATGGCAAGTGCATATGCAAAGTGTGGTGAAGGGTTTGAATTTGGGTTCAGGTTCAGGTTTTAGTCAGAGTTCTAGATCAGGCTTTGGGTTTAGTGTTAGGGTGAGGGTTTAGAGTGAAGGACAAGGGAACAGAGTTATAGTTTAGGGCTTTAAGTTTATGATTTAGGCTTTAAGACTCAGGGCTTATGGGATAAAGTTCAAGGTCAAATTTGGGGTTTGACTTCATGCTGAGATTTGGGTTCAGGTTTCATGACTTGGAGGTCTGGTTTAGGGTTTGGGTTCGTGGTTCAGGGCTTGGATCCAGGGCTCAGGTACAGGCTTTGGGTTCCATTCCAGGTTTGGGATTCAGGGTTCTAGTTTGGGCTTTAAGGTCAGCTTAGGTTTCAGCGTTGGTAGGGTTTAAGGTTAGGTTTAGGGATGACACATTTTCTTCAGTTGTCATCATGGACAAAAAAATTCTATCTGAAGTTTCTAAGTCAGAAATGTATTTCATCTGGGGGCGCCTGGGTGGCACCGTGTGTTAAGCCTCTGCCTTGGGCTCAGGTCATGATCTCAGGGTCCTGGGATCGAGCCCTTCATCAGGCTCTCTGCTTTACGGGGAGCCTGCTTCCCCATCTTCCTCTCTGCCTGCCTCTCTGCCTACTTGTGATCTCTGTCTGTCAAATAAATAGAATTAGTAAAAGCTATTATATGATCTTTTACAAACCATTTCCTATCTTAGCATTCTCATGTGCCAAGACAGACAGGGGTTATTTAAAACCCTGAAGAGAGTGCTCTTGCTTTTAAATTGCCTGTAACCTTCGTGTAATAGATTTATGATTGATAATAGATTTAGTTAAAATATAACTATTTAAAATATTTACTCTCAGTAAACGATTTCAACCTATGCTCATTTAAGTAACTTGGTGCATAATCCCTTTTCTATTAAACCATAGTGCAAGGACCAATGCCGCGTTCCCGAGAGAACCCCAAGCTATTTTTCTAGAATGGCTGTATGCTATATATGGCGTCCTGTTTTCACTCCCTTTGTGGAGCACCTACCCTGGAGGTCATGTAATAACCAATGACCAAAAAAACAAACCAAAAACCCAAACATCCAGGTTGAAGTGCCATCCCTGCCTGGAGTGGAGGAGACTGCTCAGACAGATCCCAGGCAGGCATCTCAGCCCAGGCCTGTGCTGGGGAAGCTGGTTCCTGGCTTTGGGCGCAAACTGGAAGCCAGCAAACTGACCCAAGAGTGCAGCCGGCGTTTAGGACTGATGATCTTTTGGCAGCCAGGCTGCGCGTGGACACCCGCTCAGGGAGCCAGGCTAGGCGGCTGCCCAGCGCAGGCGCTGGCAATGCAGCAGCATGCCAGGGCTTAGCCCCGCACCCCAGCATGGGCTCCAGCCTCAGAAGTGAGGGGGCGGGGCCAGCGCAGAGAAGGGTCTTTGCTAATTTCCAAAGCTGGAAGTGAGCTCTCAGAGGACTCAGGAGGGAGGGGGGCGGGGGCGGGTCGGCGGCGGCCGGGAGAAGGGGCTTTGCTAATTGCCCAGCCGGGAAGGAGGGGCGCACAGCGCCAGGGTGCTGTACTGCAGCCCATTCGGGACTGCAGGACCCACCATACTCGCTGCCCCTGCACTCTCATGCTCCAGCCTAGCCCGTGAGGCCATGGTGTCCTGTTCCCATTCCCGCTGCCTGCTGCCCCTCCCCGCCCAATGGCTTCACTGGAGGACCCTCTGCTCACAGGTAAAGTGACACCACGACACGCCCTCACCTGAAGCAGAAAACGCAGTCCAGGAGCTGGGCGCAGCCTCCCGCCAACCCCAGGGCACCAGGACCACCCCAGACGCTGCGCCACACCCTGTCCGCAGGGGGTCAGGCCGGGACAGCGCCACAGGAGGTACCCCCCCCTGCCAGCGGGCAGGCTAGCCCCCATAGTTCTGCACCCCCACGCGCTTTTCAGAGCCTCCTGCCATTCCCAGGGCACCCAGAACCCAGAGAGTGAGGCCTTGGGTGTTCTCTAGTGACAGATTCAAGGCAATTTTTCGACTTTGGGACTCAGAGTTAACATAGTTTTCATTTGTGATTATTATTTTTGTGTGGGGGCTGTCGCTTTTCTTTTGACCTATGCTTGTTTTCACTCCCGGTTCTGAAGAAGCCCCTAAATCCTAACCCTTTGAGGACTCAGAAAGCTCTCAGAGCAGCAGTGCTGGGGGACAGTGTGGACACATGGTTTGGTTTCTCCTCTGGCCTGCTTCTGTGGCAGCCCCGCTCTGTCCTCCTCAGACTTCAGAGCAATATCTGAACAAGTGGAGAAGCGACCAGGGGGTCAGGAAGGTGGCCACCGAAGAGTGACTTCTCTGGAGGGTGGCTGAGCTAGCAAGTGAGCATGTTAGTCCAGCTCTGCCTGCATTCAGTATGGAGCTGAACAGGGGCCAGGGAAGGGGAGGAGGAGCAGAGAGCAGGGACAAAGGGACCAAAGAGGAGATTCAGATGAAGGGAAGTAATGGGGAGGAAAGAGAAGAAACTCTAGAAGACAGGTATGTAGAAAGGAAAAGGGATGAAGTGGGCATTGGGAAAGGGCACCACCAGGGAAGGAGAGAGGGGAAGGAAAGAGGGAGGAAAGAGGAAAGGGGAAAGGGAGAAGGGAGGAGTCAGCATGCCAGGGCTCCCCCTGCATCTGAAGAAGAGGTGGCTGGTCCAGCTTGTCAAACAGGGTGCTCACTCTTTGGCCCCAGTTTCTGCTCCCAGTGCTACTGGGCTTTTCAAGGAAGGCAGGCTGTCCCTTGGGACCTACTGGAGCCCACTGGAGCCCACAGGAGGGTGGGAGAGGTAAGATGCCACCAGGTCCTGTCCTGAGCTGCTCCCAGCCACCAGCCTCACCACATGGTGCAAGAGGGACCCCAGAACAAAGGACGGACACAGGCCAGCATGTCTGCTGGTGGCCCTGGGCACTTAGCTCATCGCAGTGAACCACACGGCCTCCTCAACCCACGCTTTCAAAGCCTCCTTCTTCGCTTCTGGCTTTCATGTCTGTAGGAACATGAGCCAGATCTAACTCATCTCCGACAGACAATTCTGACTCACCCCGTGTCAGATTTTTATGAGTGGCTGTGATAGAGTAAGATAGCAATGCTCCAACAAACGGACTGTTTCCTCCCACTTGACCTCAACAGTCTTATACATTTTCTTAGCGAAAACATCTTGTCTCCTTCCATTAAGCTCATAACGTGGTCTAATAGTATACATGCGCCTTTGGTAGATGCGAAGCGATACAGAGGTCCTTTTTTTTTTTTAATTTTACAAGGTAAAGTCAGTGAACATATCCAACTTGACGAATACGTCTCTGAAATGTCAATCCAGGCAAAGCTTTTTCTGCCTACAGTTTGGAGCCTACGTGGTGACATTTTTAAAATGCTTTCAGTCCCTCAGTGAGGCTCTTAGAAGCTAGCCAGGGCTTACTACGTGCCAGGCACTGTGTCAGGTGTTGGAGCTAAAGGGAAGGAGAGCTTGGAGGCTGGCTGGGGAGGGACATCCATGACACAAGCACAGCTAGAAACGGAGGCCAGTGCTAGAAAAGAGAGAGCAGGCTGCATGGAGAGTGTGTACCATGGGGCTTGTGAGCTCACGAATAAGTGGGAGTAACTGGAGTGGGGAGATGGGGGAGAGAAGAGGGTCTTCCCATCAATGGGAATCACCTGTGCTTGGAGGCAGGTGCCATGAGAGGTCTCCACAGGAAGAAGGAGGCAGTGTGGTTGAAGGGCAGAGAGATGGGGCAGAACAGGCATCAGTCAGTTGGAGGGGTATGAATAGACTGATGGGAGGATTATGGGTGCCTTTGGAGGACTGAGAATTTGTTAGAAGATCAGTGCAGATTTCTATGGAGACAAATGCCAGGAACTGATAGGTCTTTGAAAGGTCACTCTGGCTGCCTTTTGGCAAAGGGGTTGGTAAAAGGCACTTGCAGGTGTGAACACACCAGGTGGGAGGTGAGTGCAGGAAATCGGGTGAGGGAGCATGGGAACTTGGTCCCGGGGTATATAAGGGAGAATAGCCTTT
Organism: Mustela nivalis; assembly: GCF_964662115.1. Taxonomy (NCBI): domain Eukaryota; kingdom Metazoa; phylum Chordata; class Mammalia; order Carnivora; family Mustelidae; genus Mustela; species Mustela nivalis. Next base: position 425,174 of record NW_028136020.1, on the reverse strand, counting down.
AAGGAGTTCCACAAATTGGCACCAGCTGTGGCTTCATTACAGAGCTGGAAGGGGGAGGTGGGTGTGTCCTGGAGGTTACAGAAATTACATGAGAAAGGGAAGTCTTTTTAGATCTCTTTTTCAACTAGAGGAACTCTCACCTTATTGATAGAATTCCAGAGTGGGAACCAATGATATGAGGACATCTTTGAAATGTCTGAATATGTTCTTCGACATCTTTGCAAGTGACGAGGAGACCTTGACCTTAGGAGGCCTTGGCCCTCTTTGTAGCCAGAAAGATTTCACCTACAGATTTGGGTTCTCCCTTTTAAAGTCAAGGAGTCAGTCCTTCCAAAGGACACCTCCTATCATTTTACCCTCTCATCATACCTCACGTGCTGGCATCTCCAAGACCCTCTGTTCCAGGTTGAGAGTATCCACTTTGGCCGGGCTGGTCTTGCCAAGAACACCACCACAGGAAATCTAGAGCCTGTAGTGCTATTAATAACATCATCTAAGACTGTGTTTGCTGCCCTCTTGGCCTCTTCCCACCATGACTCACTGAAGCTTTTTACACATTGTATCCATTATGCTATAGTTCCCAAAGCTCATCTTCTCTAGTGCCATTAGTTTTTAGGGGACCAGGCAAACCTTAAACTTGTCCCCCTTAATTGGATCCCTGTGCCCCCACACTCTCTTTGAATGCCTTTCACCATGATTCTTGAATGAGATCTGAGACCACTGCTGGTACCTAACACTTCTTGGCACCTTGTCTGCTAGGTTCTTGGAAGAGGAGGTGGCTATGGAGGTGAGTGGGAATGGGAGTGGGAGGATTTCTCCCTTCACTTCCCTTTTTGTGTTTTCAAATAATGGGTTTTGAGGGGGAGGGAAAGGTTAACCAGACCATTTATTTTCCATCTCCCATCGATAAAATGTCACACAGGAGAGAGGTGGCAGAAACGCACTTTCAGGTTAATTTTTTTACAAGGAAGATTGACTTATGAACCTACTTTGTTATTTCCTTTCATTCAATTTCCCTGTACCTCCTTTTCTATGAAGTGTAACGGTAACCCATTATTATTTTTATTGTTGGCACGTGCTTTGTGAACCATAAAGTGTACGCTATAAATGGGAGCGCTTTTCTTTTTTTTTTTTTTTGTAGTTTACGAAAAACTAATATTTTTTAAATTAAATTTTTATTTATTTTCAGCATAACAGTATTCATTCTTTTTGCACCACACCCAGTGCTCCATGCAAGCAGTGCCCTCTATGATACCCAACACCTGGTACCCCAACCTCCAAATCCCCCGCCCCTTCAAAACCCTCAGATTGTTTTTCAGAGTCCATAGTCTCTCATGATTCAGCTCCCCTTCCAATTTCCCCCACCTCCCTTCTCGTCTCTAACTCCCCATGTCCATGAAAAACTAATTTAAAAACATTCATCCACCAGAGTACCCAAAGGGCTCCCATATAAACTATCTGTCGTTACATTATGTCCCGATGTGGAGCTCGATCCCAGGATCCTGAGATCATGACCTGAACTGAAGGCAGAGGCTTTAACACACTGAGCCACCAGCCCCAATGCATTCTCTTCAGTACCAGAATTTGTAACCAATTGACAGATGAAAAAGGAGGCAGTCAAGTGAAAATCAATAGGTCTTAGACCTGCAAGAAATTTGAATTAGATGAATTCAGCTACTCAGGCACTGTTTCACATTTTCAGATCTCTGCAGAAAAGGAGTTAACCTTTTTACAGCATGTAAAAGAGAAGACTATAACACATACTATGTGTAAGCATGTAAATATCAAAAAATATCCCATTAGTTGCTAAGACACACAGGGCCTATATTTTCTCTCAAATTCATGAATATGTAGGAGCAATAAGTGAGAAGTGAATGTATACTTTTCACTTCGAAGTCTTTTAGAAATCTAAAATATGACTTTCTATGGTTTGTGTCTCCATATTCCTTTATTGCCAGTTTGAACAAATCCACATGCTTTGATTCAAAGGTAATAAATTCCTCTTATTTGGAAACATGATGTTTATTTTTATTCTCTCACCCTTAGCAGGTGGTTTCATTTTAGCACACTTCAGAGTTATAATTTCATGCTTATTAAAAACATTTATTATGATCTACATAGATGAATGAAACTTTTATTTTATTAAATTATTTGACAAAAAATATGTTATTTTTAAAAATGTATTTCCTTTAGGGTTATTTTAGAGCGTTCAGAGAGGATCTAGGAGTGTGGTATTATGTAGTTTTTAAGTAGGTATGAAATGGTTATTTATAGGATTGTTTCTTTAAGGCTTATGTATATTGTCCATTATATGCTATAAAATATTTTGAAAGTAAATTTAAGGTATGTTTTACATAGTTTATTTTTTGGAAATAAATATTGAAATGACTTGTGAAATTCAGTATATTCTCAACATTAATTTATTTTGAAATTTACCAGTTGTCTACTGAACTATTATATGGCAGATATTACTTCAGACTACACTGGTAAATGAAATACTTGGCTTTGTAGAACTTTTATTTTAATGGGTGAGACAATTCAAAGCTATAAACCTTAATAAAAATTGCATAGTACATTCAAAAAGGATGAGTACAATGGGGAAAAAGAAAAACTCGATCAGGGTGAGAAAAATCAAGGTTGCTAGGCAGGGGATGGGGAGTTAAAATTTTTAATAGGAAGATCAGGGTAGTTACAATGAAGCTGACAATTGAACAAAGGTATGGAAAGGTGATGAATTTGCGCAGAACTATCAGCAATAAGGTCACTCCAGACAAAGGAATTGGCTATCTTGAAGGCCATAAGGTTGGATCATGCCTGGCATATCTGAGGAATAGCAAGGAGGCCACTGTGAGTGACTGAAGAGTAGCAGGGAAAGAGGTCACAGAGGTTAAATGAGTGGCTAGATCATGCAAAAGCTTAGAAGTCATTGTAAAACTCTGGCTTTTATATTTGGAAAATTACTGTGTGATAGAATTTCTGCTAATAACTGAGAGTTCAATTGTCCATAAAATTTCAAGGACTCTTATTCTAGTAAGACAGAATGAAGAGAAAGAGTTCATATTTTCACATGGTGTAACAAATGCTCAGAGATGCAAGTGTAGGAAGCTATAGGATCACAGAAGAAGGCCCTAAAATCACACCAATATATTTGATGACTGTGACTATATATAAATTTGTATTTTCTAGATTTTTTATAGTCATGGAATCACACTGTATATACTATTCATTGCCTGGCTTTTCTTTTCTCAGCATCATTACTTTGAGAATCTCCAATTGTAAATAGTTCATTTTGATGTTGAATAGTAATCTCTTTAATGAATAGATCATAATTTTTCTTTGCTCTATGGATGGACATTGATGAACATTTCCACTGTTTTCAATTCTTAAAAATAAAGCTGATATGAAATTCATATACAAGTCCCTGTATGAACATAGGGCTTGTTTCTCTTGGTTAAATGCCTAGAAGTAAAATGGCTATTTTTGTAACTGCAACATATTTTGCATTTAAAAAAATTTTCAAACTATTTTCCAAAGTGGTTGTATCATGATATATGCCAACAACAGTTTAGATTTTTTGTTGCTTCTCAATCTAGCTCAGACCAAGTACAATTAGCCTTTATAATTTTAGCCATTCTAATAGATATGTAAGCATGTCTCATTATGATTTTAATTTGTATTTCTTTAATGTCTAAATGTTGAGAAATTTGTCATGTGCCTATAAGCCGTCCATATACTTTTGGTGACATGTCTCTTCCATTATTTCCTTCACATGTAAAATTGGATACTCTGTTTGGTTATTAGTAAGGTTTTTTATTTTTATTCATTTTTAAATAATCAGAGTAGATGTCCATTATCAGATATGTAATTTGCAAATCCCTTCTCCATCTTTACGGATTCTCAATGGAGCTTTGATAGCTGTGTCTTTCAAGAAATATGCTACTTCTTTCCTGGTACACGGAGGTATGACTAGAACATTATCAATGTTGACCTTTGCAAAGAAAATCATGGCTTAAGATATATGTAGTCTGCAGTTGTTGGGAGTGTTCACCATCCTTGCCTCTAACTCATCTCTCACTGCCCACACATTCAGATATAGGGGAATATTGATTGACAAAATATTAATTGCCAAATAACACTAGTTAGAGAATAAGAAAAATGCAGGCACCTGATTATATAATATTACATAAATAAAATGTGTTTTTATAAGTGCTATTGGAAGTAAATTCCTCAATACTTTAATCACACAGAATGATGGAATCCTAGATTTTTTTTTCTTGTATTTACTAAGAAAATGATCATGCCTCAAGTATATTAAAATGGTATAGGGAAAATTAAAAATTGTTTTAAGATGATTTGCGTGTGTTGTTCGTATGTGAGAGAGAAAGTGAGAGAGAAAGATAAAGAAAAAGAGAAAGGGAAAGACAGAGAGGTGGCTGCAGTGAATTGATGAGTTGGAGGATAGATTTTAAAGTTTTGTCTTTTGCTTTCTACATTTCTTTTTCCTTAGGTACAAGAGAACAATCAGTAATATCTCAGAAGCCTGCTGGTAACATCAGCAGAAAGAATTAGAGGTTCCCAGAAAATTAAGATGACATATAGTTTTCCTGACATAAGAAAATCATTTTTTGTCCCCAGCTATTTTCAATGATCTATACCCCACCTGTGTACTTGCCCAAGCACACTTCTTCCAAAACTTCCTGGGAGGTTCTTAAAAAGAAATGCAAAAACCTCACTCCTTAAGGATTTTGAGGGAACAAGGCAATGGGAAAACTAACAGTCACCACCAGACCAGGAAATAGCCTAAGCTATTGAGACAATAAATCAGTGGTAAAACTCCTAGTGCTATTTCAAAAGCAATCAAGGCCTTGCATTCCTTGTCCCAGAAAATGAGCCCAAGACCCCATCTAGTTTCTATCTGCTCTTGAAGCCTGCAGAGTCCCTTTCCCTTGTCCAACAGTTACCTCTGCTTTATTCTAACGTTGAAGTTTCTGCCCTCGGTGGAATACAAGCTTCATTCAGGTGAACATGCAATACATATTGCACAAATACATATGTGGATGTGCATGCATCCACAACCTTATGACCAACCATACACGGGATAATAAAACTCTCCCTTCTGAGTATTCATCTTAAATACTAAATAAAAATCTCTCTCCTGTTCAAACAGTCAAGGCTTTGGAACTTATTCCCTGTGATCTCCTTGTATGTTGTAAACAAAGATTCCTTTGTTTGACAACTCCACCTGTTTCTGTGATTCACCAAAGACTGACCTCAGTTAGTTCAGTTGCTGTAATGGCTTTCACTACTCTGATTCTACCTCTGCAAGTCTCCAAATTTAACTATTTTTTCTCCCAATTCTGCATGTTCTTGGCTTTAAACTGCAACTCTGAAGAGAAGATTTGCTTGTTTAAAAAAAAAAATCAAGAAAAGGTAGTAGTAGTTAACATTGTTACTTTGAACTTCCTGCCCTACGGGGCTCTCCTGTTCTTTCTCTTTGACTTCCTGGACTAAAACGACAGAAATTTGGCAATACATCACTCCCCAATCCAGATTACTGCCAGAACAGTTTATACTCTTAGAAAAATATTAGTTTAAAAGATCACATAATTAAATACTTAAGCATGTAGTGTAATATAGTGGTTTACAAGAAATATATTTTGGTCATCTGAATATTTGGTTTTCAACCATGGCTACTGACTCACAGCTCCTAAAACTCTTGGGATTTCCTGTGATAAGGGTGAGAGAGGTGTGTTTTGTTCTGTTAATGAAGTGACCTTCAGACCTCACTCAAGGCAAGGGCTGTTTGCCTGAAGGACCAACCACTTGGTGAAAGCCTTCACAACTTTTTGCCTCCCCTTCCTCCCAATACAGGATTATCTGGGGAGGGAAGAGGATCTGGAGATTAGATCAGCAAATGACAATGATTTAGTCAGTCATGACTATGTCATGAAGCCTCCACAGAAAAGCTGAAAGGACTGGGTTCAGAAAGCTTTTAGTTTGTTAAATGTATGAAAAGGCAGGAAGAGTGGCAGTCTTACAGAAGGTAATAGAAGCTCTGTGCCCATTCTCCATACCTTGCCCTGTGCACTTCTTTATCTATCTATTGATTTAAATCTTCTATTTTATCTTTTAATAAGCTGGCAAACATAAAGTAAGTATTTTTCTGAGTTTTGTGAGTCCCTGTAGCAAATTAAAAGAACGTAAGAAGTAGGCCACTGGGACCTCCAACCTGTAGTTGCTCAGTCACAAGCACAGGTAATAACCTGGGGCCTACAGTGAGACTGGCATCTGAGGTGGGGTTGGAGATAGTCTTGGAGGACTGATCCCTTAACTGATGAAATCTTACACTATGTTCAGGTAGATAGTGTCAGAATTTAGTTGAATTCTTGGAGATCCTGCTGTTGTCTGAAAATTATTTGGCATTGTTGGTATGATGTCCTAAAACCCAAAAAGATATAGCTACCTCAAAATAAGAATACGGTTGACAGCTTATATATAATAAGTGAGTATTTCAGGGATTTAAAATATACCCAATAAATAATGTAAGGAAATAAGGAAAGATTTTGAAATAAAAACAAGAATAAGAACCTAGTGGTACTAATAGATTAAATATATGTAATCTAGTTGAATTAAGAATACAATGGATAGAATACGTAATGGTTTCAATAGAGATAAGAAGTCACTTAAGGATATAGTCATCTGGATACCAGCAAAGCATTAAAATTATCAATATAAAAGAGGTGTAAGATGTAGGTGATGTGTGTGGAACAAAAGCTAGAGAAGAAATTAGATTTCCTTACTACTCATAGCCTGTTGACAAGTCCTTGAAGCTCCTCTGGGGACTCAGCTGCTTCCATGTGGACACATCCACTCAGGGCAAAAAGCATTCTTAGTCCACCCCCCAGGATACTGAAAATCTACTTTCACATGTAAAAATTACTTTGGAAACTTCTTTATCTCTACTCCCCACCCCTGCCCTCAAGATATACATTGGCAATCATCTCCCAAGCATATACCCACTGATACACATCAGAAGAGTCTCTTCCCTGAGTTTTTACTAAATAGTAATAAATGACCTTTCCCTAACAATAGCTAGCCCCCTCAAGGTCCTGGAAACCTTGTTTATAAAATACCTTGGAGGCTTGTGCTATCCCTAACCTCCTCCCAAATTGAAAGTATATAATCAGCCACTCTTCATGACCCTCTCTCTCTACTCCAAATAAATAAATAAATATTTTTAAATAAAATAAAATAAATGACTTTTTTTAAATGAAAGAAGAAAAAGGAAAGAAATATTTGAATATTAATGTACATCTATTTCTCAAGCATAAAATAGTCAAGACACTGGATTAAAACTTACATACAAGAAAAGAAAGAAAATATTCATAACTAGAGTTGACTCTATGAATCCCAAACTAGGGCATACATACCAAAGACACACAAAAAAAATCACAAGTGTTAGAGAGAAAAAAAATAATTCATTAATAAAGAAACAAGAATCAGACTGACAGAAATTTTTTAAATAACATCAGATATAAAAAAGAATGAAGTAATAGCTTTATTATCTTGAAAAAAAATCACAAATGGAAACGTTTAGATCCTTATAAAATGTCATTGGCATAGGAAGGCATAATAAAAAAAATATTTTCAGGAATACAGATCACAGATAATTTGCCTTAATTTGTGTAGGCAGTACTTAAATACTAATATTATTTTAACAGTTAAAATATACTCTATGATCTTTGAGGTTGGGGAAAAGAGGATGACCAAGTCATCTTGAAATAATTCAGTTTTATGAAAAAAGTAAAAAGATAAAAAAAAAAAGACTTGTAGAAAAGAGAGATAAAACATATGCATAATAAAAATAAATAAATAAATAAACAGCTGGAGTGCCTGGGTGACTTAGTCGGTTCAAGTGTCTGCCTTCAGCTCAGGTGATGATCCCAGGGTCCTGGTATTGAGCCCTGCATCAGGCTCCCTGCTCAGTGGAGAGTCTGCTTCTCCCTCCCATTGAGAAAAAAAATTTGACTTATTTATTTGAGAGAGATAATCTTTAAATTTTACTTATTTATTTGAGAGAGAGTGAGAAAAGAAAAACATGCACACAGCAGAGGGAATAACAGAGGGAGAGGGAGAAGCACGCCACTGAGCAGGGAACCCCCTGTGGGGCTCTATCCCAGGACCCGGGTATTATGACCTGAGCTATAGGTAGACACTTAACTCAGGTACCCCAATAAATACAATCTTTTAAAAAAAATAAATAATAATAAAAATAAATAATATTTCAGATAGTATGATTTTTTTAATGTAAGACTTGGTATAAAAACAGGATGACATACTTGTCTAATTATAGCAAAGACTTTGATAAGTTTAGATGCAGTAGTACATAAAAAATTTAACTTCTTTCATTAACTGATAATTTAATTAGATTAAATTAAGAGACATCAAAATTTAGAGAATCTAATAGTCCTGATCTATTAATAAATGTAGCCATCCTAACCCCAAAACAAGAGTCTTCAGTAAGTATATAAGCATAAGTTGAACATTTACACAAACAGGCCATTATTTAGGCCAGAAGTCTATGCCAATAAATTCCTAGAGTTAAATATCAGGCTATATTTTCCAAGAATAAGGCAATAAAATTAGAAAACAATGACCAAAATATTAAATTCATATAATTGGAAGTTAACTTCATACCTAAAAAGAAATAATACAGCTAATTCAGAAATTTTTAGAATTACAGTACTTTGGTAATATCAACTCTCAAAATGAGTAACGGACAGGTGGGGCTAGCAAGAGACTCGTGGGAGGATTAAATCATGGGCCCCTGTATCTCAGGTGCAGTAGAAGCAGTGGATTTGGAATTTCAGTTTTTCCACAACGTTCCACCACAAGCTGGTTAGAACTGTGCAAAAGCAGGAAGGGAAGCCCCAGTAAAGTGGACTGGGGATGCCAGAAGGGGAGGCTGGAAGGGGGCGCCTGGTGCTCAGTGCCCATTACAGACCCCACATTGCAATCCCCCACAGGAGAGACTCACCAATTTTAGGCCCCACAGGGGAAGCTGGAGGTTCATCTCCTGACTTTTTGTAGGAGCTTTGCAGCTCAGCTGGTGAGAATTCTCCATCACCCTGCCTTTCTCCAAGGGACTTTTCTTCAAGCACCCTTCCCAACTTCTTCCTCCTCCATGAAATAATGTTCCTCTCCTTTGTTTCTCGCACTTGCCTGTGTTGGGACCTTAGCTTGCTCAGCCCAGACTGCCATTCTCTGCTCTTCCCAATTAAACCCATGCTGCTGGTCAAATAACTGGCAGATTGAGTTTAAGGCCAATTGAACTAATAAATTCAAGAACTTGCAAGGAACAAAATCAATATGCACAAATTAGTGGCACTCCTAGGTGCTCCGAAGAAACCATCAGAAAGAGACTGCGGAGAACAATCTCATTTACACCTGCATCCAAGACAGCAAGATACCTGGGAGGCCCCTGAACCAAGAAGGTGACAGACCTGTCCTCTGACAGCCCTGCAACAATGACGACAGACAGGGAGGGGTACACACGGAGATGGTGAGGCACTGTGCTCAGGGAAGAACCCACACTGGGAAAATACCTACTCTCCCCAAAACCGGCTACAGAGTCCTCACTTTGGCTCCCGAATTTCCGGACTAGGCGCAAGCCTGGAGTGGGTGTGGATACGGGAAGGACCCCGCAGGGCTGAGGTGGGGAGAGCACGAGCACCAAAGCAGGGGGATGCTCCCTGACTGCAGACCATCTGAGGAGCCCAAGGAACCTAATCCGCGAGCACACAAACACAGACAAGGACCAAGGATCACCCGAGCCCAGAAAGGGGGGACCCCACAGCCCCGCGCACAGCACAGCAGGAGGCCACGTCTCCTCACACAAAACGACGGAAGCCCCAGTGTCTAAACAGGGCGCCCTTTCTCTGTGGGGTCCTGAGACCACGAACCCCTTGACAGTCCACTAAGGGACTTCTCCTCACCTCCTCCAGCGTCTGGTCCTTAGGAGGTTGGACTGCTGCCAGTGTGGGCGCGTCCTCCACAACGGGTCCGGTCAGTGTGGATGCAGAGCCACACCCTCCTCAGCTTGTCCTGTCAGGGTGGGAGGCGCCCCACATTCTCCAGAAGTCTCCACAGTGGGTCCTGAAAAGGCAGGGCTCAGGTCTCAGCTGTGGCTGTGCAGCCTGGGCTCAGGGCTGGTGCTGGAGTCTGGCACCCTCTGCAGGCGGTGCAAGGCAGTGCAGGACTGTGGGAGCTCACCCTTCAGTGGAAGGTCCTGCTCCCTCCCCGGGTCCAGCTGATGCCATTTCATTCCGGAAATTCAAGCTGCATGGAGCCCAATACCCCCCAACTTCCCCCCAAATAGCTAAGGAACAATGAATTGGAAACAATGTGGAATTACAACAGTCCTTGACCCAAACAGTGTCACTGAACATGGCCCTGATGCAGACCCACACTCTGACCTCAACTTGGTCTCAAGCCTGGACCCTACCCTAATCCAAGACCCTAACCCTAGCCCCCAACCCAAACAATGTTCACAAGAATCAAGAGGTACAAACTGCAAATATCCATCAATGGCAAGTGCATAAGCAAAGTGTGGTGAAGGGTTTGAATTTGGGTTCAGGTTCAGGTTTTAGTCAGAGTTCTAATCAGGCTTTGGGTTTAGTGTTAGGGTGAGGGTTTAGAGTGAAGGACAAGGGAACAGAGTTATAGTTTAGGGCTTTAAGTTTATGATTTAGGCTTTAAGACTCAGGGTTTATGGGATAAAGTTCAAGGTCAAATTTGGGGTTTGACTTCATGCTGAGATTTGGGTTCAGGTTTCATGACTTGGAGGTCTGGTTTAGGGTTGGGTTCTTGGTTCAGGGCTTGGATCCAGGGCTCAGGTACAGGCTTTGGGTTCCATTCCAGGTTTGGGATTCAGGGTTCTAGTTTGGGCTTTAAGGTCAGCTTAGGTTTCAGTGTTGGTAGGGTTTAAGGTTAGTTTAGGGATGACACATTTTCTTCAGTTGTCATCATGGACAAAATAATTCTATCTGAAGTTTCTAAGTCAGAAATGTATTTCATCTGGGGGCGCCTGGGTGGCTCCGTGTGTTAAGCCTCTGCCTTGGGCTCAGGTCATGATCTCAGGGTCCTGGGATCGAGCCCTTCATCAGGCTCTCTGCTTGGCGGGGAGCCTGCTTCCCCATCTTTCTCTCTGCCTGCCTCTCTGCCTACTTGTGATCTCTGTCTGTCAAATAAATAGAATTAGTAAAAACTATTATATGATCTTTTACAAACCATTTCCTATCTTTGCCTTCTCATGTGCCAAGACAGACAGGGATTATTTAAAACCCTGAAGAGAGTGCTCTTGCTTTTAAATTGCCTGTAACCTTCGTGTAATAGATTTATGATTGATGATAGATTTAGTTAAAATATAACTATTTAAAATATTTACTCTCAGTAAACGATTTCAACCTATGCTCATTTAAGTAACTTGGTGCATAATCCCTTTTCTATTAAACCATAGTGCAAGGACCAATGCCGCGTTTCTGAGAGAACCACAAGCTATTTTTCTAGAATGGCCATATGCATATATATCAGGCGTCCTGTTTTCACTCCCTTTGTGGAGCACCTACCCTGGAGGTCATGTAATAACCAATGACCAAAAAAACAAACCAAAAACCCAAACATCCAGGTTGAAGTGCCATCCCTGCCTGGAGTGGAGGAGACTGCTCAGACAGATCCCAGGCAGGCATCTCAGCCCAGGCCTGTGCTGGGGAAGCTGGTTCCTGGCTTTGGGCGCAAACTGGAAGCCAGCAAACTGACCCAAGAGTGCAGCTGGCCTTTAGGACTGATGATCTTTTCGCAGCCAGGCTGCCCGTGGACACCCGCTCAGAAAGCCAGGCTATGAGTCTGCCCAGCGCAGGCGCTGGCAATGGGGCAGCATGCTAGGGCATAGCCCTGCACCCCAGCCAGGGCTCAGGCCCCTGGAGTGAGGGGGCAGGGCCGGCGCAGAGAAGGGTCTTTGCTAATTTCCAAAGCTGGAAGTGAGCTCTCAGAGGACTCAGGAGGGAGGGGGGCGGGGGCGGGGCGGGGGGGGCCAGGAGAAGGGGCTTTGCTAATTGCCCAGGCGGGAAGGAGGGGCACACAGCTCCAGGGTGCTGTGCTGCAGCCCATTCGGGACTGCAGGACCCACCATTCTCGCTGCCCCTGCGCTCCCACGCTCCAGCTTAGCCCCAGAGGCCACGGTGTCCCGTTCTCATTCCTGCTGCCTGCTGCCCCTCCCTGCCCCATGGCTTCTCTGGAGGACCCTCTGCTCACAGGTAAAGTGACACCTCGACGCGCCCTCACCTGAAGCAGAAAACGCCAGACAGGAGCAGGGGGGGGGGGTGGGGGGGGTGGAGTGGTCGGGGCCCAGGCTTCCGGCCACCCCAGGGCACCAGGACCACCCAGGACGCCGCGCCACACCCCCTACGCAGGGGGTCGTGCCAGGACAGCGCCACAGGAGGTACCCCCCCCCTGCCAGCAGGCAGGCTAGCCCTCATAGTTCGGCACCCCCACGTGCAGGTCAGAGCCTCCTGCCATTCCCAGGGCACCCAGAACCCAGAGAGTGAGGCCTTGGGTGCTTTCTAGTGACAGATTCAAGGCAATTCTTCGACTTTGGGACTTCAGAGTTAACATAGTTTTCATTTGTGATTATTATTTTTGTGTGGGGGCCGTCGCTTTTCTTTTGACTATGCTTGTTTTCACTCCCAGTTCTGAAGAAGCCCCTAAATCCTAACCCTGTTGAGGACTCCGAAAGCTCTCAGAGCAGCAGTGCTGGGGGACAGTGTGGACACATGGTTTGGTTTCTCCTCTGGCCTGCTTCTGTGGCAGCCCCGCTCTGTCCTCCTCAGACTTCAGAGCAATATCTGAACAAGTGGAGAAGCGACCAGGGGGTCAGGAAGGTGGCCACCGAAGAGTGACTTCTCTGGAGGGTGGCTGAGCAAGCAAGTGAGCATGTTAGTCCAGCTCTGCCTGCATTCAGTATGGAGCTGAACAGGGGCCAGGGAAGGGGAGGAGGAGCAGAGAGCAGGGACAAAGGGACCAAAGAGGAGATTCAGATGAAGGGAAGTAATGGGGAAGAAAGAGAAGAAACTCTAGAAGACAGGTATGTAGAAAGGAAAAGGGATGAAGTGGGCATTGGGAAAGGGCACCACCAGGGAAGGAGAGAGGGGAAGGAAAGAGGGAGGAAAGAGGAAAGGGGAAAGGGAGAAGGGAGGAGTCAGCATGCCAGGGCTCCCCCTGCATCTGAAGAAGAGGTGGCTGGTCCAGCTTGTCAAACAGGGTGCTCACTCTTTGGCCCCAGTTTCTGCTCCCAGTGCTACTGGGCTTTTCCCGGAAGGCAGGCTGTCCCTTGGGACCTACTGGAGCCCACTGGAGCCCACAGGAGGGTGGGAGAAATAAGATGCCACCGGGTCCTGTCCTGAGCTTCTCCCAGCCACCAGCCTCACCATATGGTGAAAGAGTGACCCCAGAACAAAGGACGGACACAGGCCAGCATGTCTGCTGGTGGCCCTGGGCACTTAGCTCATCGCAGTGAACCACACCGCCTCCTCAACCCACGCTTTTAAAGCCTCCTTTTTCGTTTCTGGCTTTCATGTCTGTAGGAACATGAGCCAGATCTAACTCATCTCCGACAGACAATTCTGGCTCACCCTGTGTCAGATTTTTATGAGTGGCTGTGATAGAGTAAGATAGCAATGCTCCAACAAACGGACTGTTTCCTCCCACTTGACCTCAACAGTCTTATACATTTTCTTAGCGAAAACATCTTGTCTCCTTCCATTAAGCTCATAACGTGGTCTAATAGTATACATGCGCCTTCCTTAGATGCGAAGCGATACAGAGGTCCTTTTTTTTTTTTTTAAATTTTACAAGGTAAAGTCAGTGAACACATCCAACTTGACCAATACGTCTCTAAAATGTCAATCCAGGCAAAGCTTTTTCTGCCTACAGTTTGGAGCCTACGTGGTGACATTTTTAAAAAGCTTTCAGTCCCTCAGTGAGGCTCTTAGAAGCTAGCCAGGGCTTACTACGTGCCAGGCACTGTGTCAGGTGTTGGAGCTAAAGGGAAGGAGAGCTTGGAGGCTGGCTGGGGAAAGACATCCATGACACAAGCACAGCTAGAAACGGAGGCCAGTGCTAGAAAAGAGAGAGCAGGCTGCATGGAGAGTGTGTACCATGGGGCTTGTGAGCTCACGAATAAGTGGGAGTAACTGGAGTGGGGAGATGGGGGAGAGAAGAGGGTCTTCCCATCAATGGGAATCACCTGTGCTTGGAGGCAGGTGCCATGAGAGGTCTCCACAGGAAGAAGGAGGCCGTGTGGTTGAAGGGCAGAGAGATGGGGCAGAACAGGCATCAGTCAGTTGGAGGGGTATGAATAGACTGATGGGAGGATTATGGGTGCCTTTGGAGAACTGAGAATTTGTTAGAAGATCAGTGCAGATTTCTATGGAGACAAATGCCAGGAACTGATAGGTCTTTGAAAGGTCACTCTGGCTGCCTTTTGGCAAAGGGGTTGGTAAAAGGCACTTGCAGGTGTGAACACACCAGGTGGGAGGTGAGTGCAGGAAATCGGGTGAGGGAGCATGGGAACTTGGTCCCGGGGTATATAAGGGAGAATAGCCTTTAAGGAGTTCCACAAATTGGCACCAGCTGTGGCTTCATTACAGAGCTGGAAGGGGGAGGTGGGTGTGTCCTGGAGGTTACAGAAATTACATGAGAAAGGGAAGTCTTTTTAGATCTCTTTTTCAACTAGAGGAACTCTCACCTTATTGATAGAATTCCAGAGTGGGAACCAATGATATGAGGACATCTTTGAAATGTCTGAATATGTTCTTCGACATCTTTGCAAGTGACGAGGAGACCTTGACCTTAGGAGGCCTTGGCCCTCTTTGTAGCCAGAAAGATTTCACCTACAGATTTGGGTTCTCCCTTTTAAAGTCAAGGAGTCAGTCCTTCCAAAGGACACCTCCTATCATTTTACCCTCTCATCATACCTCACGTGCTGGCATCTCCAAGACCCTCTGTTCCAGGTTGAGAGTATCCACTTTGGCCGGGCTGGTCTTGCCAAGAACACCACCACAGGAAATCTAGAGCCTGTAGTGCTATTAATAACATCATCTAAGACTGTGTTTGCTGCCCTCTTGGCCTCTTCCCACCATGACTCACTGAAGCTTTTAACACATTGTATCCATTAAGCTATAGTTCCCAAAGCTCATCTTCTCTAGTGCCATTAGTTTTTAGGGGACCAGGCAAACCTTAAACTTGTCCCCCCTAATTGGATCCCTGTGCCCCCACAATCTATTTGAAAGCCTTTCACCATGATTCTTGAATGAGATCTGAGACCACTGCTGGTACCTAACACTTCTTGGCACCTTGTCTGTTAGGTTCTTGGAAGAGGAGATGGCTATGGAGGTGAGTGGGAATGGGAGTGGGAGGATTTCTCCCTTCACTTCCCTTTTTGTGTTTTCAAATAATGGGTTTTGAGGGGGCGGGAAAGTTTAACCAGACCATTTATTTTCCATCTCCCATCGATAAAATGTTTACCACTCCACACTGGAAGAATTTATATCTTTCCTTTGAATCTCCAGGAAAATCTCCCAAACCCAGACCACCACCATGTGGATTCAGCCATCTTCTGATTCACCTCCAGATTGTCTCCTCCTAAATGCTCAAGCCACTGGTTAAGGGCGAAATGTTCAATGCCCAAGCAATTAAGTGGGGAACACGTTTATCTAAGCAATTGCATGCAGCTCTCTATCTGCATACAGGGGGTCTCTCCCAAGCATTTCCAACCTCAGCAAAAGAAGACAAAGCCCCAGCAGTCTGGGGTATATATCATTCATTCATTCCTGTGTTCAACACTCATGGCGGATCCCCAGCAAGACAGTGGGAGAGCAAGGACTGGAGAAATCCTGGAAGCTGAAGTTGAGGAGGATTTCAAATTCAAGTCAGAGATGAAAGAAACATCTGGACTTGGTCCTCAGGTACATGCAGTATTCTGAACTGAGGCTAGAACCAGAGACCATTCTAATGAAAGGCCTCTACAGGTGGGCCCCAACTCAGTTTCGTGTATATTCATTCATGAAATAGCTCTTTGGGTCAACATGCAGAAGAAAACCATTTCAGAAAACTGACAATGAGGAGAGGAAAGGGAAGCCAGAAGGCTTGTGAATGGGGAGAGAGGAGGACCCAGGGCAGGAAACCAAGAATCCCTCCCTGCCCTCCTTGCTGCCAGGGAGGTCTGAGGGACTAGTTTCCACCTGGGATCCCAAGTCCAGAACAAAAGCAGCGGGGCCACGGCGGGGGAGGGAAGGGGGTCCTCAGCACGGGCGCATGGGGCTGCGGAAAGATGGGGGCTAGCGTGCCTGCTGGCGGGGGGCACCTCGCAAGGCGCTGTCCCCAGCCCGACCCCATGAGGACCCGGGTTTGGCGCAGCGTCCGGGGTGGTCCCGGTGCCCTGGGGTTCGCGGGAGGCTGGGCCTCCACAACCCCCCTCTTCGCCCCCAGGTCGGGTCCGCGCTTTCTGCTCCAGGTGAGGGCGCGGCGCGGTGTCACTTTACCCCTGTGCAGAGGGTGGTCCGGAGAAGCCTTGGGGCGGGGAGGGGCAGCAGGCAGCAGGAGCGGGACAGCGGAGCCTCACATGGGAGCGTACGGGGGGCGAGTCCGGTGGGTCCTGCAGTCCCGACTGAGCCGCAGCACAGCACCGCGGCGCTGCCCGCCCCTCCTCCGCCAGCCCCTCCACCTCCTCCCAGACTCTCAGCCACATCCTCTGTGAGCTCACTTCCAGCTTAGGCAATTAGCAAAGCGCCTTCTCCCCGCCGCCCTCCACCCGCCCCCGCCCCCCTCCCTCCTGAGTCCTCCGCGAGCTCCCTTTTCGCTTTGGCAATTAGCAAAGCCCCTTCTCTGCCCCGCCCCCGCCCCCTCCCCCTCCCTCCTGAGGCCCCGCCCTGGCTGGGGCGCGGGGGAAGCCCTGGGGGCTGCAAGCTTGACCAGCGCTGGCGCTGGGCAGCCTCCTAGCCTGGCTCCTTGAGCGGGTGTCCACCCGCGGCCTGGCTGCAAAAAGATCATCAGTCCTGTTAACCCTGGCTGCACTCTTCCGTCAGTTTGCTGGCTTCCAGATTGCGCCCAAAGCCAGGAACCAGCTTCCCCAACACAGGCCTGGGCTGAGATGCCTGCCCAGGATCTGTTTGAGCAGTCTACTCATCTCCAGGCAGGGATGGCACTTCCACATGGATGTTTGGGTTTTTTTATTGTTTTTTGGTCATTGGTTATTATTACATGACCTCCAGGGTAGGTGCTCCACAAAGGGAGTGAAAACAGGATGCATGATATACCCCTCACCTCCCATGCTGTCTTTCTCTTAAATAATAAGCACTGCTGAACTATCTTAGATTCTGTACCTTCTCTCCAGCCATGAACCTATCACTGTCTTTAACTCTTGAAAACTTCATTAGACAAATTAATGTGGTGAAGGAAGCAATATGAGAAAGCCTATTAATCTGATGAGCATGGAACTGAACAAACCCTATAGATACTTTCCCTTTGATTTCTAGCCTATCAATACCTACAGTGAGTCACATACACTCAAGATTATTGTTTTTATTGTATACTTCATATATTCATTGATTTTGGACTCGTTATCATTTCGTTGAAGTGTTAAACTATGGTAATAAACAAACTTTTAATTAACTTTTCCTCCTATGATACAAATATAACTTGCACTTGAGCTTTAGCTAATTTTATGTTCTAAAATTGCCAAAACAAAATGATCAAGGTTTCTAGATTATTTACTGTATTTTCTACTATATAATATTGTTCTATCTCTTCTGTATAAAGAAAATGAATGCTTGGGGCTCTTGGGTGGCTCAGTGTGTTAAAGCCTCTGCCTTCTGCTTAGGTCATGATCCCAGAGTCCTGGGATAGAGCCCCACATCAGGCTCTCTGCTCAGCAGGGACCCTGCTTCCCTTCCTTTCTCTCTGCCTGCCTCTCTGTCTACTTGTGATCTCTGTCTGTCAAATAAATAAATAAAATCTTTAAAAAAAGAAAATGAATGCTTGATAACTAAATGAATGCTTTACTGAACAAATTAAATATGGCAATAGCATTTTATTTTATCATGCTTCACATATTAAACAATAATATTATATCACTAGTCTACAAATAATCTACTCGCATAGTCATTTGGAAGCTTTTAGCAAAAGAATTCTTCCTCCTGATTGTAGTATAAAAGCCACAGAAATATACAGAAGACTCCTAGGATAGAAAGTTAAATCCAGTTATCCGTGATGCCTTGAGGAGGACCTGACCTATGTATGTCCTGGGATGCACTAGTAACTGTTACATGTGATAGGATTATATTTAATATATACAGTTTCATTTACTTCACAAAGGACATATAAATTTGAGAATAAAATATTTGATGAATCTATAAAGTCTATATCTATTTGTAACTAATGTGGTAGAATTAAGATGTTAATTTGAAAAAAAATTCATTGAACACATACACATATTCAATTGTTTTTATATATATAAACAGCATTATTTATTTATGTAAATAAATGCATTGTCTGTAAAATCCATTTACTTATCAATCATAAGGGTAATTTTAAGTACTAAGAATAAGAAATATGTGAAAAGATAAGTGTTCAAGAGTGCAGTTTGTGGTAATTAATACAATATGATAGGCTCATGAAAAAGATATATTACTTGAACTTAAAAGCTTCTATAATTAAGCGATGACCACTTGAAATTTGTAATTAGTCTTGCTGCAGTTTTTCCTTGCACTTATTGCCCTTCCCCAGAAGTTCATTAAGAATTTCTGTGAATGTCCTTATGTTTAATCTCATTCATAGATTCCACTGCTGCTCACAAAACAAAGCCAAAAAGAGAGGTAACTCTATGTGGCACTCCATCCACAAGCAATACATTCATAAATAATTAAAAAGCTCTCTACTTCATTTGTTACCCATTCAGCTGATAATTTAAATGAGTAACTGAGGCCATTTTATCAGCACTTTTAATAGAATGCGACTCAGAAACTTCACAGTGTTATTTAAGAAGAAATGCTCACGTGTTAAGGTTTTTATTTTTTTAAATCAACAAAATAATTTTCAAATATTAAAAGCAAATGTCTCCTTTTCCTCCAAGTTTCCTTGCTATGTCAAAGTTACAAATAAATACATTAAAATCGTATTTTGAGTAGTAGATAAAAACAAAAGTTTTGAAACTGTGGGTTCAGTGTCTGGGTTAACTTGTATAAATATCTGAACTCAATGTATTTAGACTTTATTAGATTTTTTTTAGACTATTTAAAAATACATGCTGAGATAATGACAACATTATTTTATTCATTTTAATAAATAAATTATTTTATTTAATTATGTTTAGATATTTATTTATTAAATTAATGATTTAATATTTAATAATCTAAATTTGAAATATTTTAAATTCTAAAAATATTTATTTAATTAAATTGATATATTTAATATAAATAATAAATTATTTAATCATTATTATAATTATGCAATACATTATGTATTGTGTAATAATTGCATTTTAATAAATAAATAAATGTATTATTTACATTATTTTATTTTATTTTATTTTATTTTATTTACTTGACAAAGAGAGGGAGAACGCAAGCAAAGGGAGCTGCAGGCAGAAGGAGAGGGAGAAGTAGGCTCCCAGCTGAGTAGAAAGTTCAACCTGGGGTTCCATCCCACGACCCTGGGATCACCACCTGAGTCGAAGGCAGATGCTTAACTGACTGAGCCATCCAGATGCCCAAGGCTTTGTATTCTTCGCTTCTAAATATTGATGCTCCTTCATCTCTGGAGTTAGTAAATTGATGTTGAGAATTCATATCAAAGAATTGATAGTAGCTGTTAAACAGAAACATGTAATTTAGGGGAAAAAAAAGAACAGAAGGAAGAGAAAGGCCAAAAGTCAAAAGCACATTAATATAAAATTTAATTAGATAAAAAAGCTGATATTCCTGAAGGGGGCTAATAAAAGAGCTGCAAAGAGCTGATAAAATTAGGAAAATTGTCCACTCCTGGTCATTTCATAATTTTAAACTATTCCTTATTAATAAATATACTTAGTTCCAGAAACACAAGCACATAAGAACATTTCCACCAAGTTTCCTCTAACAGCATTTACAAATTAGACGTTCAAACAATGCAGTTCATTACATGTTGCATCTGTATCTTAAAGTTTAAACACTTTCTGTGACACATTTTCCAACAATTAAAATTAAAAAATATATATATACATATATATCTATGTATATATATATATACCTTATCCCTATGGAAAAAATATATATATAGAGAGAGAAACCTTATCCCTAAATGAAACCTTTCTTTGTTTATTAGCATAAGTAGGTAAATTAGCAACAACAACAACAACAAACAGCTAATATTATAGAGGTAGGAACAATTTACCTTTTCATTCATTGCTATTTTCTAAAAATTCCTATTTTATTTTTTTCTCAAGTCTGTCATAATAATTTTCTAAATCTCCTGCCTTTTTCAATTTTTTTCTTTTAGTGGAAATCTCTATTTCATATTTATTTTCTCTTCCTCCACTCTTTGCTCTAATAATTCAATGTATTATTAGATTTTCTGTTTTTCTCTTTATCCAGATATATCTTTTCTTTCTTTCTTTCTTTTTTAAATAATTTGATTTGCTGGCATTTTACATCAGTACATGCTTTCTTATGGATGTTAGAAATGTCTGTGGAACTACTAGAAGAATAAACTTTTTTACCTTTAAGAAGTTTACAGTCTAGAGTGCCTGGGTGGCTCAGTTGGTTAAGTGTCTTCCTTCAGCTTAGGTCATGATGCCAGGGTACTAGGATCCAGTCCTGCATCAGCTGCCTGCTCAGCAAGGAGTCTGGTTCTTCCTCTCCCTCTGCCCCTCCCTCTCTCTCTCTAATAAATAAATAAAATCTTTTAAAAAAAGACTTACTGAAATCTGAGACTGAATTACTAAATTCAGTCTTAATAGAAGACAGCTAAACAAAGCAATAATCACAACTGGAAAATTTAGCGAGATCATGGTTTAACATTTTTGGTTGACACAGGACCTCTTTCAGTAACAACTTTCCCTAAATATCAATTTCTTTTTAAGGCAAAAAATTTTGACAAGAAATCCAGATCCTTCTGATCATTTTCATATCAATTTAAGGTGACATCCTCAGAGTATATAATCAAATATGTAATTATTCTATCTGTTGCCTTGTATATTGCCTGTATCTTTTTCAGACTCAAAGTTCCATTGAGGTAGAGTTTTTTTTTTTTTAAGCAGAGATTTTTAAAGTGTTTGATATATACAAGATGCTTAATAAGTGTTTACAAAGCCTATGTATTACAGAAGCTTTAAACAGGCTTTAAAATAATGTAGGTGATATTAGTGGTCATATCAAACAATTTTTAGGTTTCAGTCATGTAAATAACTACAATTCTCAGAGACAGAGAAACATACAAATGGTCTGGGTCCAGTAGGATAATGCTAGCATGTGTTGTAAATTCTCTTATATGACCTTATTCTTGCAAGAATTGGTTATGTGGCAGAAAAAAAGGTATCACTATCTTATACTTTATTATTTAAAGAGATTTATGGAAGTCTTAATTTCTTACACTACCCCTTTGTTTCAGTGGACCCAATTTCCGTGGTAATGGTGAGAGGAAAGTAGGCAATTTAGGCAGCAGCAAAAATCTCCTACAAGGCACTATAAAATAAGGCTTGTTCTAGATCATGGGTCTGTCCAAAGGGGAATGTTAAGGGGTAGAATGGATGATGGATGCATTGTGGACTTATAACTTTAAGATTAATACTGTTATGCCCCAATAATGGGTCTATGATTAAAGGAGCGAGACTGATGTAAAGCAAAGGTCAAGCAAAGCTTTATTTCATGCCAAGCATCAAGAATCTAACCAAACGTTCGGGGCCACACCTCTTATGAGAGAAGGAAACCCTTTGCTGTTTCACAGTCTAGCTTTTAAGGGCAAAGGCCATGCAGTCAGGCCTGGCCACGCACAGGTGACCAATGAGATTTTAACACACACAGGAAACTCCACAGTGAGGCTAGGTGACCAATTGAGGTTCAATTTACCCTAGTATAGACATTTGACCCAGCCTATTACACCTTGATTAGGATTGGTGCAAAAAAGGTTCCCAAAGGGCGGAGGAGTGGGGCATACTCCTTAGTATCTAGGGAGACAATATGCAAACACCGCCCCCCTCCCGCTGATTGATGTCTCCACCTGGCCTGACCCACCCTTGTATATGGGCTTTGTTACCTGGAGCTGATTTCCAGGACTTGTTTTTAAGTGAATCCCCTGGGGGAAGGGGAACAAGGACAGTTTAAGGGTTAACCTCAATGAAAGCCTCTTGCTAAAATATAAAAATATAAAATAGGTCCTTACATTACAACAACTCAGTAGGGAAAGTCCCAGTGTGGTGATAAAAGAAGTGAGGTAACTTGCATTGCACATTTTTTTTTAAAACGTGTAAGTTGTATTTTTCCGTGCCATTACATCATACTTTATCTTCATCTCTGTCTACTAGTTTAAAACTAGTTAAACAAACTCAACAATTTTTTTAAAAATATTTTATTTATTTATTTAAGAGCAAAAGCCAGAGAGAGAGAGAGAGAGAGCATGAGCAATATGGGGCTCGATCCCAGGACTCTTGAGATCCTGATCTGAACCAAAGGCAGACACTTAACTGACTAAGCAAATGAGACTCCCACAAACTCAACAATTTTATAAAATTTTTATTTGTTGGGGTGCCTGGCTGGAACAGTCAGTAAAATATATAAATCTTGATCTTGGAGTTGTACGTTTGAAATCCACCTTGGGTGTAGAGGTTTTATTTAAAAATAAAATCTTTAAAAAAATTTTTTTTTCATTTTTTTATTTAAGCCATTGTATGGCAGTGTTGATCACTATATTGTACACCTGAAACTAATATTAACCTTATTTTAACTAACTACAATTTAAATAAAAACTTTAAAAATAAAATAAAAATAATAATCATAAAAATAAAAAAGAGGAAAAATTATTTGGCAGGCAATTTTCTTAATTGCATTATTATTTATTATTATCATAGTCTGTGTGTGTCGGTGGGAAGTGGCTGGTATTACAGTGAGTTCCATATCTGTGTTACACTGAGGTCCATGTCTGTAGTCAGTCTTTTTTTTCTTTTAGTTTATTTTCAGGGATCCAAAATTCATTGTTTATGCACCACACCCAGTGCTTCATGTAATAAATTCCCTCCTTAATACCCACCACTGGGCTCACCCAACCACCTGCCACCCTCCTCTTCAAAACCCTCAGTTTGTTTCTCAGAGTCCACAGTCTCTCATGGTTTGTCTCTCCCTCCGATTTCCCCCAGCACACTTCTCTCCATCTCCCAGTGTCCTCCACGTTATTCCTTATGTATTGATTCTTATAAGAACTTTTATTTCTTTCCCTATTCTGCTTTGCATATGCTTACCTTAGATGTTAAAATGTTATAAACCTCTCCTGCCTGGTCCATTTTCTCTCTCTTCTCTCATGATTTCTCATGCTCTCCCTGCCAACCCCACATGCCTTACAATATCTGGATATGACTAATTTCTTCCTGAGCTACTTTATTCTACTCTGCCATATGGTTGCCCTTCCCTCTTCTGTACCATAACTTCTATCCCCTGCATTTGTGCTTTAAGAATACCTAATTCTTTTCACTGCATCTGTATCTTTGAGGTCAATACTCAGTAGTGCAATTGCTAGGTCATAGGCTAGCTCTATTTTACTGGAAAGAAGGGCCATATGCACCCCAGTGTTCATAGCAGCAATGTCCACTATAGCCATTCTGTTGAAAGAGCCAAGATCCCCTTCAACAGACAAATGGATAAAGAAGATGAGATCTATGGATACAATGGAATATCACTCAGCCATCAGAAAGGATGAATACCCAACTTTTGCATCAACATGGATGGGAATGTAGGTGATTATGTTAAGTGAAATAAGTCAAGCAGTGAAAGTCAATCATCATATGGTTTCACTTATTTGTGGAACCTAAGGAATAGCATGGAGGACATTAGGAGAAGGAAAGGAAAAATGAAGTGGGGGGATTGGAAGGGGAAATGAAACATGAAAAACTATGGACTCCAAGAAACAAACTGAGGGTTTTAAAGATGAGAAGGATGTGGGGATGGGTGAGCCTGGTGATGGGTATTAAGGAGTGCACATATTGCATGGGGCATTGGGTGTTTTACACAAACAATGAATCATGGAACACTACTTCAAAAACTAATGATGTATTGTATGGTAACTAACATAACATAATTAAAAAAAAAAGGAGGGGGACAATACCTAACACTCAATCTTTGCTAGTTTCTTGTTTACCTCCTTTTAAGAGTAAGCTCATTAGTGTTTTTTGTTTCTTTGTTTGTTTTTGTCTCAACTAAAAGAAGAAAAATAATACACATTATTTTGAAAACTTTTTGAACAGTGTACAAACGTTAGTCAAGTCCACAATGTCTCATCTCTTCTTCCTCCTAACATGGCTAAGATGAAAAACCCTTTATCTGGGAAAAGATCATTCTCCTGCCACCTTGTGTAAGATTTTGGCTTTAGCTTAGATTATCCTTTCTTTCCTTTTCTGAAAATAAGTTGAAAATATTAATAGCCTCAGTTTCTTCTTCCAAAATATGACTGCTTCTTTACCAAGTGCAAAAGCAACCCATTTGACCATAGTAAACAGCTTGGACCTACTTTTTTTGGCTCACTGTTTTAGTGAGACAAGTGGAGTGAAGATGACACACCATTTCCAAATGTATTAATAATTGGTAGACCATACTTATAAATTGAAGTTTTGTTGCCATTAAACTATGACCAGACTCGCTATAATTACAGAGGTAAATTCTTTATATTTACTATATTTGAAATTACCATATAATACCAAAATAAAATTATGATTATGTGAAGAGTCTGTAATATTAAGAAGATGACTTTGAAATGATTGCTTATCTAAATGAAATTTCCCATTTTATAATCTTGTATAAGCTTCCGTTGTCATTTCCTATTTAAAATCTATTAGAAGGCACTCTTATTTTCCCTTAAGTGGGAAGTCAAATGTGGAACAAATTCATCCCAAAGGAACTGATTCTATATTCCACTGAAGACCAGGTGGCTTCCATGTGGCATTTTGCCTCTTGCATATTGTTCATCTCCTACAACAAATGGGGGTATGCTCTTTAGTAAACTAATTCAACTCAATTAGAGGCATTGTCTTCAAGGGATAACATCATAGAGACTAGAATCAGAATCATACTTTTGGGAAAATTGGGCCCAGGATTTTTGTTTTGTTTTGCTTTGTTTTAAGATTTTATTTATTTATTTGACAGGCAGAGACCACAAGTAGGCAAAGAGGCAGAGGGTGGGGGGGAAGCAGGCTCCCTGCTGAACAGAGAGCCTGATGCCGAGCTTGATCCCAGGATCCTGAGATCATGGCCTGAGCCGAAGGCAGAGGCTTAACCCACTGAGCTACCCAGGGGCCCCTGGGCCCAGGTTTTGATGGCTTCTTTCCTCAATCTTATAAAACCTATTTGAACTCTACTGGATGCCAGAACTGCTTAAAAATATTTGGTCCCTTGTAATTTTAACCTTCCAGTATTCAATGCACCTGATCCATGTAATATCCTATAGTATTTTTGTCAAATGAAGACTCTCAAAGTGTGTTTCTTGGGAGACACTTTTCAATTGGTTGCTTACATTTCTGCATTTATTATTTGTTCTAGGCCATCCTTTGAAGATGGTTGTATTGAATAGACTTGGAAGACAGAAATAGTATCTTTTTTTTTTAACTTAACCTGTTGTGTTTGCAAATATTATCTGCCTCTGTTTTGATTCTTCTTGTGGGAACTGAGGCTCAGAACTGATATATAACTCCCATCCCTACACACACACAAACACACACACACACACACAAACACACACACACACACACAAACACACACACACACACACAAATAATGTTAATATTCTGGCTACCTCTATTGCTGTGAATAATAAACTATATTATTTCTGAAACATGAGTCTGCGTCTTCTATCAACCCCCAAGAAACTACGGCAGACTCATACACCAGCTTTCAAATAAGGGAAAATAATCTCAGATGCTTTATATTTTTTGATAGTGTTACCTACTTCTGAACATATGACTGAGCACATATAAAGCTGGAGCCATGACCATTTAGAGCTTCTTCTTGGAAGAACTATGCATTCACTAGTAAACAATAGTAGTTTCATCTTTTTTTTTTTCCTCCTGGACACCATTTCCTGTCTCAAACTGTTGCTCAAATTGGATGGAGTCTAAGGTCCTTTGAGGAAATTTTTGTTTAATGATTCAAAATAAAATAGGAAGAGTCTAAAGTGCTAAAAATACTTCTAGATAAAAGGTATAAGATCATGCCAGAAAGGATAGTAATTTTATCTAACAACTGCCTGTTCACCCCTTTTTTGTTCATTAACTAATCTCCAAATTCCTGACTAAATCCCTTTTGTAAGCCAGAATGTGAGCTAAAAACTGGGATTTTAAAAAATTTTCATTTGAAATCCAGTTAGTTAACATATATGGTTGTATTAGATTCATGTGTACAATATAACATATAGCACTCAGTGCTCATCATGACAAGTGCTCTAATTAACCCCCATCACTTATTTAATCCATCACTCCTTTCAGATCCCCTCAAGTAACCATCAGTTTGTTCTCCGTAATGAAATGTCTGTTTCTTGCTTTGTTTCTCTTTCTATGTCTTATTATTTCCCCTTTGCTTGTTTGTTTTGTTTCTTTTATTCCATATATGAGTAAAGGTATTTGTCTTTCTCTGACTGACTTATTTCACTTTTAGCATTATACTGTCTAGTTCCAACCATGTTATTGCAAATGGCAAGATTTCAGTCTTTTTTATGGCAGAATAATATTCCATTGTATATAGATACCACTTATTCTTTATTTATTCATCAATTGATGGATACTTGGGCGCTTTCCATATCTTAGCTTTATAAATAATGCTGCTATAAACATAGGGGTGCTAGCATCCCTTTGAATAAGTTTTCTTATATTCATTGGGTAAATACACACCAACAGGATTGTTGGATCACAAAGGACTTCTATTTTTAAATTTTATGGAAATTCCATACTGTTTTCAAATATGGCTGTATCAGTTTGCATCACCACCAACAGTTCACAATTGTTACTTTTTCTTTTTTTTTTTTAAGATTTTATTCATTTGACAGAGAGAGATCACAAGTAGAGAGAGAGAGAGGAGGGAGCAGGCTCCATGCCTGGCAGAGAGCGCGATGTGGGACTTGATCCCAGGACCCTGAGATCATGACCTGAGCTGAAGGCAGAGGCTTAACCCACTGAGCCACCCAGGCAGCCCCCACAAGTGTTACTTTTTCACATCCTCTCCAACACCTTTTGTTTCTTGTAGTGTTGATTTTAGCCATTCTGACAGGTGTGAGGTGGTATCTCTTTCTAGTTTTGCTTTGCAATTTCCTGATGATACATGATGATGGACATCTTTTCATGTATCTACTGAACATTTGAATGTGTTCTTTGGGGAAACACTTGTTCATGTCTTCTATCCATGTTTTTATTGGATTATTTGTTTTTGGATGTTGACTAAAAACTGGATATTAAGTAACACACAAGACAGGTTTCCTTGAGCTTAAATTTTATTTGCATGAGTATCATTAACAGGAAAAAATATGCATATATGTATGTACAAGTGTGTTTATGTATACATCTATCTATCTATCCTCTATCCCATGTCTTCTAATTGTGGTAAATCCTGTGAGGTGGGGAATGGGATAGTCTGAAGAAATATGCTTCTGGATATGCTGGGTAAGCAAATTTAATTGCACTCAGATGCATTGGATATAAGTGAATCACTCAAATGAGTTATTTAATATTATATAGAAACAAATTAAAAGTTTATGTAGTTGAAAATAATAGGTAGTTAAAATAATTTTTTTGTTTGTTGTTTTTGTGTCTTTTTTTGTTTATATATACTATGGTGTGAATGTTTATGTCTCCCAAAATCATATTATGAAATCTAACTCTGTAAGTGCTAGTATTAAAACATAGGGGCCTTTGGGAGGTGATTAGGTCATAAGTGGGATTACAGTCCTTTTAAAGGAGACCCCAGTGAGTTCTCTTGATTCATTCATCATGTACGTTTACAGTGAGAAGATAGCCATCTATGAGGAAGTGGGCTCTCCCTGGATCTGCCCATTCCTTAATCTTGAACTTCTCCGTTCTAGAACTGTGAGAAATAAATTCCTGTTCTTTATAAGCTATTAAGTCTATATCATGTCCGTTATAGCAGCCTGCATGCAGAAGGACACTATGACCTAAAATGAGAGCAATAAATATAAAGTTTCAGTAAAGTCAGTTGGTACAATGTTTTTTTTTTTTTTTTAATTAGAGAAGACATGCTGCTTCATGTTAAACCTTGATATTGTATATGTTTCTTGAAGGGCCACTTCTTACTCCTTTGTGTGTTTTCCACAAAGTCCAGGATGATGCCTTACATAAAGGTAATATTTTATAAATACTGTTGGAAATATATACTTCTCTAAAATCTTATTTTGCCTACAGATTACTTGGATCCACTTTGCCTTGTGTAGAATATTTGAAATATATTAAGAACAGAATGTCTCTCTAAATAACATTTAGAATCATCATTAGTTTATGACTCCTGACTGATTTGTTTATGCAGTGATACTTACTGCAAGAACACTGAAGTTTGTAATATAATTTTGAATTAATCACCAAGCTAGTTTATTTTAACTTATGAAAAAATAATTTCTCATGTTGGTTTAATTCTGCTCTTATGTTATGGTCATGACATTTTCATTAAAATAAAGTAGAAAATAGAAGTAAATAATAAATGAAAAATAAAAATTAAAAAATAAAAATATAAAAGCAAATCTCTTGTGAAATGTTAAACTTTTCTTACTTATTTTGTTTTGCTTTTCTTCTACCATGCTGGCAAAGCTGTATATTGCAGATAGGTACAATTTTCTAGGTGCTAGGTTTGTTACTTTTGCTAAAATTTTCAAAATATAAGGAGTTGAATAGTCATGGATTGTTTATTAAACTCCTTATCTACACATATAAAAATAAAACAATGATGGTGACCTGGGTATTTCTAAAATTGTATTCTGTTTTTCCATACTATGGTTTACAATGTAATTAATAAAGATTCTGCATATATTAACATCATCCCATTCTATCTCATCTGTATGTCCATACAGAGCATGTATGATTTCTATTCATTGCTATGTTGTGGTGAAGAGATTGTCTGAAGTAGCCTATATTTATGCAGGTAGATCTTAAGCTACGGTGCTCTTGTTTATTTGCTTGTTCGTGATCAGTATGTTTGAAAGATGGTAACTATTGCATCAGGTGTGACGATTAAAAAATATTATTGGTGCCTGATACACTGTGATAAAATAGGTAAGTCAATTCATAATTTGTTAATTAAATTAGAAAAGAAATTCCTTTGGATTTGTTCTTTATTAAGAGTTTTTTTTTTTTAACGAATGCCTTGGGATGTTTTTTGTGTAATATATATCACATGCCTCAACCTTTAAATTTGAATTTAGAAAAGAGTTATCAGAATGAGCCTAGAAAATATTGTTATGGGGGCGCCTGGGTGGCTCAGTGGGTTAAGCCGCTGCCTTCGGCTCAGGTCATAATCTCAGAGTCCTGGGATTGAGTCCCACATTGGGCTCTCTGCTCAGCAGGGTGCCTGCTTCTTCCTCTCTCTCTGCCTGCCTCTCTGCCTACTTGTGATCTCTCTCTGTCAAATAAATAAATAAAATCTTAAAAAAAAAGAAAACATTGTTTTGAAATATTTTTGTTCTGTTGTATTATGTTAACTTAGGAAATAATGGTAGTTATTTTTATTAGCATTTCCTACTTTCCACATGCCCTTACAGATGAGATATCATGTTTTTCCTACTCTTTTTATCGTGGTTGTTATATTCTTCATGATCAATAACAATCAATGAAAATTCATAACATTAATTTTCTTTGGGAAAGTGATATTTTAGCAGGAATCCATGACCAAAAATTTTAGCTGTTGTTCTTCCAGGAGATGAGACTATCAATGTTCCCGAAATTTCAAGAAATAGAACTTATTAATTGTGTTGGTTGATGTTTATTGTCTCTGAACTTAGAGGTGCATAATTCAATTTAAAATTTATTTTGGGGGCGCCTGGGTGGCTCAGTGGGTTAAAGCCTCTGCCTTTGGCTCAGGTCATGATCCCAGGGTCTTGGGATCGAGCCCCGCATCGGGCTCTCTGCCTAGCAGGGAGCCTGCTTCCTCTTCCCTCTCTCTCTGCCTGCCTCTCTGCCTACTTGTGATCTCTATCTGTCAAATAAAATAAATAAAATCTTAAAAAAAACGGAGTGGACCTTATGGGGGTGCTTATCTGAAATTGAGGGACATTATAAAAAAATAAAAAATAAAATTTATTTTGAATTGAAAACAAGATCTTACTGAAGTTTAGGCATCCCACTTTATATCAGGCCTCCAGTACATTCTAATTTATTTATAGAAAATATCATAAACATGAATGACACTTTTCCTATTGCATTTATATGAAACTGCAATGACTCAAAGATGTCAGATTTGAAAAGCACTACCTTTCTATAATTTCTGTTTCTTAGGAGGAATGGATATACCATTTTAGCTCAATTATCCAACAGTATTCAAAACCACCATGAATTTTAAAACATAGTTATTACACCCTAAAAATCAAGTATGAAAATGTATAAACAACCAAATCTCTATCTGTAAATGAAATACTCCCACACAGACGGGTTTTAAAACTTTCTAACTTAAGGAATTTGATAGCACAGACTCAGGGTAGTAGTTTCAGTGCCTACAGTATACTTTCAGGGAGAGAGTAATGTAAGCTCTGAGTCACTTTCTGCCTAGAGATGACCTAATAGTGGTTCTGGCATTGTTTGTTTGTTTTTGAAAATACGTTCCTGGGCGTCATTCAGAAAATGCAGAGTTTGGCATCTATATAAATTAAGGATGATCTTTTTGAACTTTTGTCTTTCATTACATCAAATTAACATAATTGTACAGAAATTCCACTAAATTAAGCATTGTTAGGAAATGTGTAAATTGGAGCTACTCAAATTAGTTGCTCTTTGAACTATGTGCTGTTGGTTCAGGATTAGATAAGGAGTTTGAAGGCAAACCTAAATCATTGCTTCCTTTTTTGAGAGATTCTCAGCATATTTTCTTAAAATTAGCTGAAATAAACAATGTGTTTAGTCGCAAAGTGATTTGCATTTTTGCACAAACTCCCTATCTCCTTGAGAATTATAACAGATATTTCATGAAACATCATTGATCTTTACTTTGTTACACTGCTGTAAAGTACATTTAGAGTTGCCAGTTAAAGGTGTTAGTGTTGAGATGAAATGCCATGCATTTTTCTTCACTTCCATGCAAATGAACACAGTAAATTATTAAGACACAATGAAGAAAAAAAAATTGACAATGAGTTCCAGATTTTAAAAATCACTTGCCATTCAATCCAAATTGTGAGTTTGATCAGTTACCGAACACTTTATAATGCACCCCCGGTAATTTTACAGAGATTACTTTTTTCTTACCAATTCTTGATTATTCTGTCTTGCAATTCAGAGAAAGCTAACTAATTTAAAATAAACTTCCGTTAATTTTGATTGTTATAAACTTAAAATTGATTAATTTCCATATACAGAGTTTAAAATGTTCACAATTTACATTAAATATATATTCTGTGTATACCTTGGAAAAATTATACTGAAAATTGAAATTAAACTGATGTTGTATATAGCTGCAAGAAGCCGCCTGTCCCATTTCATCTTACTATATAAGTTGTGTCAGGTAATTTATAAAATCCCTGCTGCATAACAAATCTATTTTTTGTTGGAATGGGTAGTAATGTTTCTTCTTATTTCGAAATAAGAGTTGGTCTATGAGTGCCTCTGCAACTGTATTTTTCCTAAGTGGCTTCATGGTCCTGAACTGAGAAAGCTCAGAGCATTAAACATCAAAGTAATATATTTTGACACAATTAGACATCAAGGAAATGCAATTAAAATGACACTGAGAGGGCGCCTGGGTGGCTCAGTGGGTTAAGCCGCTGCCTTCGGCTCAGGTCATGATCTCAGGGTCCTGGGATCGAGTCCCGCATCGGGCTCTCTGCTCAGCAGGGAGCCTGCTTCCCCCTCTCTCTCTCTGCCTGCCTCTCCATCTACTTGTGATTTCTCTCTGTCAAATAAACAAATAAAATCTTTAAAAAAAAAAAATGACACTGAGATATCACTACACACTTACCAGAATGGCTAAAATAAAATATAATGACAAGCCCAAAAGAAAAAAATATACCATTTGATGATACACAATGGCAAGTTGTACCATAACTTAACCATCTCAGACTAGTGTAGTGTTAAATTTGTTTTTCTAAGCCATGTTTTGGGTCACTTACCACTTTTCAAGGATATAAAGTGCTATCATTTTACTTAAAACTGTGAAATTTGGTCAGATTTAAATTTCAATTTATGTTAAAACATTCTGTAAACTGTGTTAGACTTTGACATTTGTTCCCTCAGTTCAGTGAATAACACTATATCATATTCTGAAAAATATGCTAATTTTTATTTTGAAAAATATCCCTTTTTCCTCTTATGGTAATTATTAATATGAATTAATAGTAGAATTTGATATGGTCCAATATGACCATAAATACTTTATAGTATATTATCAAATTTAATAATAAATATAATGTACTTCTTTGGACAATTTTTAAAGACCAGTCTACTCTTAAAACAAAAAAAATGGAGATGCACTTCTTTAGTTCACACAAATTTCATTTTATTATATATAACCTCAGATAAATTTCAACAAATCATAATTTATTAAAATCATGTCTACTTAAAAATCTCATAGAAGAGTTAAACCATCAAAAATAAAAATAAACACACACAACACACACACATCACCCATGTATTGGCAAATCACAATTGCTGTAACAATACATTAGGCATTCCACAGTTAAGGGCTATCAAAATTTCCATCAGTGACAAAAAGATTTGTATCCAAATGGACTGATTTTCCAGAATCCAAGAAAAAGTCTCCTAGGATTTATTTAAAGGTAAATATTTGAACAAATACTTCTTAAATTTAGGAAATTCAGAACATACGATTAAAGAATATTTGCAGTGCAGACTATATTCAATCCTTCCTTCAAAATGTGCCTTTGAGTACATAATTCTGTTTTCTCGATCTAAATTGAGCTGTCTTCCAAGGAAGTTTTCCAAAATGTGTGTCTCTGTGTGATAAATGTTCTAAGACCTAACATGCTTCATTGTATTTTTACTGTGCTCTCAAATTTAATCAATAATTTGGATTGATGTATAATACCTAGTTTCAAATATCTTTTCCATCTATAAAAACTCCCAGCTGTCTCTTTATATGCTATTACTATTGAGAATTGTGCTGTCAGTATTATTCTTGTACATTTTAGGTGATCTGTTCTTCTCTTGGGCATCATTTATGCTCTTCTCTGTTTTTGATATTCTTAAAACTCACCATAATGTATACGAGTGGTTTTTAGTGTGTGTAGTTTTTGTTTTGTTTTGTTTTGTTTCTGATATCTCGTGTTTGGCATCATTTTAAGTCTGGTATCTTTTATCTTTCTTTAATTCTCCAAAATTTATCTCAGTACTTATTTAAATATTTTCTTTATTTTTTTTTCTCTTCTGCTGTATTTGGGCAGAAGTCATTAATTTGTTTGTTTGTTTTTCCCAACTCATTTATTCATTTTACAGCTATATTCATCTTAGTCTCCATTTATTGTATTCTTTATTTCAACAATTTTCACTTAATTTATATTCACAGTATAGTATCTTTCTTTTCCTTGTATAAGTATATCATTATTTTATCATATACTTTTAAGCTATTTTTAAAAATATTTTATTTATTTATTTGACAGTGAGAGATCACAAGTAGGCAGAGAGGTGGGCAGAGAGAGAGGAAGAGAAGCAGGCTACCTGCTGAGCAGAAAGCCCGATGTGGGGCTTGATCCCAGGACCCTGAGATCATGACCTGAACGGAAGGCAGCGGCTTAACCCACTGAGCCACCCAGGCGCTCCTTTTAAGCTATTTTTTAAAAGTACAGTCATTCTTTTTTTTTTTAAGATTTTATTTATTTATTTATTTGACAGAGAGAGATCACAAGTAGACAGAGGTTAGGCAGAGAGAAAGAGAGGGAAGCAGACTCCCTGCTGAGCAGAGAGCCTGATGCAGGACTTGATCCCAGGACCCTGAGATTATGACCTGAGCTGAAGGCAGTGGCTTAATCCACTGTGCCACCTAGGCGCCCCTAAGCTATTTTTTTAATTCCTGTTCCCATAACACTTGGATTGGCATATAAAGTTAACCACATCATATTTTTTAGGTAAGTAATTGTACTTTTTATGTGCATAGTTATTTTGGTCCATGAGTTCAGCTCTTCTTAGGATCATCAAATCTCTGTAAAGTCTGGGTATGCTAGGATTTTCTAAGCAACAATAAAATACATTGAAACCTGGTAGCTTAATTATAATAATGTTTTCTTTCTCAATCATTCACAATAGTATTCCATTCTGAGTAGCTTCCTTCTATTTTGCAGCTATAGTGTTTGGAAAAACTTGAATTATGATATTACTGTGATAATGTGAATTAGTCAGGGTTTTTCAGAGAATCGGGAAGAGAAAAAAAGGAAGATATTCTCCAGGGCCAACTCTAGAAGTGACTATTAAAACATTTTTTCAAATTCAATTGAACAAAACTCAGAAATGCCATCTCCAGTGAAATACAAAAAAGATTATATATAGTTCTGGGCACACACATCTCATTTGACCCAATGATGTATATCAATGAAAGACTGAAGGCCAATCACCACTCCATGGGAGAATTTAAAAATAAATTTACTAATGAGGCCAAGAATTCAGAATCACCAATACTTCAGAACTAATAATAACTGCCTTCACTTGATGTTATTCTATAAGATAAATCCTACGGTCAAGTTTCAATTTTAAATTCTTAAATCCTTATGAAGAAGCATCATTTGGAGGGAGCAGTTTTCATAATTTATCATCCATCAGCCTTTTTTAAAAGATTTTATTTATTTATTGGACACAGAGAGAGAGAAAGAGAGCGAGAGAGAGAGATCACAAGTAAGCAGAGAGGCAGGCAAGCAGGGAGGGAAGCAGGCTTCCTTTTGAGCAGTGCCCGATGTGGGGCTGGATCCCAGGACCCAGAGACCATGACTTGAGATGAAGGCAGAGGCTTAACCCACCACCCACGTGATGAGAGAGCCACTCAGGTGCCCCTCATCCATCAGTCTTAATTGATTGGAGGAAAATGTGTGGAGGAATAATGCCTTAGGGAGCTAATCTCTCTAAAGAATTTTCAAGTCTTTACCCCTTCAAGGTTTTGTACAGTTCTGATAGCCTCTAAACATCCAGCGGATTTCTACAGTGACAGGCCTGTTAAAACCTGTCTTCAAACCAGGAATAGAGCTTGAAACATACCAGTCAAGGGCAACTTTGAGTATTTTAAGGCGTTTATCATCATTTCTTTGTTTTTGGTTAATATCTGAAATAGTTCCATATTACACTTGGATAATTTCTCCAGAGCTGACTTTGAAGGAGGCATTCAGTTCCAGCTAGTTCCATATTTTGGCAAGAACTATACTTCTATATTAAAAAAAAAAAAACATATTTTAGGGCGCCTGGGTGGCTCAGTGGGTTAAAATCTCTGCCTTCGGCTCAGGTCATGATTCCAGGTTCCTGGGATTGAGTCCCACAGTGGGCTCTCTTCTCAGCTGGGAGCATGCTTCCATTCCTCTCTCTCTGGCTGCCTCTCTGCCTTCCTATGATCTCTGTCAAGTAAATAAATAAAATTTTTAAAAAAACATATTTTATACCAGTTATTCATGTTTATTAACTAAGATATCACAATACAAATAATACAAACAGTTGCTCTTTATTAATACCTTCAACCAAGATAAAAAAATATGTCATATTTTCTCCAAAAATTTTATATCATCTGATAGGTCAGATATATATATAAAATTACATTTAAAGTTTTAAAAATATCAGCAAATATTTTCATTTAAATGCCAATTTGAAAAGAAATCTACTTTTCCAAACACGACTTTTTATCCTATTTATTTAGAATTTTGTCAACAACTGATAAAATGTTTAGCGAGACTATAAATTTTAGATCGAAAAAAATGATTAATAGATGTAGGTTCAAATTATTATGTTCCATTAAAAATGATTTAGTCTTTGATGAACATCTGTTTGGTAATATGTTGTATCCAGATATAGTCAATTAAAGACATATATAAAATTATAGGGAAATGACATCTTCCGTTCCATTATGAGTAGAGCTTTTAAAATGCTATTTGCCACAACCTGTCATCTTGTCATTATGTAGCATTATGTAGCAATTAAAAAATGTATACTCTTCACTTAGAAGTCTTTTGGAAATCTAAAATATGACTTCCTATGGTTTGTGTCTCCATATTGCTTTATTGCCAGTTAAAACAAATCCACATGCTTTGATTCAAAGGTAATAAATTCCTCTTATTTGGAAAAAGGATGTTTATTTTTGTTCTCTCACCCTTAGCAGGTGGTTTCATTTTATCACACTTCAGAGTTATAATTTCATGCTTATTAAAAACATTTATTTTGATCTACATAGATGAATGAAACTTTTATTTTATTAAATTATTTGCCAAAAAATCTGTGAGTTTTTAAAATGTATTTCATTTGAAGGGTTATTTTAGAGCATTCAAAGAGGATCTAAGAGTGTGGTATTATGCAGTTTTTAAGTACGTATGAAATGGTTAATTATAGGATTGTTTCTTTAGGCTTATGTATATTGTCCATTATATGCTATAAAATATTTTGAAAGTAAATTTAAAGTATGTTTTATGTAGTTTATTTTTTGGAAAAAAATATTGAAATGACTTATGAAATTCAGTATACTCTCAACATTAATTTATTTTGAAATTTACCAGTTGTCTACTGAACTATTATATGGCAGATATTACTTCAGACTACACTGGTAAATGAAATAATTGGCTTTGTAGAACTTTTATTTTAATGGGTGAGACAATTCAAAGCTATAAACCTTAATAAAAATGGCATAGTGCATTCAAAAAGGAAGAGTACAATGGGGAAAAAGAAAAATTCGATCAGGGTGAGAAAAATCAAGGTTGCTAGGCAGGGGATGGGGAGTTAAATCTTTTAATAGAAAGATCAGGGTACTTACAATGAAGCTGACAATTGAACAAATGTATGGAAAGGTGATGAATTTGCGCAGAACTATCAGCAATAAGGTCACTCCAGACAAAGGAATTGGCTATCTTGAAGGCCATAAGGTTGGATCATGCCTGGCATATCTGAGGAATAGCAAGGAGGCCACTGTGAGTGACTGAAGAGTAGCAGGGAAAGAGGTCACAGAGGTTAAATGAGTGGCTAGATCATGTAAAAGCTTAGAAGTCATTGTAAAACTCTGGCTTTTATATTTGGAAACTTACTGTGTGATAGAATTTCTGCTAATAACTGAGAGTTCAATTGTCCATAAACTTTCAAGGATTCTTATTCTAGTAAGACAGAATAAAGAGAAAGAGTTCATATTTTCACATGGTGTAACAAATGCTCGGAGATACAAGTGTAGGAAGCTATGGGAGCACAGAAGAAGGCACTAAAATCACACCATATATTTGATGACTGTGACTATATATAAATTTGTATTTTCTAGATTTTTTGTAGTCATGGAATCACACAGTATATACTATTCATTGCCTGGATTTTCTTTTCTCAGCATCATTACTTTGAGATTCTCCAATTGTCTTTGCTCTATTGATGGACATTGATGAACATTTCCACTGTTTTCAATTCTTAAAAATAAAGCTGATATGAAATTCACATACAAGTCCTTGTATGAACATAGGGTTTGTTTTTCTTGGTTAAATGCCTAGAATAAAATGGCTATTTGTGTAACTGCAACATATTTTTCATTTAAAAATTTTTGAAACTATTTTCCAAAGTGGTTGTATCATGATATATGCCAACAACAGTTTAGATTTTTTGTTGCTTCTCAATCTAGCTCAGACCAAGTACAATTAGCCTTTATAATTTTAGCCATTCTAATAGATATGTAAGCATGTCTCATTATGATTTTAATTTTTATTTCTTTAATGTTTAAATGTTGAGAAATTGGCCATGTGCTTATAAGCCATCCATATACTTTTGGTGACATGTCTCTTCCATTATTTCCTTCACATGTAAAATTGGATACTCTGTTTGGTTATTAGTAAGGTTTTTTATTTTTATTCATTTTTAAATAATCAGAGTAGATGTCCATTATCAGATATTTAATTTGCAAATCCCTTCTCCATCTTTATGGTTTCTCAATGGAGCTTTGATAGCTGTGTCTTTCAAGAAATATGCTACTTCTTTCCTGGTACACGGAGGTATGACTAGAACATTATCAATGTTGACCTTTGCAAAGAAAATCATGGCTTAAGATATATGTAGTCTGCAGTTGTTGGGAGTGTTCACCATCCTTGCCTCTAACTCATCTCTCACTGCCCACACATTCAGGTATAGGGGAATATTGATTGACAAAATATTAATTGCCAAATAACACTAGTTAGAGAATAAGAAAAATGCAGGCACCTGATTATATAATATTCCTTAAATAAAATATGTTTTTATAAGTGCTATTGGAAGTAAATTCCTCAATACTTTAATCACACAGAATGATGGAATCCTAGATTTTTTTTCCTTGTATTTACTAAGAAAATGATCATGCCTCAAGTATATTAAAATGGAATAGGAAAAATTAAAAATTGCTTTAAGTCGATTTGTGTGTGTTGTGCGTATGTGAGAGAGAAAGTGAGAGAGAAAGAGAAAGAGAGAAAAAGAGAAAGGGAAAGACAGAGAGGTGGCTGCAGTGAATTGATGAGTTGCAGGATAGATTTTAAAGTTTTGTCTTTTGCTTTCTACATTTCCTTTTCCTTAGGTTCAAGAGAACAATCAGTAATATCTCAGATGCCTGCTGGTAACATCAGCAGAAAGAGTTAGAGGTTCCTAGAAAATTAAAGAAGAGATATAGTTTTCCTGACATAAGAAAAGTCATTTTTTGTCCCCAGCTATTTTCAATGATCTATACCCCACCTGTGTACTTGCCCAAGCACACTTCTTCCAAAACTTCCTGGGAGGTTCTTACAAAGAAATGCAAAAACCTCACTCCTAAGGATTTTGAGGGAACAAGGCAATGGGAAAACTAACAGTCACCACCAGACCAGGAAATAGCCTAAGCTATTGAGACAATAAATCAGTGGTAAAACTCCTAGTGCTATTTCAAAAGCAATCAAGGCCTTTCATTCCTTGTCCCAGAAAATGAGCCCAAGACCCCATCTAGTTTCTATCTGCTCTTGAAGCCTGCAGAGTTCCTTTCCCTTGTCCAACAGTTACCTCTGCTTTATTCTAACATTGACGTTTCTGCCCTCGGTGGAATACAAGCTTCATTCAGGTGAACATGCAATACATATTGCACAAATACATATGTGGATGTGCATGTATCTACAACCTTATGACCAACCATACATGGGATAATAAAACTCTCCCTTCTGAGTATTCATTTTAAATACTAAATAAAAATCTCTCTCCTGTTCAAACAGTCAAGGCTTTGGAACTTATTCCCTGTGAACTCCTTGTATGTTGTAAACAAAGATTCCTTTGTTTGACAACTCCACCTGTTTCTGTGATTCACCAAAGACTGACCTCAGTTAGTTCCATTACTGTAATGTAATATCAAGCATATCTAGTTAGTTGATCATTTTGTTCAAGTCTTACATATCTTACCAATATGATGACCATTTGTCTATGTAATCTTAAAATAAGGGTGTTGAAATTATTTTCCATTTGTCGTCCAAGGTAGAAGTTATGATTTTTGTTCTTAGTTTTTCCCTATATATCCCCAAATCTGTTGTTACGTATTAAAATTCAAGAATTATTATACTCCCGGGGCGCCTGGGTGGCTCAGTGGGTTAGGCCGCTGCCTTAGGCTCAGGTCATGATCTCAGGGTCCTGGGATCGAGTCCTGCATCGGGCTCTCTGCTCAGCAGGGAGCCTGCTTCATCCTCTCTCTCTCTCTCTGCCTGCCTCTCTGCCTACTTGTGATCTCTCTCTGTCAAATAAATAAATAAAATCTTAAAAAAAAAAAAGAATTATTATACTCCCTGATGAATTCATCCTTTTACTCTTCTGTAATTTTGACTTGATCTTTATGTCTAATAATGAAATTTGCTTTAAAATCACTTTTCATTATCTTGATATAACCACCAAAGTTATAGTGTGATTAGAGTTAATATAGCATATTTTTTCTTTTACTTTTTAAAGCACTTCTATATTGAATCCTGACAAAGAAACAAAACAGATTTTTAACTCTGGAAGCATCTTTCTAAATTATCTTTTTTTTTTTTTTTAATGAAGCAGTAGCAATTTTTGTTAAGGGACCTAAACTGAAAGTAGGTTTAGAAATTTATTTATTTTTTTATTTATTTAGTAAAAGATTTTATTTTATTTATTGACAGCAAGAGAGAGAGAGAGAGAGAGAAGAAGCACACAAACAGGGGGAATCATGTGCAAAGGGAGAGGAAGAAGCAAGCTCCTTGGGGTGCAAGTAGTCCCATGCAGGGCTGGATCCCTGTACACTGGAATCATGACCTCAGCCAAAGGCAAACATCTGCTTAAACAACTAAGTCATCCAGGCACCCCTAGAAAATTAAAAAAAAAAAAGACCTTTTAAAAACATTTTGTTTCTTTCTTGTTTTTTTTTTAATATTTTATTTATTTGACAGACAGAGAGACAGGAAGAGGAACTATAAGCAGGGCAGAGGGAAAAGGAGAAGCAGGTTTCCCACTGAGCAGAGAGCCTGATGTTGGGCTCCATCCCAGGACCCTGGGATTATGACCTGAAAAGAAGGGACACTTCTTGGAGGAAGCCACCCAGACACCTCTTTTCTTTGTTTTTAATATATGGCAACTGATGCTTCCCAGCCACGAGGAGCATATTACCCATTGATTAAATCTTTGATAACAACCTATTTAAAAAGGTGTGTAAATATATACTTACTCAGATTTATACACTTTGTGTTTTCTTCATAGTTTGGGGCTGGACCCCATGGTCACAACACTGCTTCCAGTCTTTGCCTTCCCATCTTTTGATACCAGGTATTTGGTCAGCAAAGCAAATTAGTATCAAAATTAATAAGCCCTTGGCACCATATCTCTGGAGCAGGGCTTGCTCTTAGCCAAGGCCCAGAGCAGTTGACCTCCCCTCGCTAGTGCTATAGCCCCAAGGACTAGGTCCCTGCCACCAGAACTCAGTCTTACATGTTATGCTAAGCAGACAAAACCAAACCAGGAAAGCTCCAACAGCTTTCACTGGCCTGCCTCATCTCCAACTCTCTCGACGTCTAGGCAGTACCAGATGACAGGGAGGGGTCTTGGTCCAACATATGGGAGGGAAGGAAGTAGCCACGAGCAAGTACCTGCCTCTCTGTTCCTTTCTTTCATGAGCAGGTTGTAAGGAGGAGGAAGAGGAAGGGGAAGAGAGGTGAACTTCAAGGGGTGAAGGCCTCAGGTAGGCAGCTGGCTCCTGCCAGTAGGAAAGGGACAAAGGAGAAGGCAGTGAGTCTTGCAGGGAGGGTGAGGGGTAAGGGTTACAGCTTATGACGGAATCTGGACAGGAGTAATAGGGATACTAGTCATTTGAGTCCACCATTGGCAAGCTGGGCTGGGTGTCAGGGCAGATAGGCCTCCCTGGGCAACGGCACATGAGAGAAGGTGGAATTCTTCTCTGAGGAGCAGGTGAAGCTTTGGGTGTTGGGAAAGCATAGACAGTATTGTTCCAGGGCCAAGGACAGGTCCGGGTACTCCTGGTTGGAGGTCAAGGCCACAGTATGATCCAGGTCTTCTACCAGCAGCTTGAAGGTACCACATGCCAGCCACCCCTCATTATTGTGTATAACTCTCTGGTGCACTTATTGGCTTATCCATCAAATGACTCCTTCAGCAGCTTAAAAACCACCTCCACAGGCACTCCAGGATATGGGAGGCTTCCAGAGTGAAAATTTTGCACAGGATCACCCCCAAAAGACCAGAAGTCACTCTGGTGGATGTAGATCTGGTCAAACATGGCCTTAGGGACCATCCACTTCACAGGCAGTCCACTGTTGGTTCTCATTTTATAGTAACTGATGTGGTGATATCTCTGGCAAGGCTGAAGTCTGAGATCTTCATCATGTTGTCCTTTGTCACCAGCACTTCCCTGGTGGCCAGGTCTTGGTGTATGCACTTCTTGGAGGCAAGGTACTCCATGCCTCAGGCTACCTGGTAGGCACAGGATACCGGGTGCTTGGAGGAGAGTTGCTCTGCTGCATTGTGGCTGATATTGTAACAGTACTCCAGGTCAGGAGGCCTCTGGGCCTGCAGGTACTCCTGTATGTTGTCTTTGGAGGCATATTCCATGATAGTGTACGAAGGACCATCCTGTGTGCAGGACCCAGCAGGTTGATGGTGTCCTTGTGCTGTCCAATCATCTTCATCATCTCCATTTCTGAGATTAGGTTTGACAGGTCTTTCTCTTCTGCATCTGACTTCAACATCTTCACAGACACTTTAGTCAAATGGTTGGATTTGTCTTTGTCCAGCCCAATGGCCTCCTCCAACACCACTTGCCCAAAGTAGGCCTCTCTTAGGGGTCTGCCTAAACTGCCTACAACCAGCCTGCCTCAAGGCAGTTATGAACTCTAGATTATCCTCAAAAACATTAAACCACAAGCTAAAAATTCTCTTCACTAGGTCTCTGTCGCAGGTCTAATTTTCTTATCTTTCATCATTTATCTTTTTCCTAATTCTTATTTTCAGTATAGTTTATTTGGCTTCCAGGTGTTTCCCCGGGTTTCTGTATGCTGTTTCATAGGGAAGAATTATCCTGTCATAAAATTATTTCTTGAGCATTCATTACATCTCTCAGTTAAAATGGGTTCTTTTATGGTATTGATTCATTTGAGTTTTCTCAAAATGGGAAGAATTTTCAAAATGGTGTTTTCCTCAAGGTTCAGAGTATGTCTTAGCCTCATCTTTACTCTTTTTGAAATTCACTTTTCAAATTCTTGTCCCTCTTTTTATCTTTTTAAATTAAAATGTTTTATTTTTACTATTTTTTTATTTGAGTGTAGTTGATAGTCAGTGTTACATTGGTTTCAGGTTTTCAATATCTCCATACATTATTCTATGATCACTACAAATATAGCCGCCATCTGTCACCATATAACACTATTATAATATCATTGACTATATTCTCTACACTGTCCCATATCTCTTTTTAAAATCTCTGATTGTTATGTTTTCTGTTATTCCAGTTTTCGACCATCATTTTACTTGGTTACTTTAATAAAATATGCCTGATTACACACTCTATGCTGAAAACCATAGCATTTGATTTATAGTAGTCTTCTTCTTCTTCTTCTTCTTCTTCTTCTTCTTCTTCTTCTTCTTCTTCTTCATTAACATATAATGTATTATTAGCCCCAGAGGTACAGGTCTGTGAATCACCAGGTTTACACACTTCACAGCACTCACATACCCTCCCCAATGTTCATAACCCCACCACCCTCTCCCTAACCTCCCCACCCCCCCCCCGGCAACTCTCAGTTTGTTTTGTGAGATTAAGAGTCTCTTATGGTTTGTCTCCCTCCCGATCCCATCTTGTTTCATTTACTCTTTTCCTGTTCCCCAAACCCCCCACATTGCACCTCCATTTCCTCATATCAGGGAGATCATATGATAGTGCCTTTCTCTGGTTGACTTATTTTGCTAAGCATAATACCCTCCAGTTCCATCCATGTCAACGCAAATGGCAAGATTTCATTTCTTTTGATGGCTGAATAGTATTCCATTGTGTGTGCATATATATATATATATATATATATATATATATATATATATATATTTCATTTGTTGATGGACATCTATGTTCTTTCCATAGTTTGGCTATTGTGGATATTAATGCTATAAACATTTGGTGCACGTGCCCCTTTGGATCATATACAGTCTTCTTTACCTCTATCAGAACCCCAGGAAGCTTTATTTATTTATTTACTCACATAAACAGATGATCCAACACAACGTTTTTTGATGTTCCAATGTATTATAATGTCTTACCGCTTAACACTATGCTTACTGCTCTCTTTCACTGTCTGACTAAATCCTCATCATCACTATGCCATTTAATGAGAAAGAACATTTGAACTCAGAGTTCTCTCCATATCAGGGAATGAAGACTCCACCCTTCTGTTTGTGCAGGTAAAATAAATGTTGATGTCTGTCCTGCACATACCCCATCCTGTTCACCAGAATATTCACCATCAAAATATATACACAATGAAAACCATACCTCACCACTTCTATTACCACCCAGCATGCTAAAAACACCATCATATGTTCCTGAATTATTGACTTGATTGATAACCCCACTTCCACACATACTGCACTCCTTTCTCCCTGCAAATTTATTTTGGTACAGCAATTTAACCTAAAAATCAAGTCAAATGATTTTATTCTGCTGTTGAGGGTCTTTTGGTATCTTCCCCTTTCATATTAAATAAAAACTGAAGGCGTTTCA
This sequence comes from Mustela nivalis, assembly GCF_964662115.1. Lineage (NCBI taxonomy): Eukaryota > Metazoa > Chordata > Mammalia > Carnivora > Mustelidae > Mustela > Mustela nivalis. The sequence goes on along the minus strand of NW_028136020.1, from coordinate 380,310 downwards.
ATGTACTAGAAGGTCATACATCAATACGTTCTTCCTCTCTCCACCACTATGAACTCCTCATTGGCCTCCTTGCTTTTCCTCAAAAGTAACAGACAAGCTGTTCACACAAAGTCTATATACTTACTTGCTCTGCCTAGAGCAATCTTTTCCTTTAATATTTGTATAACACTCTCCTTCACTTCCTGGGTCTTTGTGCAAATAACATCTCATAAATGAGATATAACCACCCAACACAAAATAAAATTAACTTTCATCCCAGCATTCTCCAATGGCTTTTACCTTTCTTGTATTTCTTTGTATCACTTATCACTATCAACCATCAATCATTATTCTATTACTGGTTTATTTTCTTATTTGAGACAGAGAGAGAGAGAATTGGGAGGGTGCGCAGAGGAAGAAGAAAACACCCCACTGCCTAGAAAGCCTGCTGGGGAGTTACATCCCAGGACCCTGAGATCATGACCCAAGCCAAAGGCAGTCACTCAATGGACTGAGCCACCAAGGTGCCCCTCTATTATTGGTTTATTTCACGATTATATTTCAAAAGAATGTAAGCTCTTTGTGGTCAGGTATTTTATATGTTTTATTAATTGAAGTATTCTCAGAAAGGTAGCTGGCAGATTGTAAGGGCTCACTAAACTGTATTTTGTTGTTATTATTGGGCTCCTTTATGGGCTTTACCTCTTACGCTAGAAGTCTATCCTTCAGATGTAAGCGATAAGAATAGAGCCCTGCTGCCTGTTCAAATGTGTAAAAAGCCTGTATTAAGTGGATATTTTAAAAGCTAAATGAATGGCTTAATATTTGTATATAGGGGGAAAGGGAACATATTTTCCACAGGTTAGTAGTGGAGTTCTTTTATAGAGTTCTTGTACAAGCCTACACTATGGAACAATAATGGGCAGTTGTACATTACAATTATACAAACACTTTGGTAATTTATATCCTTTTTTTGTTATTCTTGACTGGATCATTTAATTCCTTAGGAGCATTATAGCATTTCAACTTTTCATGTTCAATAAACTTATTGGGGTTGCTACCTTTTTTATTCAAATGGAGAAATAGTCATGATTTAATCTAAATAAAGTGTTATTGATTGTGTTGTTTTCTAGGAATGAGTCGCACATGCTAGTTTAAAAGTTTTGTTAAAGTCCCAAGTCTGTCACTGATAAAAGCCTTTTGTAGATTAGTAACTTGATCAAAACGGAAAAGTTATGTAACACCAATTGTTATACTGTCTTTGTTTCCATCTTGCATTGTAATAACACCCATCTTAACTCTATTTAAGACAAATCATTGCCAGATGGATTTCTGGCATTGATTGCAGGATATGAAATCTAGTATAACTAAAAGTTTTTGGTTTTAGTAGCATATAAATCAATTTAGAAAAATATATGTATTTGAATATAAGATAAAGTTTTAAATTATTTGGCAATAGTAAACTAAACTTTTTTTTTGTAAATTTTTATTTTCTAAAATTTCATTGAGCTCTCTTGCAATAAGAAACAAGTTACAAAAAATTAAGGTTTATTTACCCCAATTCAAAATTATTAGGAATATAATCATAGAGGTTGAAGTATTTAAAATATTGAACCCAAAATGTTTTATTAGGTAAATTCATGAATGCTGAGCATTCACTGTTAAAATATACTAATACTATTGATAGACTGGTAGAAGCCTAAAATCAAATATTTATTAAATATTTATATCCATATCTTTTCATAGCTTGGTAATTCATTTCTCTAGCATTAAATAATATTCCATTGTTTGCATGTACTACACTTTCTTTGACCTTTCACTTATGGAAGGATATCTTGGTTGCTTCCAAGCTTTTGTCAGTTATGAATAAAACTACTATAGACATCTTTGTGGGTATAGATTTCATCTTCTTTGGATAAATACCAAGAGCTGCTACTGCTGAATCATCTGGCAAGAATATGTTTAGTTTTGTAAGAAACTGCCAAGTTGTTTTCCATTCTTTATTCTCAATACACATGGAAGAACATTCCTGTTGCTCCACATCCTCACCAACATTTCATGTTCTGTTGTCAGTGCTCTGGATTCTGGGTATGTACTGGTGTCTCTTTTTTGTTTTAATTTGCATTTTCCTGATGACCTTTGATGTGAAGCATCTTTTTATATGCTTATTTGCCATCTGTAATATTTTCTTTTGTGAGGTATCTGCTAAGGTCTTTGGCTCATTTTTAATCAGGTTTTTCCCCCATTGTTGAGTTTTAAGGGGTCTTTGTGTATTTTTGATTAACAGTCCTTTGCCAGATGTGTATTTTGCAAATTTTTTTTCATAGTCTGTGCTTTGCCTTTTCATTCTCTTGGCATTGTGTTTCACAGAGTAGACATTTTTAAATTCAGTGCTTGTGTTTTTTAGCTAAAGTTATTGCGAAAACCAAGGTCATTTAAATTTTCTTCTATATTACCTTCTACATGTTTCATGTTTAGGTTTATAATCCAATCTGAGTTCATTTTTGTGAAGAGTGTAGGATATCTGCCTGGATTTATTTTATTTTATATTTTTAGATTTAGCTTCACCATTGCTACTGAACCATTTGTTTAAAAGATTGTATTTTGCTCTCTTGTATTGCTTTTGCTTTTCTATTATATATGAAATATAATTGATAATATATATTCTGTTGCTTTAATCTAGTCTTTCTGTTGTATTACAATATCATGCTTACAATTATCGTTATGGTAAACTTTTTTTTAAGATTTTATTTATTTATTTGACAGAGAGAGAGATCACAAATGGGCAGAGAGACAGCCAGAGAGAGAGATGAGGAGAAGCAGGCTCCCTGCTGAGCAGAGAACCCAATGCGGGACTCGATCCCTGGCCCCTGGGATCATGACCTGAGCCGGAAGGCAGAGGCTTAACCCACTGAGCCACCCAGGCGCCCAATCGTTATGGTAAACTTTGAAGTCAGTCCTCAGTCTTTGTTCTCCTTCAACACTATGTTTACTATTGTGAGTCTTTGCCTCTCCATATAAACTTTAAAATAAGTTTGTTAATATTAAAAAAAAAGAACTTGCTGGTATGCATTAATTGTATAGATAAACTTGGAAACCAGTGACCTCTTGAGCTTAGCAGGAGATAGACCATGGACATCAGTTGTCACAGTGGTGCCTCTGGCAGAACCTATTGCAAATCCCTAGGCAAAATGAGACCTCAAGGATCTGAGAGAATGTCTAAGAAGTACTTGATACATCCCTTGGGTATGGTTTATTGAAGTGTCCACCTGTCTGAAAGCTGGGGAATCTAGATAAGGGAGGGAAAATTAGTTATGATAAAACATATCAACAAACATCAGTAAATTTTGTAAAACTAATTGTCATGGCTCATATACAATATGACCAACAGAGGGACCATCAGAAGGAAAGCATCAGTTATGTTTATTGTGAAATTTTTTATTCAAAATAAAGCAATGTGAGGGGAAGACACAATGAGAAAATTACCATTTTTTAAATGGTAAACATCTTACAAAATGGAATAGGTTTTATATTCTAAGTAGTATATTGAAAAGTAAAACATTGGGGCGCCTGGGTGGTGCAGTGGGTTGGGCTGCTGCCTTCAGCTCGGGTCATGATCTCAGGGTCCTTGGATTGAGCCCCGCATCTGGCTCTCTGCTCCACAGGGAGCCTGCTTCCCCCCCCCTCTCTCTGCCTGCCTCTCTGCCTACTTGTGATCTCTGTCTCTCAAATAAATATATAAAATCTTTAAAAAAAAAAGAAAAGAGAAGTAAAACATTAAAAAATAAAATTTCAATGAAAAAAATTATTTAATTTTAAAAAAAGGTTAAAAATAGCAGAACCATTTTTCTTATAACTGGAAAATACACTGTATATACATCTATCAAAATAACTTGTCATGGGGGAGCCTGGGTGGCTCAGTAGGTAAAAGCATCTGCCTTCGGCTCAGGTCATGATCCTAGGATCCTTGGATCGAGGCCCACATCGGGCTCTCAGCTCAGCAGGGAGCCTGCTTCCTCCTCTCTCTCTCTGCCTGACTCTGCCTAATTGTTATCTCTGTCAAATAAATAAATAAAAACTTTTATAATAAATATTTGAAAAAATAACTTGTCATGTGTGAAATCAGGAGCATATGGAAAAAAATAATATCTGAGGACAATACTTCTGCCATGTTTTGTGCCTTGCTAATATTTTTAAACAGTCAGGCAACTTTTAGCCTTATTGAAATACCTGCTAAGATACCTGCAGTGCCTTTTGGAGCCCTATGACTATAAAAATTAATTGCAAATATTCAAAATGTTTACTATGGTGTCACTATTTAGGGCCACCACCAAGTATGTTTCAGAAGTAAGCATAACTGTTACTCTTCCATAAGGCAAAAGGGCATATTTTCAGGAGTTCCATCTGCTGTACCAGGAGGTGAATCAAGTAATGATTTTTGTCTATAAAATAATTCACTTTTCAATCTAACATTCCTCATTCCACATTATAATAATAAAAACTAGGAGGAGACTAAAACAAACAAACAACTACAACTACAACAACCAGCTTTTCCCACAGTGGAAAAGTAAATATAACCTTAGGAGTAGCCTGAAATTTATTTTTAAATATTTTTAAGATAAACATTTTTGTTAGAAAACCATATATTTTATATTACTAAGAAATAACAGGCAACGTTTTATGAACTTCTAAAAAGTCTAGTTACTTGTATTTATCTATTAAGTCATCTCTTTATGAAGTAGAACATGATCACACCTCTTGTATCTACCCAAGTTTGTATGCTTTGGTTGTTTTATGTTTGCTATTTCCTTGCTTAATTTTTACAATATTTGATACATAATAGTATCTTTAAGTCCATCTATGGTTTCACAGAATTTGTTTGAACTTTATAAAAATGTACCATACTTTTTGCACTGTCCTTGTTTTACTTCTCTATTAGCTTTCCAAGTTTTATTCACTTTAGAGTGTGTAGCTATCATTTATTTTTACTCCTCCATAATGCTATGTTTACAAATTTGTATTTATCTGTACTTTTAAAAATATCTTAATTATATACCATTTCTCATCTCACGTAACACTCATGTTACTTCTACACTTATCAGATATTATGTAACGGAAAACCACAACTCAGCAACAATAGAACACCATTTTTCAAAATTAAATGGCTTACCAGAATTCTTTAATTCTATCCTTTATTTGTATTAGATGACCCTTTATTCTGGTATTTGGCATTGTTCATATGGAGGAAAGCTTATAAGTTGATATTCCATAAATAGAAGTATTTATAATGATTGATTAATTATTTTCATTTAGAATGCATAGAATATGGTTGATTTAATATTTCTTTCTTACTCTCTGCCTGGAACATAGTGCTATCTATACAATAGCCACTAAAATATTAAGTTAATTACCTAGACTTTAAACTGCATATTAATAGGAATAGCATACAGAACTCTTCTCAGATTGGGACACCTGGGTGGCTCAGTCAGTTAAACGCCTGAGCCTTTAGCTCGGGTCATGATCTTAGGGTCCTGGGACTCAGTTCTGCAACAGATTCCCTGCTTAGCCGGGAGTTTGCTTCTCCCTCATCCTGCTGCTCCCCCTGCTTGTGCTCTCTCTCACTCTCTCTCTTACAAATAAATAAAATTAAAAAAATAAATTCTTCTCAGATAGCTAATATAGAATATCGTCTTTGTATTCATCAAAGGGAAAGTGCCATATAATAATGAAATCCAGACTACTTCAAATTCACTTTTTAACCAGTAAGAAAGTACTGGAAACAAGCCAAAAATGTCTTCAATGAATTAAAGAAATAGATTGATTTTCAATATCTTAATGTTTCTAATGTTAAATTGCAAGATTTTTATACTAGATATCAGTGTAAATATTCATTATACAAGGATATTCTAAAAATAAACCCGAGAAAACTACTTGATATATATGATGACAAAAACGAGTTTGACCAATGTCAGTTTGGGTAAAATTTACAACACCTACCACCTGAAACTCTTGTTCTAAATGGTGCCATCTTGTGATGCTGGGCAGCGGCAGTGAGCCACAGCTCCCAGTCAGCTAGAAGATTACAGGGGTGAACACCTGATATTCTTACAAGCATTCTATATATAGAATATATATATAGAATATATATATTCTTCTTTTTTTAGTGTAATATTTAATAAATTGCATGTGATATTTGATACTTTGTTATAAAATAGGCTTTGCTTAAGATGATTTTGCCCAAATGCAGGCAAATGTAAGTGTTCTGAGTATGTTTAAATAAGCTTAAGGTAAGCTATGATATTTGATTGTTTAGGGGTATTAAATGCATTTTCAATTTTTTATGTGTTTCTCTGTACATAGCCCCCTTGTAAGCTGAGGAACATCTCTATATGTATATGTAGCCTTGGTATGGCTTACATATTATTGGCATGAAACATCTAGAACAGTACGTGTGCCATAGAATTGTCTACAACATCAAACAAGTTTCTTGAAAACTTGTGCCAAAGGGGTTATGTCTTTAAGGATTCTTATTTCAGAAGGGTTCTCTCAAACGTAAGATTTTTCAGAAGTTAAGTGAAAATCTGACCAAACTAAACATTTTTCCATTTTCCCTAGTGAGCAAAGATAGCTAAAATCTATCTGCCATTTTCAACACTGTACTCAACGATTGTAATTCTAATTTAAGAACAGATTATTTATATCAAAACCACATGTTGGCCTAATCTTATACAATATTCATAAGTCACACTCAGACCCTTGGACACTTTTATTTGTTGAGTCTATATGGTACTACGGACATTCATCTTTTTTGACCTCATAGCTTCATGTATGTCTATACTTTTGAAAATACATGCATCATAGTTCCATTGTAAAATGTCTGGGTTATAAAATGTGCTATGCTATCAAAATGGTAATAAGAACATACAAATGACCTGATGTAATGAACTGGACCAGATTGCCAGATATCACATTTCATACCAGAAAGATTCAGTGGTAAGTTTTAAAATGGCCAGCTATACATTGACTGAATTATAACTCATTTAACTTCTTTCTTTGTGTACAGTATTATACATTAGTCAGTATTATAGTAAATAAGTACTTTGGACAGATGTAAATATGCTGTAATAAAAAATGTTTTTCTTCTTTCTTTTAGTCCTTTTTACTTGTGAGACTAGCCACAAATACCATGCCTCCCCCAAAATAATTTGCAATCAAAATTTATCTCTAAATGAATTTATTGCACAGAAAATATATATATATATATACACTTACAGTAGACATGTTCAAAAATAGTTACACAACAGCAGGGCCCTAAATGTAAGCAGTATAGTTGTTTTGTTTTGTTTTGTTTTTTTCTTTTATAAAAAAGAGGTTATGTGAAATATTGGGATTTTATTTCCAGGCCTAGTATTTCAAGACAGTTAACTACACTTACGGTGTCAACAGCCTCTTGTTGGCAGTATGATTTTATTGGCTCCATGGAATAACAGCAAGAATTTACTATTGCTTCTTTCTTTTATGACACACACAGAAAAAAAAAATTGACACATTTGCTCAAGACCAACCAGAATCATTTTAACCTATCAAAATTGATGGGAGGCCTTCACTGCCAAAGTCACTGCTGCGTTTTCACAATTCATTGCAGACAATCTGCTACTCCCATTATGATAAAGGAGAGAAGAGTCATAATCAGGGAAGAAAGCTAGATTAATACTTGAAATTATCATTGAATTATTTAGCCTGCTATAGGATTATTATTATTAGTGTCATTTGATAATTTCTCTCATTTTATTAAACACAACTGTGAGTAATTACGCTACCTAATATTTCTCTGTATTGGCTGACTAGCTAGCAAACATTCATGAAAATATCCATTAGCCACACATATAAAATGGTGCATTATGATGCTGTTGAATCAGAACATACCACTACCTGATCCTGTAGCTCTTTGAGGATTTGCAAATCAATTAATTCTATCTTTGTTGGATTCTTCCCATACAATTAGAAAATTTATAATCGAGTCCATGAACATTATTAGTTTTGCCATTTTAAACCAGCAATCACACTTTGATTTTTACAACAAAAGCAGAAATATAAACACACACATTTGGATCAGTTTTCTGTTAGTCTGTCTGGACTTCAAAATCCTATTCCTCAAGATGATGCACACCAAAGTTCTGGATTAAACAAGAAATTAGATGGCACCTGAACACTTGGTTTAATATTCTCAAAAGGACTATGCAACTTCTTTCTTACATTAAGACATTGTTTTACAAAGATCCACACTTTTATAATGTTAGTATTTTTAATAATCAATAAAGTCAATTAATCATGATTAAAAATCAAACATAAAAATTTCTACTTTTTGCTTTTGCCCCCTCCATTTAGAACTTATTTATAGCCTGATAATTCAAAGGTCCCTATGTTTATGAAAATCTGGACAGAAATAGCTCTAAGATCCCATTCAGAACTTGATATTAATCTAAGTCTTTTGGCTCCATTTATCCTGAGAGCAAAGAGTAGGACAAAGGATTTGAGTACTGTTAGTTTATCTGGGAGATTATCCAAGGTAGAAAAGAATGGGAAAGTGATACAGTGAAGAAGCAACTTTGTCAAAGAGGTACATTGTTGATATAATTGTTGTGGATAGAAAATGAAGGCTTGCTTTTACTGAAAGGTCCTGAGAAACTTCTTTAAGTTGTCCTCATGAAGACCTGAAAACTGACAATTTTACCTATGGTTCTTATTTCCACTTCACTGAGAGCTGTCCTCAGAGGACATTAACTCTCCTACACTTTTGGGTTGTGTTGGAGACATTCTAAAATGAGAGAGAGAACATGAGATGCTATCACTGTTAAGTAACTGCAATTTCCCATGGAACTATCCACCACAGGTTTGGCTATAATCAGGAGTTGGGCCTTGATATCAGAGGGATTTGAGGCAGTATCATTTTAGGTTAATCATTATATCTGAAATTTCCAAAAACTTCAACTGATGAAACTTTGATTATAAATCTATAAATATAACAATAAATCTACAGTATTCAAATTATTTTCATAGAAATACACAAACAAAGCATCAATTGACTAATATTTAAATGTTACAAAATACTGAACTGAAAGAATTTGGTCATATTAACAACGTGTAAGAAGTAGAACTTAGGTTTAGGTTAGAAGTCAGGATGCATTTGGGACTCAGTTAAGAAATTGAATGGAGGGACGCCTGGGTGGCTCAGTGGGTTAAGCCGCTGCCTTCGGCTCAGGTCATGATCCCAGGGTCCTGGGACCGAGCCCCAAATCAGGCTCTCTGCTCAGCAGGGAGCCTGCTTCCTCCTCTCTCTCTCTGCCTGCCTCTCTGCCTGCTTTTCATCCCTCTCTGTCAAATAAATAAATAAAATCTTAAAAAGAAATTGAATGGATGTCTGACTATCTTATAGGTTTGCTAAAAATCAGTGACTTTGTGTTCACGTGTGGCTATGCAGGAATTTTTAACTTTCTCTAAGAAGTTATTAGATTTGATTATATAATGGCAGTAAAGAATGGGGAAAAGCAAAGTACAAACCCCATAAAGACAAAGACACTGAGTATGAGAAAAGAGTAATAGATAAGAAGAATCAATGCATTTGAGGAAAATGGGAATTGAAATACACAATGATTGTTGATTTTTTTAGATGGAGAAAACAAAACTAGCTTGCAAGAAGGAAATAACAGAAGACATGCTGTGATGTGATACAGAATCCTGGAAAAGGCAGTAACGTGGAATAAAGGAGTAGGGAGAGCATATCAGGTAATTTGGATAGGAAGGAGTTAGGAGATAATTGCTTGATAAATTTTATATGGCCCACTTAAATACACAGATTTCTCTTCTTTAATTTATATGGAGAACAGGGTGTCCTTTCTCTTCCCTTTCAGAGCACCCGAGGTGTACTCTTTCAGACTGAAAACCTAAAAAGCTCAGGACTCAGTTGCTTAAGCACAGCTGAGAGGACATATTTCAATTAAGATTTACAGTTTGCTGTAGGTAGTAGACTGTCAAAAGTGGTTTAACCATATTTTTCATTTAACAAGAAGACTACAGAGAGTGTTTTCTGGTGTTGGTTCAGAGTCTTAAGAAAGTCAAGTGAACTATCTTAGAGGTTTTCATGGCTTTTTATTCACAGTTGAAAAAATTGCTGTTGGAGTTCTCACTATTAAGCCCACATTTCTGGCAGAAAGATAGAGGTAAAAGAGAATGATATCTTGTACGACTGATACTTTGTCATAAGGTTACAATGTAACTAGAAAAGAGACAATAAAATATTTGATGTTGTTTTAAGTTTCCTTGTTGTCAATCCCTCAGTGCTTTCTGATATTAAAGGAAAGAGTAGATGGATATTGACCTGGCAACTATCAACACCTGTCAGTCTCTCTTGGATAACCAATATCTCTATAATCTCTTCTTCCCAGTAAAAAAAATAAAATATATTCATAACCCACACTGTGCCATCTCAAGTTACTGCACCAAGATAAAATTACAATGATTTTCAGTTGTTCCAAATGGACAGAATACCCTTCCTTATGATATCATGTCTTATAAGATAGATAATTGGCATGCTACCAATATACCCAGATGTGACTGTGGAAGAGACAGGGAAAAAAATAATAATATTTATTTATTCCTTGGGTTGACCCTGTTTACACAGATGCATTACTATTAGAAAAGGTTGGTTTGGGACATTGGAATGAATTTACTTAATGGGTCTGTATGTAATTGGGTTGGAGGAAATTTTTAATTTCTACAAAAATTATTAGAATTCGATCTTATTCTCTTTTGTTGATTTTCACATGTTAACAAAGCCAACGTTTTTGTCTAGCAGACAAGATCTTAAATCCTAACAAAACTCAATTTTCCCTTTTTTTTTTAAAGTTTGAGAGCCTCATGTTCTCTCATGCTGCTTTAAATACAACTCAAAAAAACAAAAGGAGCTAAATGGGGCAGTAAGACCAGACTTTTTATTTTATTTTATTTATCTTATTTTTAATTAAAAAATTAAAGATTGTATTTATTTATTTGAGAGAGAGAGAGAGCATGAGTGGGGCAGGGGGATGTAGCTGCAGAGAGAGACTGAGAAATATACTCCCTAATGAGCAGGAAGCCCAAAATGGGGCTCGATCCCAGGATCCTGACTGAGATCATGACCAGAGACAAAGGCAGATACATGTGCAAAATCCCTTTTTTTCTGGGAAACAATACTTTACAAGAGATGTTTGAAAAAGTACTGGGGAATCAACTTTAATCGGAGATACAAAAATTTAATTGACTTTTGTAAAGCTACAGGGATCCAAATGATGGGAATCCCAGCCCGTTTAGGTTGTGGACCACAGAGTATTCTTCTCTGAAATTTTTTATTTTCTTCCATGTCTACTAACTCCAGTCCAAGTTCACTGATCTCTTTTTAGATAGTGCAAAACATGGCAAAGAATACCAAACAAGTGCCCAATATTCTACATTTATTACATCATTTCTCACATATAGAAGTGTGTTATCAAGGCTGGTTCTGTGAACGAACCTAGTTATGCTAAAGTGTGTTTTGTTCTCCAAGAAATTAAATGCATGGTTATCACACAATTATAAAATACTTGTGTCAAGAATTTTTATTCAAAAATTAATAAGAGAAGCAGATATTAAAACTAGTTCACATGGTTATTTGGGATATAAGCAGAGTTGTGCAGCAGAAGTGCTCTGGGCCCATAATTTGGGTTATAGAATTTATGTTTTCTAATGAAAAATCACTAACTTGCATTATTGTTAACAAGAATCCTGTGCATTACCATCAGTTTTCTCCATTATAACCTCTTGCTCTACAGTTTGTAAATAACTTTGTCAATAGCAAGCTAATAAACAGGGTGACTCCAATGGATTGAGATAATCTCTAGAGTTTCTGCTACATAATGAACAGGACTCCATTGAAAGGACACCTAAGAATTTATTTTGCCCCAAAATTTGATCACTTTTTTCACTGTCCTTACCTATTTTCCAAACCTAGTCCTTTTGCTTCACCTTTCAGTCTACGGACAACCCTGTATCTGACTGACTTGTTAATTCTGGGAATGTCTTGCAGATTAATTTGCTTGCCCGAGGTGGTTCCTCTAATTGATGTCTAAGAACCCTAATTAGTTAAGAAAACTTTTTTTTAACATTTTCATTGCTATTTATTATTATTATTATTATTATTGCTAATATCTCTATTATAAATAATTCACAAGGGCATCTTTCTGACAAAAGACAAAGAGCTGGCTACTAGTAGAAAAAGTACATTTAACTCTGTCAGTGAAAGTGGTAAAGGGATTTGAGAAAATAAGGCAAAGCAGTGGAATTATGTGTTAAAACTTTAAATATTATAGACACATTTACTTAATTTCTAATACTGTTGTTGCTTATAATTAAATAAGATGTTTTCCATGAACCACGCATTACAGCAAATATATTGTTTATACAGATTAAATTTTCATCAAAAGGGACGCCTGGGTGGCTCAGTTGGTTAAGCAGCTGCCTTTGGCTCAGGTCATGATCCCAGCGTCCTGGGATCGCGTCCCGCATCGGGCTCCTTGCTCGGCCGGGAGCCTGCTTCTCCCTCTGCCTCTGCCTGCCATTCTGTCTGCCTGTGCTTGCTCTCTCGCCCACTCTCTCTGAGAAAGAAATAAAATCTTAAAATAAATAAATAAATTTTCATCAAAAAATTGTAAGTGTATTTTATTGTAGGATATGATAAGCATTTTGCAGATGAGAAAAGTGAAATTTAGAAAAGTATGTCTTTTCAAATCCCTTATACAATATCTGGCCTAGATAGAAGGATATACTATCACAATTGAGGAAGATAATTGAGATTACTTAAAATGATAAACTTTACTGTATAGGGATTTTTACAAGTTTGCCACAGATTCAGATTCTTTTAAAATATATATCTATTTTGTGTAAAGAGAATGCACTGAGAAGTAAAAAGAAAGTGATATATCAGTGCTATCAACTAATGGCTATAATATCATCACCTTATTTATGAACAATGAAACAGTGTGCAATATTTAAATAAATTTAAATAAATTCCTATTTATTTTATATATTTATAAATTTAAATAAATTTCTATTTATTTATTATTAAAGAAATTCCTCTAACAAACAGTATGTTTTGAAGGTTGCTAGCAGGAAAGTGTTGTACGACATGGAAGTAATCAGAAAATGTGATCTAAAATTCTGCTTTCAAGGGCGCCTGGGTGGCTCAGTGGGTTAAAATTCTGCTTTCAAGAAGCTATCACAGTAAGTACTGAGCATTAGCTATTATATGCTATGGATGAATAACTGAAATCTACATTTGAAACTAATGGTACACTATATGTTACCTAATTGAATTTTAAAAAGTTAATAAAAAAAAACCACTATTTTATAAAACAATATTCCCAACAGGCTCTTTTGCTTTAAAATACTCACTTTGTAATGAGAGTCATTACTTTTGTCTAGCCAATTCTTACAGCACTGTTTATCCCTTCTCTGCTTTATCCCTTCCCAGTATCAATAAAGGCTCACTTGGGTTACCTAGAAGCCATGAGAAGGCTTGTAATAGATCTGGCTGGTTTTCACCAGCAATTTGACCACCATGTGCACAGGAAGTCTATTGATAAAGTCTTTATTGCAATAAGTTGCAAATACATGGATGATTTTGAATTCTCTTTCTTGAGGTCTTGTTTCATGATAATAAATTTAGGGTGGCTTATTGGAATGGATGTTATTAACATATCTTCATAGTTATAAGCACATGGAATTGTAAAATAGATGAATGAATGTGGCATTACTGACAACTGTCCTCATTTTGAAATCAAATTACAGTGTACTAAGATGAGGAAGCAAAGCAGATTTGGGATTATGAGTGAAATAATTTAAAAAAGTCTTGGGGTATGATCAGACTATTGGGTAATTCAGTAGAAAAATGTCAACTGATTGAGATTCTGTGTTCCCTGATTTCAGAGAGAAGTTAAGATAAATAAGTAACACGAGGAGACTAGGAAGCCAAACATAAGTGATAATTTTGTGCCAGGGTGTGTTTACATCTGTTTATCTTCTTGCTTTACCACTAAGGTTGCTCCTAGAGGAGAGTTTAAATATGTGTTGGAGCTAATCTCTGTGGATTACACAAGAAACCACATCCTACAGCTCTCCCTGAAACACCCCTTATGATTTCAATGTAATTTGGTTTTTGCATTTTTAGAAATAACAAAATACTTTGCAAACTCATCTACTTTATTACCATCACAAGTGAGTCAGCTGACTCCACATTTTAACACAGTGACAGTCACAGAGGAATGGAGGAATGAGTAGAGTTATCAATATATGTGCTTTTAAGAAGTATGACAGGGTAGCAGCTATTTCCAGGAACCAAAACATGGGTCAGCAGCTGTGCAGGAAAAGTGACGGAATAAATGACTCATTTCAGAGGAGTTCTATAACATATTAGTTCTATAATGTATCTTCAGCCCCCAATTACCCGCTTTGATCTAAAGATAAGGATTTACAGTTAAGGTCCCATTTATGATTTGACTGGTGTGGTCTGAATCATTTTTACTATTGTTTTGACTATTACTTGAAGCCTATAGTAGTACTTGGGATATGTGTTGTGTATTCTGTGAACATGTGCTATTTTTAGATTAGATAATTTCTGTCTCGAACCCCTGTTCATTTGTTTGTTTTTGTTTATTTGATAGTGGTTTCAGTAAATGGATATATCTGAAAAATTGCAAAGCCACTATTAAAACAAGTTATTATTATATATAGCATGGAATTGCACATTCCTCCTTTGAATCCGACAGAGCTTCACCATATCCTTAACAATTTGGGAAAAACATGCTATTATTTTTCTTTATAAAATTTCTCCTGTTAGGCTGTGATGGTTGTCATCAGCAGTAACTCCTCTGAAGGCTTTGTCAAAAGAGTTGAAAAAATTGGAAAGGTGTGTGAATGAAGCTGTTTGCTGAATATAAAGAAAAGAGCATTGAAGTACAATTCACACTCTTACTTCTCCTTCTATGCTTTCAGATGTTTGACATTTGAAAATTTTGCTTCTAGAAGAGATGCCCTATATAATTCTTACTTTAAGGAGCAAGTTGCTTTTATAATTTTTTTATTATTCTACCATTCCAGTATTTCCATTTAAATTAAATTCAATACCATTTAAAAAAAATCAAAAGTGAAGCCAGTATTCAATTCCTGGGCTAAATAACTTTAGAAAGCTTTGTGTTATTGAACCTACAGGGTTTTTCTGTAGTTTTAACTCTTTCTTTCTGTGATTTTTCCCATTAGTCACGTAAGTGACTGCAATATAACAGACATTGAGGATAAAGAAGGACTGAATAGAACAATCCTTGGCCTCATGAAGTTGAGAATCTAGCAAGGGAGTCAAACAATTCAATCATTCAGAGACAATTTATTGAGTGCCTGGCCTAAAATGAGCACAACAAAACCCCAGGCCAGAGGAATCATTTTAATGGGAGAGATAGATAATAGGTAAGCCAACTTTAAAAAAAAAAATCGTACTGCTTTTTCTTTAATAGAGATGCATATTTGAACTAAATAAGCACATTTTTAAAAGAGCAGTGATTGAGAAGAGGTTTTTTAACTGAGTGGTCCGAAAGGGCCTCCCTGAAAAAGTCTGTTTTGAACAGATTTCTGAATAATATCAGCTAGGAAGCTGCGTAAAAATCTCAGGGATGGGTGATTTTTCCAGTTGAAAAACTGTAAAGGCTCCAAAGTCACAATAGAGCTATAAGTTTCTCTAATAAAGTAACTTCTGACAAAGAATGAGAAGAAATAACTAACCCAGGTTTGAAAGAAAAGGGACAGACTTTCTATGGAATTCATATTTAATTAAAGCTCTAAAGGACAAAAATACAATAGAGCAAAATTCTGGTCACGCTGATATACCTCACGAAAGTTCATAAACAAGGTGTGGGTAGCAAAGAGTGTGTGGGAATGTTGGTAAGAACAGTGGGGAAGAGTCATCCCTGAACATGTTCTTAAATGAAGCAATTCTTGGGTTGTATTAAAGGGTAAATTGGAGTTTGCCTAAGTGATTAGAGAAGGATGCCTCAGCTTATGGAAGTTCAAAGCCATAAAGATGTGATAAACTACTGCAGATATTTTCATGTATATTTGTTGTTGCTTCTAGTAATGGTGATCTAAAAACTCCTACTTAAGACAACTAAAAATCCAGACAAAATAGCTTTTAAAGTTAAAAATATCAGAATGATTATAAAAATAAGTGAGGGATTACTGGGCCAAAATACGAAATACAATGAGAGCCTAGAGATATATGCCCTGAAGCCATTTTAGCTATGAGAGCATTTGAAACTGCTAAAACACACTGAGCTGTGTTGTTAATAGACTCTTGATACTAGAGAAACAAATCCAGCAGCAATCAAATTTGAGGACTTTGGTACAACCCAAATTTAACTTGAGATCCACAAAGCACAAGGAGAAGCAGAAATAAGACTATAGCCTACCTTGCCTTCTGTGTAAACTGAGAAAGCCAATCACTGAATTTGGAGTATGATTGTCTTGTAGAGTCTCAGATATAAGAGAAAATCCTACCAAGGAGGACCATACCGTTATTATAGCTCTTAATTATCCCTACTCAATAAGAGTTTCAAATATAATGTCTTGAACATAGCAAAATGTAACAAAGCACACAAAGAAAAACCATTAACAAGATTTGATAGACAAAATGGGATTAAGTATGATGTTAAAATGATCAATAAAGATTGTAAAATGGCTTGATTACTCTGCTCAAAGAAATGAAAGGGGAAGCAAATTGAACAAAAAACTGACACTAAAAATGATATTGAGAAAGGTTTTATAAATGAACCAAATGGATACTCTAGAACTTTAAAGATATGACAGCTAATTTAAGATACCACAGGGGTGCCTGGGTGGCTCACTTAATTAAACCTCCAATTCTTTTTCCTTTTTTTTTAACACCTTACTTTTATTTTATCTCTTTCAATTTGGCTCAGGTCATGATGTCATGGTTGTGAAATAGAGCCCAGAGTTGGGCTCTGTGCTGAGCCTGGAGCCTGCTTAAGATTCTTTTCCCTTCTTTTTCTATCCCTCCCTGCACTCTCACTTGCTCACTCTCTCTTGCTTGCAAATAAATAGATAGATAGATAGATAGATAGATAGATAATAGACAAAGCAAAATAAAAGCAGATTATGAAAATAAATATAAAGATTTTGAAATGAAAACAAGTTCAAAATAAAATAGAGAAGACCTACACAGCTAAAAGTTCATTCAGAAAATCTACTATTAAAGAAGTCAGTATGACACAGTGTTAAGATATCAAAAGATTTGAGCATGTACTTTACAGAAAGGGTAATCCAAATGGCCACTCATATATAAAAACTGTTTATCTTTATTATGTATCTGGAATTAAATTAAATTAAATTAAATTAAAAATAAATTAAAACCTAAAATGACATACTATTACACACTTACCATATTGGGCAACAGTAAAATTGCCTTGCAAGAATGTGAAAGAATGAAAGTGCCCATAATAAAAACATTTGAGGTAAGTTGGACAATATTTAGAAAACTTAAAAATAAAAATAAAAATTTGGTCCATTCCTAGAAATACAACATGGAACTAAATGAATATTTTCACCAGGATATGCAAACAGATGATTATAGCTATTTCATTCATAACGGCAGTTCAGTAGTGGTCTATTTGCACAATGTTACATTAAATAAGAGAGAATATTAACAAACTGGGAGGAGGGGCTAGGTTGTTATCAGAAACAGATCTTCTATGGTGCTGATTATGTTCTATTTCTCAAAATCTTTAAGTTAAAAAAGTTTTCAAATTTATATCTAGATAGATAGATGATAGATAGACAGATATCCCAGAAGCTGCAATGCTAGGCTAAGACCAGGCTTTAAAGGGCTTTTCTATACTCTACTAAATACTTGAAACCATTCATTATATCATAGCTCAGTGTTCAAATCTCCATTTGTTTCCTCAGGTTCCTAATATTTACCTTAAGGTGACCTGATTCAGACTTTGGATCACCTTTGTCTAAATATTTCTATTTTAACAAAGTCCTTTTTAACACTGAGAGACTAAAACTTAGAAAAATACTCTGATTGTTATCTCACTAGGGTGGAAAATATATAGTTACCCATTAACTAATGATATCCATGTCTACATTAGATCCGTGGCATTTTTAATTCTTGGGAGCTTTTGGTTAAATGAAATTTTTAAGCTTCCTTTAAAGGAAGCTTTAAGCCATCACCACATGAATAAAATTAAAGAACCAAATGAAAACAGGCCAAGTATTTACAGAGTAATAGAATGTGCAGTGGAAAGAGTACAATTCTGAAATCATAAAGCCTAAATTAGTGTGATGCATTTTTGCTACCCATGTAATCATAAACCAGTTATCTAAATGTGTTAGCCTCAGTTTTTTCACCCATGAAATGGTGATGATAATACTTATTATGCAGCGTTGTTGTGTGGATGTGATGAAGCATGGAGCATGAGAGTCTCATATTCCATGCTAAAATGATAGCTATTTTTATACTTATAATAATTCTAGTAATAGTAATTAAATTGTTCAAAATGGTAATATTCATTTATATTGAGGCATTGTATTGACTATTATTAGACACATTTACCAACATAAATTTCATTTTACTTTACCCCCTCTGAGGATATATATTCCCTAATTCAATATGAATCTCCTTATGAATAATAATTATCATAATAAATATGCTGATTTTTCTTCTATTTGTTTTTAAGGAGGTATCCTTTACTGTTGAACATGAAGAAACTTAAGCAAGTCTGTCTTATTCAAACTTTGCATGCTGCTTTCTTATGAAACTAGATTATAGAGTTGTATGAAATAAATTCATGCAGTTAAGACATTGATGTTTGGAACACTGGGTGGTCAGTTTAGTATTTTAAAAGAAGATATTAAATTTAAACCTTAAAACTGAGCTCTTTCAGCCTTTTTTATAGACCATCCTTCATGCTTCATAAGTACTCCTCCATTGTAAAGTAAGTAATAGTTTTTGTCACAGTGTATATACCAAAAATGGATTTTATATTCTATTATTTCAGAGTTAGTTGCAGTTTCTACTGCCTTACTTCCTTTTTTGAAAAATAGATTAATTCTACAAAAAGTTTTTTCCAGCTTTATTGAAAAAAATCGACATATTTGTAAATTTAAGAAATGATTTCTTATAACATTGCAAACTTTTAACATTGTGTAAATTTTGTACAATTTGATAAATTGGTATACATCTTTATTGCAATATAATCTACACAAAAATGTTAATACATCTACTATCTCGTATAGTTGCCACTGTTTTTTATGCATGTATCGTAAGGAATTTTAAGATCTACTCTCTTAGCAACTTTTATGTATATAGTATAGTAGATAGTATAGTAGAGATAAACTTCAGAGGTCTTGTGGGTTTTGTTCCAGACTGCCTCAATAAAGTGATTATCTCAATAAACTAAGTCAAATTATTATATTTTTTGGTTTCCCAGTGCATATAAAAAATTATGTTTCCCAGTGCATATAAAAAATAAAAACTATACTGCACTGTTCAAAAGCATTATGTTTTTAAAGAAAATCAATGTATATACCTTAAGTACACTAGTTCTGAGTTTTCAGTGGGTCATAATTACTGATCACAGATCACCATAACAAATACAATAATAATGAAAAAACTTGATATATTGCAAGAATTACCAACATGTGACAAAGAGACACAAAATGAACAAATGTTGTTAGAAAAATGGTGGCAGCAGACCTCTTTTATACAAGATTGCTATAAACTTTCAACTTGTAAGAATGTGATATATGCAAAGTTTATTAAAGGGAAGCACAATAAAAAAAAGTATGTATATCTTATTAACTATGATCATCATGCTGTACATTAGATCCCCAGAACTTTTTCATATTATAGTTGCAAGTTTGCACCCTTTGACCATCTTACTCCACCCCAGGTTCACCCCTTGTCAACTCAACTCTAAGTTTCCATTAGTTTTCCTTTTCCTCAGATTCTGTATGTAAGGGATATCATAATACATAAATTAAAAAAATATATAAAATCTTTGAAATATTTCACTTAGAATAATACCTTCAAGATCCATCCATGCTGTTGTAAATGGCAGTATTTCTTAATTTTTCATGGTTAAGTAGTATTCCGTAGTATATATTTACCATACTTATTTTACTCATTCATCCATTAATGGATACTGAAGTTATTTCCATCTCTTGCTTAGAGTTAATAATTTTATAATAAACATAAGAGTGCAGATATGTCTTTGAACAGTGACTTCGTTTTCTTTAGATAGATACCTAGAAGTGGGATTACTGAATCATATGGTAATTTTACTTTTAATAATATGAATAATCTCCATACTGTTTTCCATACAAATTTATATCCCTATTACAGTGCATAAGTTCCCCGTTTTCCCCAATATTTACCAAAATTGGTTAGTTTCAATTTTTTGGTAGTATATATTCTAATATCTTGCTGTGTTTTTCAGAGGTAAACAACAACAACAACAACATAAGGACTTTGCCCTGAGATTTTTACGTTGAGCACTTTTTAATGCTCCTGTTGGTCATTTATATAACTTTTTTGAAAAAAAAGTCTATTGAGATCCTTTTGCTATTTTTTTAATCATATATTTTTTTCTATTTGTATCTGTTGGTTATTAACCTCTTTTCAGATATAAGATTCGTAAGTATTTTCTTACATTCTGTGGATTGTGTTTTCATTCTCTCTCCCTTTTTTTGGCAATGCAGAAACGTTAGTTTGATGTAATACCATTTATTTATTTTTGCTTTTTTTGCTTGTGTTTTTGGTCTGGTATCCAAAAAACTATTGGCAAGACCAATGTCAAGGAGAATTTTTCCTATGTTTTCCTTTAGGAAATTTAGTTTCATGCATCACCTTTAAGTCTTTAATCTATTTCAAGTTCAGACTTATGAGTGATATAAGGTTCCCTTTTCATACTGTTTATGTGACTATTCAGTTTTAAATATCATTTATTGAACAGACTATCTTTCCCCATTACATATGTTGGCCCCTGTCAAATATTAGGTGACTGTATGAAAGGATTTATTTCTGGGCTCTCAATTCTGTTCTACTTGTTTATTGGTCTGTTTTTATGCCAGTATACTTTATTGTTTTGAGCATGAGGGCTTTGTAGTATAGTTTCAAATCAAGAAGTGTAATCTCCCTTCTTCATTCTTTCTCAGAACTGCTTTGATTATTTGTTGTCTTTCATGGTCTCATATAAACTTTAGGATTCTTTACTTACTTCTGTAAAACAATAATATTGGATTTTTTTTAAGATTTTTAATTTATTTATTTGACAGAGAGAGATGACAAGCAGGCAGAGAGGCAGGCAGAGAGAGAAGAGGAAGCAGGCTTCCTGCTGAGCAGAGAGCCTGATGCAGGGCTCGATCCCAGGACCCTGGGATCATGACCAGAGCCGAAGGCAGCGGCTTAACCCACTGAGCCACCCAGGTGCCCCTAACATTGGATTTTTGATAGGAATTGGATTTACAGATGGTTTACGGTAGTATGGACATTTTAACAATGTTAATTCTTACCATTCATAAATATGAGCTATCTTTCCATTTCTGTCACCTTCAATTTCTTTATCAATGTCATAGTTTATGGAGTACAGATCTTTCATCTTCTTAGTTAAATCTATTCCTAAGTATTTTATTATTTTTGATGCTATTGTGAATTAGATTGTTTTCTTTATTTTTTCAGATAGTTCATCATTAGAATGTTAAAATGCTCCTGTCTTGTGCTTACTTTGGCAGCACATATACTAAAATTGGAATGATGCAGAGAAGATTAGCGTGATCACTGAACAAGGATGACATGACAAACTGGGAAGCAGTCCATAAAAAAAAAAGAAACAAAACAAAATTCTTTTCTTTTATATATTGATCTTGTATTTGGTAATTTTACTAAATTTGTTTATTCAAATTTTTTGTGAATTTTTTAGGATTTTTTAACATGTAAGTTCATGTTATCCAAAAAAAGAAAATTTTACTTCTTCCTTTTTTTTTTTTTTTTTGGAGTCTCTTGTTTCTTTGTGTTCCTTGTTTCTCTGGCTAGGACATCCACTACTGTGTCAAATGAGAGTAGTGAAAATGGACACACTTGTCTTTCTTCTGATCTTTAAGGGGAAAACTTTCAAAAGTTTTGATTGAATATGAGATTAGCTCTGGGCTTGCAATCTGTGTTTTTTCTTTAATGGGTTTTTTAAATTATTTTTAAAAATTTTTTATATAATGTGTTTTAATCCCTAGGGGTACAGGTCTGTGAATCACCAGGTTTTCACATTTCACAGCACTCACCATCACTCACCATAGCATCTGCCCTCTCCAATGTCCATACCCCAACACACCTCCCCCCAGCAACCCTCAGTCTGTTTTGTGAGATTCAGTCTTTTATGGTTTGTCTCCCTCCTAATACCATCTTTTTTTATTTTTCTTTTCGTACGCCCGAAACTGCCTATGTTGCATCTCCACTTCATCATATCAGGGAGATCATATGATAGTTGTCTTTCTCAGATTGATTTATTTCGCCAAGCACAATACCCTCTAGTTCCATCCACGTCATCACAAATAGCAGGATTTCATTTCTTTTGATGGCTGCATAGTATTCCATTGAACATATATACCACATCTTATTTATTGATTCATCTGTTGAAGGACATTTAGTTTCTTTCCATAGTTTAACTATTGTGGACATTGCTGCTATAAACATTTGGGTGCATGTGCCCCTTCAGAATGCCACGTTTGTATCTGTAGGGTATATACCCAGTACTACAAGCACTGGGTCATAGGGTAGTTCTATTTTCAGCTTTTTGAGGCACGTCCACGCTGTTTTCCAGAGTGGTTGCACCAGCTTGCATTCCCACATACAGTGTAGGAGGGTTGCCCTAACTCCACATCCTCGCCAGCATCTGTCATTGACGGACTTGTTCATTTTAGCCATTCTGAACGGTGTGAGGTGGTATCTCATTCTGGTTTTGATTTGTATTTCCCTGATGCCGAGTGGTGTGGAGCATTTTTTCATGTGTCTGTTGGCCATTTGGATGTATTCTTTGCAGAAATGTCTGTTCATGTCCTCTGCCCATTTCTTCATTGGATTATTTGTTTTTAGGGTGTTGAGTTTGATAAGCTCTTTATAGATTTTGGATACTGGCCCTTTATCTGGTATGTCATTTGCAAATATCTTCTCCCAGATAACTTCTGACAGTGATCTTTTGGCTTTGTTAACTGTTTCCTTTGTAGTGCAAAAGCTTTTGAATCTGATGAAATCCCAATAGTTCATTCTTGCCCTTGCTTCCCTTGCCTTTCGCGATGTTCCTAGGAAGAAGTTGCTGCTGCTGAGGTCAAAGAAGTTGCTACCTGTTCTCTCCTCAAGGACTATGATGGATTCCTTTCTCACATTATGCTTCTTCATCCATTTCCAGTCGATTATAATGTATGGTGTTAGGATGGTCCAATTTCATTTTCTGCATGTGGCTGTTCAATTTTCCAGACCCCAAGGCCAATGGCTCCTTCTCTTCCCCAGGGACAGTGTGCTGTGCCTTCCCCACACTTGCTCCTGGGGAGCGCAGTGACAGACGTGTGCAACCATGCATCTCTCTCATGCAGAGGGGATGCCCAGGCAAAGAGGATTTCGCTCCATGCGGGTTTATTACACCGTGCTGTGGAGACTGGCTCCGGCAAGCAGCAGGCAGCATCCCACAGACCCGACTCTGATTTCCCAAAGAATGCTGTGCTTTCCCAGAGGGGATGCCCGGGCAAAGAGGCTTTCGCTCTATGCGGGTTTCTCCAAAAGTGCTGCGAATACTAGGCTAAGGCAAGCAACAAAAGCAGCCCACAGAACCGACTCTGATTTCCCAGCGACGGCCATGCTTTCGCAGAGGTTTTCAGCTTGGCGCGAACCTCACTTCGCTGCTGCTTCTTCAACAAGGCTGTGGTCGTTCGCTCTGTCGCGGCAGGAAAGAAGAGCCGCGGGAGAGCTGGTGCCTCTTGGTCCTTGCTTTCCCGGGCTCCATGTTCGCGCCCGGGGTTCACCTTGCTAAGCCGAACTAAGCAGACACAGTCACAACCCTGCAGCAGCGTGCGTGGCCTAGCATGGCACTCTATGCCTATTACCATCTCCTGGCGTAGGTAAGGCTTTGCCTTTTGCTCTGGCGCTTGGGCAGACTCGGGGTCTAGGCCAGTGCCTTCACCATAGGAGAGAGGAGGCGACAGGATTCCTGCACAGGGCCCGAGCACTGGGATGGGGAATGGTGGGGACTGTCGCCACTCTTTCCCCGGCACACCCCCTGCCACCCACAATGCTGCCATATCTTGGTGGAAGACGGCATCTGACTGCACGTTTCTCCATGGGGTTGTTTCGGCGAGTTCCGGGTATGGCAACTGGTGGCAAGCCCAAGTCTGCCCTTGGGACAGGTGGCCAAGGAGATGCTTTCCCCTTGGGACCAGAGGCACAGGACAGGCCTGCCTTCTGCCCAGACTCCTTCCTCAGAGTGGAGCACGCACCCATGCCCTTGTCGTCCCCTCATGTCTCCTTAGCAGCCAGGCTTCAATCTCTCCGCACAGGGAGGAGAGGACACTTGTCTTCTCATGGCCTGTTGTTCGTGCCTCGGCAGGCTATTCTGACTCCCGAGCGTTTCCAGACCCCACGGCCAAGGGATCCTTCTCTTCCCCGGGGGCGGCGTGCTGTGCCTTCCCCAAAATTGCTCCTGGGGAGCGCGGTGACAGACGTGTGCAACCATGCTTCTATCTCAGGCAGAGGGGATGCTAGGGCAAAGAGGATTTCGCTCCATGCGGGTGTCTTCCACCATGTTGCCGAGACTCGCTCAGGCAAGCAGCAGCAGCATCCCCAAACCCAACTCTGATTTCCCAACGAATGCTGTGCTTTCCTAAGGGAGAGGCCCAGGCAAAGAGGCTTTAGCTGTATGCGGGTTTCTCCCATCGCGAGACTGGGCTAAGGGAAGCAGCAGCAGCCCGGACAACATTTCTCAACGAATGCTGTGCTTTCGCAGAGGATTTGGTTTGGAGCGAACAGCACTTCGCCGCTGCTTCCTCAGTAAAGCTTCAGTCGCGTCAGGGAAGAAGAGCTGCGGGAGAGCTGGTGCCTCTTGGGCCTTGCTTTCCCTGGCTCCATGTTCGCGTCCTGGGTTCACCCTGCCAGGCACAGTCACAACCGTGCAGTAGCGCGCTTAGCCTAGGATGGCACTCCATGCACACTACCATCTCCCGGTGTAGGCATCGCTTGGCCTTTTACTCTGGCGCTCAGGCCGACTCGCGGACTAGGCCTGTGCTTTCCCCACAGGAAAGGAGAGGTGACAGGATCCCTGCACACCGCCCGTGCACTGAATAGGGCGCTTTGGGGGACTGTCACCACTCCTTCCCCTTAAAACCCGGGCCTCCTCCAAGCTTCTACATCCCGGAGGAAGACGGCATCTGATGGCCAGGTCTTTCTGGGGGTTGTTTCTCGAGTTTAGGGTAGGCGCCTGGTGGCAAGCCCATGGCTCCACCACGGTCAGGTGGCCAAGGAGCTGCTGTCTCCTTGGGCCCAAAGGCTCAGGACAGGCATGCTTTCTGCCCAGACTCCTTCCTCAGAGTGGAGCCCTTTCCCCTGCCCTAATCTTCCCCTCGTGTCTCCTTAGCAGCCCGGCTTCCTTCGCTCTGCAGTGACAGATGTGTCCCTTTCCTTAAGGCTCTTTCCACAGGCACCACCGCGCTTCTTTCTCAGGCAGAGCGGATGCCAGGGCAAAGAGGATTTCGCTCCATGCGGGTTTATTCCACCGTGCTGTGGAGACTAGCTCCGGCAAGCAGCAGGCAGCATCCCACAGACCCGACTCTGATTTCCCAAAGAATGCTGTGCTTTCCCAGAGGGGATGCCCCGGCAAAGAGGCTTTCGCTCTATGCGGGTTTTTCCAAAAGGGCTGCGAATACTAGGCTAAGGCAAGCAACAAAAGCAGCCCACAGAACCGACTCTGATTTCCCAGCGACGGCCATGCTTTCGCAGAGGTTTTCAGCTTGGCGCGAACCTCACTTCGCTGCTGCTTCCTCAGCAAGGCTTTGGTCGTTCGCTCTTTCGCAGCAGGGACGAAGAGCCGCGGGAGAGCTGGTGCCTCTTGGGCCTTGCTTTCCCGGACTCCATGTTCGCGCCCGGATTTCACTTTGCTAAGCCGAACTAGGCAGACACAGTCACAACCCTGCAGCAGCGTGCGTGGCCTAGCATGGCACTCTATTCCTAATTCCATCTCCTGCTCGGGTAAGGCTTTGCCTTTTGCTCCGGTGCTCGGGCAGACTCGGGGTCAAGGCCAGTGCCTTCACCACAGGAGAGAGGAGGCAACAGGATCCCTGCACACGGCCCGGGCACTGGGATGGGGAACTGTGGGGAACTGTCTCCACTCCTTCCCCGCCGCACCCCCTGTCACCCACAATGCTGCCACATCTTGGTGGAAGATGGCATCTGACTGACCGTTTCTCCATGGGGTTGTTTCTGCAAGTTCCAGGTATGGCACCTGGTAGCAAGCCCAAGTCTGCCCTTGGGACAGGTGGCCAAGGAGATGCTCTCCCCTTGGTAACAGAGGCACAGGACAGGCCTGCCTTCTGCCCAGACTAATTCCTTAGAGTGGAGCACGCGCCCCTGCCCTAGTCGTCCCCTCATGTCTCCTTAGCAGCCAGGCTTCCATCTCTCCGCACAGGGAGCGGGTGACACATGTCTGGCCACCGGCCTGCATTTCGTGCCGCGGCAGTCTATCCTGTTCCCGAGCGTTTCCCGACCCCAAGGCCAAGGGATCCTTCTCTTCCCCAAGGGCGGCGTGCTGTGCCTTCCCCACACTTGCTCCTGGGGAGCGTGGTGACAGACGTGAGCAACCATGCTTCTCTCTCAGGCAGAAAGGATGCTAGGGCAAAGAGGATTTCGCTCCATGCGGGTATCTTCCAACATGCTGCGGAGACTCACTTAGGCAAGCAGCAGCAGCATCCCCAAACCCAACTCTGATTTCCCAACGAATGCTGTGCTTTCCAAGGGGAGATGCCCAGGCAAAGGGGCTTTCGCTGTATGCGGGTTTCTCTCACCGCGAGACTGGGCTCAGGCACGCAGCAGCAGCCCCCAAAACATATCTCGGGGAATGCTGTCCTTTCGCAGAGGCTTTGGTTTGGAGCAAACAGCCCTTCGCCACTGCTTCCTCAGCAAGGCTTCTGTCGCGTCAGGGAAGAAGAGCTGCGGGAGAGCTGGTGCCTCTTGGGCCTTGCTTTCCCTGGCTCCATGTTCGCGTCCTGGGTTCACCCTGCCAGGCCGAACTAAGCAGACACAGTCGCAACCGTGCAGTAGCGCGCTTAGCCTAGGATGGCACTCTATGCACACTACCATCTCCCGGTGTAGGCATCGCTTGGCCTTTTACTCTGGCGCTCAGGCAGACTCGCGGACTAGGCCTGTGCTTTCCCCACAGGAAAGGAGAGGTGACAGGATCCCTGCACACCGCCCGTGCACTGAATAGGGAGCTTTGGGGGACTGTCACCACTCCTTCCCCTTAAAACCCGGGCCTCCTCCAAGCTTCTACATCCCGGAGGAAGACGGCATCTGATGGCCAGGTCTTTCTGGGAGTTGTTTCTCGAGTTTAGGGTAGGCGCCTGGTGGCAAGCCCATGGCTCCACCACGGTCAGGTGGCCAAGGAGCTGCTGTCTCCTTGGGCCCAAAGGCTTAGGACAGGCATGCTTTCTGCCCAGACTCCTTCCTCAGAGTGGAGCCCTTTCCCCTGCCCTAATCTTCCCCTCGTGTCTCCTTAGCAACCCGGCTTCCTTCGCTCTGCAGTGACAGATGTGTCCCTTTTCTTAAGGCTCTTTCCACAGGCACAACCGCGCTTCTCTCTGAGGCAGAGCGGATGCCCAGGCAAAGAGGATTTCGCTCCATGCGGGTTTATTCCACCGTGCAGTGGAGACTAGCTCCGGCAAGCAGCAGGCAGCATCCCACAGAACCGACTCTGATTTCCCAGCGACTGCTATGCTTTCGCAGAGGTTTTCAGCTTGGCGCAAACCGCACTTCGCTTCTGCTTCCTCAGCAAGGCTTTGGTCGTTCACTCTGTCGCGGCAGGAAAGAAGAGCCGCGGGAGAGCTGGTGCCTCTTGGGCCTTGTTTTCCCGGGCTCCAAGTTCGCGCCCGGGGTTCACCTTGCTAAGCCGATCTAAGCAGACACAGTCACAACCCTGCAGCAGCGTGCGTGGCCTAGCATGACACTCTATGGCTATTACCATCTCCTGGCGTAGGTAAGGCTTTGCCTTTTGCTCCGGCGCTCGGGCAGACTCGGGGTCAAGGCCAGTGCCTTCACCACAGGAGAGAAGAGGCGACAGGATCCCTGCACAGGGCCCGAGCACTGGGATGGGGAACGGTGGGGACTGTCGCCACTCTTTCCCCGGCACACCCGCGGCCACCCACAATGCTGCCATACCTTGGTGGAAGAGGGCATCTGACTGCACGTTTCTCCATGGGGTTGTTTCTGCGAGTTCCGGGTATGGCACCTGGTGGCAAGCCCAAGTCTGCCCTTGGGACAGGTGGCCAAAGAGATGCTTTCCCCTTGGGACAAGAGGCACAGGACAGGCCTGCCTTCTGCCCAGACTCCTTCCTCAGAGTGGAGCACGCACCCATGCCCTTGTCTTCCCCTCATGTCTCCTTAGCAGCCAGGCTTCAATCTCTCCGCACAGGGAGGAGAGGACACTTGTCTTCTCATGGCCTGCTGTTCGTGCCTCGGCAGGCTATTCTGCTTCCCGAGCGTTTCCAGACCCCAAGGCCAAGGGATCCTTCACTTCCCCGGGGGCGGCGTGCTGTGCCTTCCCCAAAATTGCTCCTGGGGAGCGCGGTGACAGACGTGAGCAACCATGCTTCTCTCTCAGGCAGAAAGGATGCTAGGGCAAAGAGGATTTCGCTCCATGCGGGTATCTTCCAACATGCTGCGGAGACTCGCTTAGGCAAGCAGCAGCAGCATCCCCAAACCCAACTCTGATTTCCCAACGAATGCTGTGCTTTCCAAGGGGAGATGCCCAGGCAAAGGGGCTTTCGCTGTATGCGGGTTTCTCCCACCGCGAGACTGGGCTCAGGCACGCAGCAGCAGCCCCCAAAACATTTCTCGGGGAATGCTGTCCTTTCGCAGAGGCTTTGGTTTGGAGCAAACAGCCCTTCGCCACTGCTTCCTCAGCAAGGCTTCTGTCGCGTCAGGGAAGAAGAGCTGCGGGAGAGCTGGTGCCTCTTGGGCCTTGCTTTCCCTGGCTCCATGTTCGCGTCCTGGGTTCACCCTGCCAGGCCGAACTAAGCAGACACAGTCGCAACCGTGCAGTAGCGCGCTTAGCCTAGGATGGCACTCTATGCACACTACCATCTCCCGGTGTAGGCATCGCTTGGCCTTTTACTCTGGCGCTCAGGCCGACTCGCGGACTAGGCCTGTGCTTTCCCCACAGGAAAGGAGAGGTGACAGGATCCCTGCACACCGCCCGTGCACTGAATAGGGAGCTTTGGGGGACTGTCACCACTCCTTCCCCTTAAAACCCGGGCCTCCTCCAAGCTTCTACATCCCGGAGGAAGACGGCATCTGATGGCCAGGTCTTTCTGGGAGTTGTTTCTCGAGTTTAGGGTAGACGCCTGGTGGCAAGCCCATGGCTCCACCACGGTCAGGTGGCCAAGGAGCTGCTGTCTCCTTGGGCCCAAAGGCTCAGGACAGGCATGCTTTCTGCCCAGACTCCTTCCTCAGAGTGGAGCCCTTTCCCCTGCCCTAATCTTCCCCTCGTGTCTCCTTAGCAACCCGGCTTCCTTCGCTCTGCAGTGACAGATGTGTCCCTTTCCTTAAGGCTCTTTCCACAGGCACCACCGCGCTTCTCTCTCAGGCAGAGCGGAAGCCCAGGCAAAGAGGATTTCGCTCCATGCGGGTTTATTCCACCGTTCAGTGGAGACTAGCTCCGGCAAGCAGCAGGCAGCATCCCACAGAACCGACTCTGATTTCCCAGCGACTGCTATGCTTTCGCAGAGGTTTTCAGCTTGGCGCAAACCGCACTTCGCTTCTGCTTCCTCAGCAAGGCTTTGGTCGTTCGCTCTGTCGCGGCAGGAAAGAAGAGCCGCGGGAGAGCTGGTGCCTCTTGGGCCTTGTTTTCCCGGGCTCCAAGTTCGCGCCCGGGGTTCACCTTGCTAAGCCGATCTAAGCAGACACAGTCACAACCCTGCAGCAGCGTGCGTGGCCTAGCATGACACTCTATGGCTATTACCATCTCCTGGCGTAGGTAAGGCTTTGCCTTTTGCTCCGGCGCTCGGGCAGACTCGGGGTCAAGGCCAGTGCCTTCACCACAGGAGAGAAGAGGCGACAGGATCCCTGCACAGGGCCCGAGCACTGGGATGGGGAACGGTGGGGACTGTCGCCACTCTTTCCCCGGCAAACCCGCGGCCACCCACAATGCTGCCATACCTTGGTGGAAGAGGGCATCTGACTGCACGTTTCTCCATGGGGTTGTTTCTGCGAGTTCCGGGTATGGCACCTGGTGGCAAGCCCAAGTCTGCCCTTGGGACAGGTGGCCAAAGAGATGCTTTCCCCTTGGGACAAGAGGCACAGGACAGGCCTGCCTTCTGCCCAGACTCCTTCCTCAGAGTGGAGCACGCACCCATGCCCTTGTCTTCCCCTCATGTCTCCTTAGCAGCCAGGCTTCAATCTCTCCGCACAGGGAGGAGAGGACACTTGTCTTCTCATGGCCTGCTGTTCGTGCCTCGGCAGGCTATTCTGCTTCCCGAGCGTTTCCAGACCCCAAGGCCAAGGGATCCTTCTCTTCCCCGGTGGCGGCGTGCTGTGCCTTCCCCAAAATTGCTCCTGGGGAGCGCGGTGACAGACGTGAGCAACCATGCTTCTCTCTCAGGCAGAAAGGATGCTAGGGGAAAGAGGATTTCGCTCCATGCGGGTATCTTCCAACATGCTGCGGAGACTCACTTAGGCAAGCAGCAGCAGCATCCCCAAACCCAACTCTGATTTCCCAACGAATGCTGTGCTTTCCAAGGGGAGATGCCCAGGCAAAGGGGCTTTCGCTGTATGCGGGTTTCTCTCACCGCGAGACTGGGCTCAGGCACGCAGCAGCAGCCCCCAAAACATATCTCGGGGAATGCTGTCCTTTCGCAGAGGCTTTGGTTTGGAGCAAACAGCCCTTCGCCACTGCTTCCTCAGCAAGGCTTCTGTCGCGTCAGGGAAGAAGAGCTGCGGGAGAGCTGGTGCCTCTTGGGCCTTGCTTTCCCTGGCTCCATGTTCGCGTCCTGGGTTCACCCTGCCAGGCCGAACTAAGCAGACACAGTCGCAACCGTGCAGTAGCGCGCTTAGCCTAGGATGGCACTCTATGCACACTACCATCTCCCGGTGTAGGCATCGCTTGGCCTTTTACTCTGGCGCTCAGGCCGACTCGCGGACTAGGCCTGTGCTTTCCCCACAGGAAAGGAGAGGTGACAGGATCCCTGCACACCGCCCGTGCACTGAATAGGGAGCTTTGGGGGACTGTCACCACTCCTTCCCCTTAAAACCCGGGCCTCCTCCAAGCTTCTACATCCCGGAGGAAGACGGCATCTGATGGCCAGGTCTTTCTGGGAGTTGTTTCTCGAGTTTAGGGTAGACGCCTGGTGGCAAGCCCATGGCTCCACCACGGTCAGGTGGCCAAGGAGCTGCTGTCTCCTTGGGCCCAAAGGCTCAGGACAGG
The DNA here is from genome assembly GCF_964662115.1 of Mustela nivalis. Classification (NCBI taxonomy): domain Eukaryota; kingdom Metazoa; phylum Chordata; class Mammalia; order Carnivora; family Mustelidae; genus Mustela; species Mustela nivalis. Next base: position 348,526 of record NW_028136020.1, on the reverse strand, counting down.
CATGCTTTCTGCCCAGACTCCTTCCTCAGAGTGGAGCCCTTTCCCCTGCCCTAATGTTCCCCTCGTGACTCCTTAGCAGCCCGGCTTCCTTCGCTCTGCAGTGACAGATGTGTCCCTTTCCTTAAGGCTCTTTCCACAGGCACCACCGCGCTTCTTTCTCAGGCAGAGCGGATGCCAGGGCAAAGAGGATTTCGCTCCATGCGGGTTTATTCCACCGTGCTGTGGAGACTAGCTCCGGCAAGCAGCAGGCAGCATCCCACAGACCCGACTCTGATTTCCCAAAGAATGCTGTGCTTTCCCAGAGGGGATGCCCCGGCAAAGAGGCTTTCGCTCTATGCGGGTTTTTCCAAAAGGGCTGCGAATACTAGGCTAAGGCAAGCAACAAAAGCAGCCCACAGAACCGACTCTGATTTCCCAGCGACGGCCATGCTTTCGCAGAGGTTTTCAGCTTGGCGCGAACCTCACTTCGCTGCTGCTTCCTCAGCAAGGCTTTGGTCGTTCGCTCTTTCGCAGCAGGGACGAAGAGCCGCGGGAGAGCTGGTGCCTCTTGGGCCTTGCTTTCCCGGACTCCATGTTCGCGCCCGGATTTCACTTTGCTAAGCCGAACTAGGCAGACACAGTCACAACCCTGCAGCAGCGTGCGTGGCCTAGCATGGCACTCTATTCCTAATTCCATCTCCTGCTCGGGTAAGGCTTTGCCTTTTGCTCCGGTGCTCGGGCAGACTCGGGGTCAAGGCCAGTGCCTTCACCACAGGAGAGAGGAGGCAACAGGATCCCTGCACACGGCCCGGGCACTGGGATGGGGAACTGTGGGGAACTGTCTCCACTCCTTCCCCGCCGCACCCCCTGTCACCCACAATGCTGCCACATCTTGGTGGAAGATGGCATCTGACTGACCGTTTCTCCATGGGGTTGTTTCTGCAAGTTCCAGGTATGGCACCTGGTAGCAAGCCCAAGTCTGCCCTTGGGACAGGTGGCCAAGGAGATGCTCTCCCCTTGGTAACAGAGGCACAGGACAGGCCTGCCTTCTGCCCAGACTAATTCCTTAGAGTGGAGCACGCGCCCCTGCCCTAGTCGTCCCCTCATGTCTCCTTAGCAGCCAGGCTTCCATCTCTCCGCACAGGGAGCGGGTGACACATGTCTGGCCACCGGCCTGCATTTCGTGCCGCGGCAGGCTATCCTGTTCCCGAGCGTTTCCCGACCCCAAGGCCAAGGGATCCTTCTCTTCCCCAAGGGCGGCGTGCTGTGCCTTCCCCACACTTGCTCCTGGGGAGCGTGGTGACAGACGTGAGCAACCATGCTTCTCTCTCAGGCAGAAAGGATGCTAGGGCAAAGAGGATTTCGCTCCATGCGGGTATCTTCCAACATGCTGCGGAGACTCACTTAGGCAAGCAGCAGCAGCATCCCCAAACCCAACTCTGATTTCCCAACGAATGCTGTGCTTTCCAAGGGGAGATGCCCAGGCAAAGGGGCTTTCGCTGTATGCGGGTTTCTCTCACCGCGAGACTGGGCTCAGGCACGCAGCAGCAGCCCCCAAAACATATCTCGGGGAATGCTGTCCTTTCGCAGAGGCTTTGGTTTGGAGCAAACAGCCCTTCGCCACTGCTTCCTCAGCAAGGCTTCTGTCGCGTCAGGGAAGAAGAGCTGCGGGAGAGCTGGTGCCTCTTGGGCCTTGCTTTCCCTGGCTCCATGTTCGCGTCCTGGGTTCACCCTGCCAGGCCGAACTAAGCAGACACAGTCGCAACCGTGCAGTAGCGCGCTTAGCCTAGGATGGCACTCTATGCACACTACCATCTCCCGGTGTAGGCATCGCTTGGCCTTTTACTCTGGCGCTCAGGCAGACTCGCGGACTAGGCCTGTGCTTTCCCCACAGGAAAGGAGAGGTGACAGGATCCCTGCACACCGCCCGTGCACTGAATAGGGAGCTTTGGGGGACTGTCACCACTCCTTCCCCTTAAAACCCGGGCCTCCTCCAAGCTTCTACATCCCGGAGGAAGACGGCATCTGATGGCCAGGTCTTTCTGGGAGTTGTTTCTCGAGTTTAGGGTAGGCGCCTGGTGGCAAGCCCATGGCTCCACCACGGTCAGGTGGCCAAGGAGCTGCTGTCTCCTTGGGCCCAAAGGCTTAGGACAGGCATGCTTTCTGCCCAGACTCCTTCCTCAGAGTGGAGCCCTTTCCCCTGCCCTAATCTTCCCCTCGTGTCTCCTTAGCAACCCGGCTTCCTTCGCTCTGCAGTGACAGATGTGTCCCTTTTCTTAAGGCTCTTTCCACAGGCACAACCGCGCTTCTCTCTGAGGCAGAGCGGATGCCCAGGCAAAGAGGATTTCGCTCCATGCGGGTTTATTCCACCGTGCAGTGGAGACTAGCTCCGGCAAGCAGCAGGCAGCATCCCACAGAACCGACTCTGATTTCCCAGCGACTGCTATGCTTTCGCAGAGGTTTTCAGCTTGGCGCAAACCGCACTTCGCTTCTGCTTCCTCAGCAAGGCTTTGGTCGTTCGCTCTGTCGCGGCAGGAAAGAAGAGCCGCGGGAGAGCTGGTGCCTCTTGGGCCTTGTTTTCCCGGGCTCCAAGTTCGCGCCCGGGGTTCACCTTGCTAAGCCGATCTAAGCAGACACAGTCACAACCCTGCAGCAGCGTGCGTGGCCTAGCATGACACTCTATGGCTATTACCATCTCCTGGCGTAGGTAAGGCTTTGCCTTTTGCTCCGGCGCTCGGGCAGACTCGGGGTCAAGGCCAGTGCCTTCACCACAGGAGAGAAGAGGCGACAGGATCCCTGCACAGGGCCCGAGCACTGGGATGGGGAACGGTGGGGACTGTCGCCACTCTTTCCCCGGCACACCCGCGGCCACCCACAATGCTGCCATACCTTGGTGGAAGAGGGCATCTGACTGCACGTTTCTCCATGGGGTTGTTTCTGCGAGTTCCGGGTATGGCACCTGGTGGCAAGCCCAAGTCTGCCCTTGGGACAGGTGGCCAAAGAGATGCTTTCCCCTTGGGACAAGAGGCACAGGACAGGCCTGCCTTCTGCCCAGACTCCTTCCTCAGAGTGGAGCACGCACCCATGCCCTTGTCTTCCCCTCATGTCTCCTTAGCAGCCAGGCTTCAATCTCTCCGCACAGGGAGGAGAGGACACTTGTCTTCTCATGGCCTGCTGTTCGTGCCTCGGCAGGCTATTCTGCTTCCCGAGCGTTTCCAGACCACAAGGCCAAGGGATCCTTCTCTTCCCCGGTGGCGGCGTGCTGTGCCTTCCCCAAAATTGCTCCTGGGGAGCGCGGTGACAGACGTGAGCAACCATGCTTCTCTCTCAGGCAGAAAGGATGCTAGGGCAAAGAGGATTTCGCTCCATGCGGGTATCTTCCAACATGCTGCGGAGACTCGCTTAGGCAAGCAGCAGCAGCATCCCCAAACCCAACTCTGATTTCCCAACGAATGCTGTGCTTTCCAAGGGGAGATGCCCAGGCAAAGGGGCTTTCGCTGTATGCGGGTTTCTCCCACCGCGAGACTGGGCTCAGGCACGCAGCAGCAGCCCCCAAAACATATCTCGGGGAATGCTGTCCTTTCGCAGAGGCTTTGGTTTGGAGCAAACAGCCCTTCGCCACTGCTTCCTCAGCAAGGCTTCTGTCGCGTCAGGGAAGAAGAGCTGCGGGAGAGCTGGTGCCTCTTGGGCCTTGCTTTCCCTGGCTCCATGTTCGCGTCCTGGGTTCACCCTGCCAGGCCGAACTAAGCAGACACAGTCGCAACCGTGCAGTAGCGCGCTTAGCCTAGGATGGCACTCTATGCACACTACCATCTCCCGGTGTAGGCATCGCTTGGCCTTTTACTCTGGCGCTCAGGCCGACTCGCGGACTAGGCCTGTGCTTTCCCCACAGGAAAGGAGAGGTGACAGGATCCCTGCACACCGCCCGTGCACTGAATAGGGAGCTTTGGGGGACTGTCACCACTCCTTCCCCTTAAAACCCGGGCCTCCTCCAAGCTTCTACATCCCGGAGTAAGACGGCATCTGATGGCCAGGTCTTTCTGGGAGTTGTTTCTCGAGTTTAGGGTAGGCGCCTGGTGGCAAGCCCATGGCTCCACCACGGTCAGGTGGCCAAGGAGCCGCTGTCTCCTTGGGCCCAAAGGCTCAGGACAGGCATGCTTTCTGCCCAGACTCCTTCCTCAGAGTGGAGCCCTTTCCCCTGCCCTAATCTTCCCCTCGTGTCTCCTTAGCAACCCGGCTTCCTTCGCTCTGCAGTGACAGATGTGTCCCTTTCCTTAAGGCTCTTTCCACAGGCACCACCGCGCTTCTCTCTCAGTCAGAGCGGAAGCCCAGGCAAAGAGGATTTCGCTCCATGCGGGTTTATTCCACCGTTCAGTGGAGACTAGCTCCGGCAAGCAGCAGGCAGCATCCCACAGAACCGACTCTGATTTCCCAGCGACTGCTATGCTTTCGCAGAGGTTTTCAGCTTGGCGCAAACCGCACTTCGCTTCTGCTTCCTCAGCAAGGCTTTGGTCGTTCGCTCTGTCGCGGCAGGAAAGAAGAGCCGCGGGAGAGCTGGTGCCTCTTGGGCCTTGTTTTCCCGGGCTCCAAGTTCGCGCCCGGGGTTCACCTTGCTAAGCCGATCTAAGCAGACACAGTCACAACCCTGCAGCAGCGTGCGTGGCCTAGCATGACACTCTATGGCTATTACCATCTCCTGGCGTAGGTAAGGCTTTGCCTTTTGCTCCGGCGCTCGGGCAGACTCGGGGTCAAGGCCAGTGCCTTCACCACAGGAGAGAAGAGGCGACAGGATCCCTGCACAGGGCCCGAGCACTGGGATGGGGAACGGTGGGGACTGTCGCCACTCTTTCCCCGGCACACCCGCGGCCACCCACAATGCTGCCATACCTTGGTGGAAGAGGGCATCTGACTGCACGTTTCTCCATGGGGTTGTTTCTGCGAGTTCCGGGTATGGCACCTGGTGGCAAGCCCAAGTCTGCCCTTGGGACAGGTGGCCAAAGAGATGCTTTCCCCTTGGGACAAGAGGCACAGGACAGGCCTGCCTTCTGCCCAGACTCCTTCCTCAGAATGGAGCACGCACCCATGCCCTTGTCTTCCCCTCATGTCTCCTTAGCAGCCAGGCTTCAATCTCTCCGCACAGGGAGGAGAGGACACTTGTCTTCTCATGGCCTGCTGTTCGTGCCTCGGCAGGCTATTCTGCTTCCCGAGCGTTTCCAGACCCCAAGGCCAAGGGATCCTTCTCTTCCCCGGTGGCGGCGTGCTGTGCCTTCCCCAAAATTGCTCCTGGGGAGCGCGGTGACAGACGTGAGCAACCATGCTTCTCTCTCAGGCAGAAAGGATGCTAGGGGAAAGAGGATTTCGCTCCATGCGGGTATCTTCCAACATGCTGCGGAGACTCACTTAGGCAAGCAGCAGCAGCATCCCCAAACCCAACTCTGATTTCCCAACGAATGCTGTGCTTTCCAAGGGGAGATGCCCAGGCAAAGGGGCTTTCGCTGTATGCGGGTTTCTCTCACCGCGAGACTGGGCTCAGGCACGCAGCAGCAGCCCCCAAAACATATCTCGGGGAATGCTGTCCTTTCGCAGAGGCTTTGGTTTGGAGCAAACAGCCCTTCGCCACTGCTTCCTCAGCAAGGCTTCTGTCGCGTCAGGGAAGAAGAGCTGCGGGAGAGCTGGTGCCTCTTGGGCCTTGCTTTCCCTGGCTCCATGTTCGCGTCCTGGGTTCACCCTGCCAGGCCGAACTAAGCAGACACAGTCACAACCGTGCAGTAGCGCGCTTAGCCTAGGATGGCACTCTATGCACACTACCATCTCCCGGTGTAGGCATCGCTTGGCCTTTTACTCTGGCGCTCAGGCCGACTCGCGGACTAGGCCTGTGCTTTCCCCACAGGAAAGGAGAGGTGACAGGATCCCTGCACACCGCCCGTGCACTGAATAGGGAGCTTTGGGGGACTGTCACCACTCCTTCCCCTTAAAACCCGGGCCTCCTCCAAGCTTCTACATCCCGGAGGAAGACGGCATCTGATGGCCAGGTCTTTCTGGGAGTTGTTTCTCGAGTTTAGGGTAGGCGCCTGGTGGCAAGCCCATGGCTCCACCACGGTCAGGTGGCCAAGGAGCTGCTGTCTCCTTGGGCCCAAAGGCTCAGGACAGGCATGCTTTCTGCCCAGACTCCTTCCTCAGAGTGGAGCCCTTTCCCCTGCCCTAATCTTCCCCTCGTGACTCCTTAGCAGCCTGGCTTCCTTCGCTCTGCAGTGACAGATGTGTCCCTTTCCTTAAGGCTCTTTCCACAGGCACCACCGCGCTTCTTTCTCAGGCAGAGCGGATGCCCAGGCAAAGAGGATTTCGCTCCATGCGGGTTTATTCCACCGTGCTGTGGAGACTAGCTCCGGCAAGCAGCAGGCAGCATCCCACAGACCCGACTCTGATTTCCCAAAGAATGCTGTGCTTTCCCAGAGGGGATGCCCCGGCAAAGAAGCTTTCGCTCTATGCGGGTTTTTCCAAAAGGGCTGCGAATACTAGGCTAAGGCAAGCAACAAAAGCAGCCCACAGAACCGACTCTGATTTCCCAGCGACGGCCATGCTTTCGCAGAGGTTTTCAGCTTGGCGCGAACCTCACTTCGCTGCTGCTTCCTCAGCAAGGCTTTGGTCGTTCGCTCTTTCGCAGCAGGGACGAAGAGCCGCGGGAGAGCTGGTGCCTCTTGGGCCTTGCTTTCCCGGACTCCATGTTCGCGCCCGGATTTCACTTTGCTAAGCCGAACTAGGCAGACACAGTCACAACCCTGCAGCAACGTGCGTGGCCTAGCATGGCACTCTATGCCTAATTCCATCTCCTGGACTAGGTAAGGCTTTGCCTTTTGCTCCGGTGCTCGGGCAGACTCGGGGTCAAGGCCAGTGCCTTCACCACAGGAGAGAGGAGGCAACAGGATCCCTGCACACGGCCCGGGCACTGGGATGGGGAACTGTGGGGAACTGTCTCCACTCCTTCCCCGCCGCACCCCCTGTCACCCACAATGCTGCCACATCTTGGTGGAAGATGGCATCTGACTGACCGTTTCTCCATGGGGTTGTTTCTGCAAGTTCCAGGTATGGCACCTGGTAGCAAGCCCAAGTCTGCCCTTGGGACAGGTGGCCAAGGAGATGCTCTCCCCTTGGTAACAGAGGCACAGGACAGGCCTGCCTTCTGCCCAGACTCCTTCCTTAGAGTGGAGCACGCGCCCCTGCCCTAGTTGTACCCTCATGTCTCCTTAGCAGCCAGGCTTCCATCTCTCCGCACAGGGAGCGGGTGACACATGTCTGGCCACCGGCCTGCATTTCGTGCCGCGGCAGGCTATCCTGTTCCCGAGCATTTCCCGACCCCAAGGCCAAGGGATCCTTCTCTTCCCCAAGGGCGGCGTGCTGTGCCTTCCCCACACTTGCTCCTGGGGAGCGTGGTGACAGACGTGAGCAACCATGCTTCTCTCTCAGGCAGAAAGGATGCTAGGGCAAAGAGGATTTCGCTCCATGCGGGTATCTTCCAACATGCTGCGGAGACTCACTTAGGCAAGCAGCAGCAGCATCCCCAAACCCAACTCTGATTTCCCAACGAATGCTGTGCTTTCCAAGGGGAGATGCCCAGGCAAAGGGGCTTTCGCTGTATGCGGGTTTCTCTCACCGCGAGACTGGGCTCAGGCACGCAGCAGCAGCCCCCAAAACATATCTCGGGGAATGCTGTCCTTTCGCAGAGGCTTTGGTTTGGAGCAAACAGCCCTTCGCCACTGCTTCCTCAGCAAGGCTTCTGTCGCGTCAGGGAAGAAGAGCTGCGGGAGAGCTGGTGCCTCTTGGGCCTTGCTTTCCCTGGCTCCATGTTCGCGTCCTGGGTTCACCCTGCCAGGCCGAACTAAGCAGACACAGTCGCAACCGTGCAGTAGCGCGCTTAGCCTAGGATGGCACTCTATGCACACTACCATCTCCCGGTGTAGGCATCGCTTGGCCTTTTACTCTGGCGCTCAGGCCGACTCGCGGACTAGGCCTGTGCTTTCCCCACAGGAAAGGAGAGGTGACAGGATCCCTGCACACCGCCCGTGCACTGAATAGGGAGCTTTGGGGGACTGTCACCACTCCTTCCCCTTAAAACCCGGGCCTCCTCCAAGCTTCTACATCCCGGAGGAAGACGGCATCTGATGGCCAGGTCTTTCTGGGAGTTGTTTCTCGAGTTTAGGGTAGGCGCCTGGTGGCAAGCCCATGGCTCCACCACGGTCAGGTGGCCAAGGAGCTGCTGTCTCCTTGGGCCCAAAGGCTCAGGACAGGCATGCTTTCTGCCCAGACTCCTTCCTCAGAGTGGAGCCCTTTCCCCTGCCCTAATGTTCCCCTCGTGACTCCTTAGCAGCCCGGCTTCCTTCGCTCTGCAGTGACAGATGTGTCCCTTTCCTTAAGGCTCTTTCCACAGGCACCACCGCGCTTCTTTCTCAGGCAGAGCGGATGCCCAGGCAAAGAGGATTTCGCTCCATGCGCGTTTATTCCACCGTGCTGTGGAGACTAGCTCCGGCAAGCAGCAGGCAGCATCCCACAGACCCGACTCTGATTTCCCAAAGAATGCTGTGCTTTCCCAGAGGGGATGCCCCGGCAAAGAAGCTTTCGCTCTATGCGGGTTTTTCCAAAAGGGCTGCGAATACTAGGCTAAGGCAAGCAACAAAAGCAGCCCACAGAACCGACTCTGATTTCCCAGCGACGGCCATGCTTTCGCAGAGGTTTTCAGCTTGGCGCGAACCTCACTTCGCTGCTGCTTCCTCAGCAAGGCTTTGGTCGTTCGCTCTTTCGCAGCAGGGACGAAGAGCCGCGGGAGAGCTGGTGCCTCTTGGTCCTTGCTTTCCCGGACTCCATGTTCGCGCCCGGATTTCACTTTGCTAAGCCAAACTAGGCAGACACAGTCACAACCCTGCAGCAGCGTGCGTGGCCTAGCATGGCACTCTATGCCTAATTCCATCTCCTGGACTAGGTAAGGCTTTGCCTTTTGCTCCGGTGCTCGGGCAGACTCGGGGTCAAGGCCAGTGCCTTCACCACAGGAGAGAGGAGGCAACAGGATCCCTGCACACGGCCCGGGCACTGGGATGGGGAACTGTGGGGAACTGTCTCCACTCCTTCCCCGCCGCACCCCCTGTCACCCACAATGCTGCCACATCTTGGTGGAAGATGGCATCTGACTGACCGTTTCTCCATGGGGTTGTTTCTGCAAGTTCCAGGTATGGCACCTGGTAGCAAGCCCAAGTCTGCCCTTGGGACAGGTGGCCAAGGAGATGCTCTCCCCTTGGTAACAGAGGCACAGGACAGGCCTGCCTTCTGCCCAGACTCCTTCCTTAGAGTGGAGCACGCGCCCCTGCCCTAGTTGTACCCTCATGTCTCCTTAGCAGCCAGGCTTCCATCTCTCCGCACAGGGAGCGGGTGACACATGTCTGGCCACCGGCCTGCATTTCGTGCCGCGGCAGGCTATCCTGTTCCCGAGCCTGCGTGGCCTAGCATGACACTCTATGGCTATTACCATCTCCTGGCGTAGGTAAGGCTTTGCCTTTTGCTCCGGCGCTCGGGCAGACGCGGGGTCAAGGCCAGTGCCTTCACCACAGGAGAGAAGAGGCGACAGGATCCCTGCACAGGGCCCGAGCACTGGGATGGGGAACGGTGGGGACTGTCGCCACTCTTTCCCCGGCACACCCCGGCCACCCACAATGCTGCCATACCTTGGTGGAAGAGGGCATCTGACTGCACGTTTCTCCATGGGGTTGTTTCTGCGAGTTCCGGGTATGGCACCTGGTGGCAAGCCCAAGTCTGCCCTTGGGACAGGTGGCCAAAGAGATGCTTTCCCCTTGGGACAAGAGGCACAGGACAGGCCTGCCTTCTGCCCAGACTCCTTCCTCAGAGTGGAGCACGCACCCATGCCCTTGTCTTCCCCTCATGTCTCCTTAGCAGCCAGGCTTCAATCTCTCCGCACAGGGAGGAGAGGACACTTGCCTTCTCATGGCCTGCTGTTCGTGTCTCGGCAGGCTATTCTGCTTCCCGAGCGTTTCCAGACCCCAAGGCCAAGGGATCCTTCTCTTCCCCGGGGGCGGCGTGCTGTGCCTTCCCCAAAATTGCTCCTGGGGAGCGCGGTGACAGACGTGTGCAACCATGCATCTCTCTCAGGCAGAAAGGATGCTAGGGCAAAGAGGATTTCGCTCCATGCGGGTATCTTCCACCATGTTGCCGAGACTCGCTCAGGCAAGCAGCAGCAGCATCCCCAAACCCAACTCTGATTTCCCAACGAATGCTGTGCTTTCCTAAGGGAGAGGCCCAGGCAAAGAGGCTTTCGCTGTATGCGGGTTTCTCCCACCGCAAGACTGGGCTCAGGGAAGCAGCAGCAGCACGCACAACATTTCTCAGCGAATGCTGTGCTTTCGCAGAGGCTTTGGTTTGGAGCGAACAGCACTTCGCCGCTGCTTCCTCAGCAAAGCTTCAGTCGAGTCAGGGAAGAAGAGCTGCGAGAGAGCTGTTGCCTCTTGGGCCTTGCTTTCCCTGGCTCCATGTTCGCGCCCGGATTTCACTTTGCTAAGCCGAACTAGGCAGACACAGTCACAACCCTGCAGCAGCGTGCGTGGCCTAGCATGGCACTCTATTCCTAATTCCATCTCCTGCTCTGGTAAGGCTTTGCCTTTTGCTCCGGTACTCGGGCAGACTCGGGGTCAAGGCCAGTGCCTTCACCACAGGAGAGAAGAGGCGACAGGATCCCTGCACAAGGCCCGAGACTGGGATGGGGAACAGTGGGGACTGTCTCCACTCTTTCCCCGGCACACCCCCAGCCACCCACAATGCTGCCATATCTTGGTGGAAGAGGGCATCTGACTGCACGTTTCTCCATGGGGTTGTTTCTGCGAGTTCTGGGTATGGCACCTGGTGGCAAGCCCAAGTCTGCCCTTGGGACAGGTGGCCAAGGAGATGCTTTCCCCTTGGGACCAGAGGCACAGGACAGGCCTGCCTTCTGCCCAGACTCCTTCCTCAGAGTGGAGCATGCACCCATGCCCTTGTCGTCCCCTCATGTCTCCTTAGCAGCCAGGCTTCAATCTCTCCGCACAGGGAGCAGAGGACACTTGTCTTCTCATGGCCTGCTGTTCGTGCCTCGGCAGGCTATTCTGACTCCCGAGCATTTCCAGACCCCACGGCCAAGGGATCCTTTTCTTCCCCGGGAGCGGCGTGCTGTGCCTTCCCCAAAATTGCTCCTGGGGAGCGCGGTGACAGACGTGTGCATCCATGCTTCTCCCTCAGGCAGAAAGGATGCTAGGACAAAGAGGATTTCGCTCCATGCGGGTATCTTCCAACATGCTGCGGAGACTCGCTTAGGCAAGCAATAGCAGCCTCCCCAAACCCAACTCAGATTTCCTGTGGCCTCTTCTCCCTTCTGGTGAATGCATTGGCTTAGACCCCGAGTCTGCCGAGCGCCAGAGCAAAATGCAAAGCCTTACTTACGCCAGGAGATGCTAATAGGCATAGAGTGTCATGGTAGGCCACGCACGCTGCTGCAGGGTTGTGACTGTGTCTGCCTAGTTCGGCTTAGCAAAGTGAAACCCAGGCGCAAACATGGAGTCCGGGAAAGCAAGGCCCAAGAGGCACCAGCTCTCCCGCGGCTCTTCGTCCCTGCTGCGAAAGAGCGAACGACCAAAGCCTTGCTGAGGAAGCAGCAGCGAAGTGAGGTTCGCGCCAAGCTGAAAACCTCTGCGAAAGCATGGCCGTCGCTGGGAAATCAGAGTCGGTTCTGTGGGCTGCTTTTGTTGCTTGCCTTAGCCTAGTATTCGCAGCCCTTTTGGAAAAACCCGCATAGAGCGAAAGCTTCTTTGCCGGGGCATCCCCTCTGGGAAAGCACAGCATTCTTTGGGAAATCAGAGTCGGGTCTGTGGGATGCTGCCTGCTGCTTGCCGGAGCTAGTCTCCACAGCACGGTGGAATAAACCCGCATGGAGCGAAATCCTCTTTGCCTGGGCATCCGCTCTGCCTGAGAAAGAAGCGCGGTGGTGCCTGTGGAAAGAGCCTTAAGGAAAGGGACACATCTGTCACTGCAGAGCGAAGGAAGCCGGGCTGCTAAGGAGACACGAGGGGAAGATTAGGGCAGGGGAAAGGGCTCCACTCTGAGGAAGGAGTCTGGGCAGAAAGCATGCCTGTCCTGAGCCTTTGGGCCCAAGGAGACAGCAGCTCCTTGGCCACCTGACCGTGGTGGAGCCATGGGCTTGCCACCAGGCGCCTACCCTAAACTCGAGAAACAACCCCCAGAAAGACCTGGCCATCAGATGCCGTCTTCCTCCGGGATGTAGAAGCTTGGAGGAGGCCCGGGTTTTAAGGGGAAGGAGTGGTGACAGTCCCCCAAAGCTCCCTATTCAGTGCACGGGCGGTGTGCAGGGATCCTGTCACCTCTCCTTTCCTGTGGGGAAAGCACAGGCCTAGTCCGCGAGTCGGCCTGAGCGCCAGAGTAAAAGGCCAAGCGATGCCTACACCGGGAGATGGTAGTGTGCATGGAGTGCCATCCTAGGCTAAGCGCGCTACTGCACGGTTGTGACTGTGCCTGGCAGGGTGAACCCAGGACGCGAACATGGAGCCAGGGAAAGCAAGGCCCAAGAGGCACCAGCTCTCCCGCAGCTCTTCTTCCCTGACGCGACTGAAGCTTTACTGAGGAAGCAGTGGCGAAGTGCTGTTCGCTCCAAACCAAATCCTCTGCGAAAGCACAGCATTCGCTGAGAAATGTTGTCCGGGCTTCTGCTGCTTCCCTTAGCCCAGTCTCGCGGTGGGAGAAACCCGCATACAGCGAAAGCCTCTTTGCCTGGGCCTCTCCCTTAGGAAAGCACAGCATTCGTTGGGAAATCAGAGTTGGGTTTGGGGATGCTGCTGCTGCTTGCCTGAGCGAGTCTCGGCAAAATGGTGGAAGATACCCGCATGGAGCTAAATCCTCTTTGCCCTAGCATCCCCTCTGCCTGAGAGAGAAGCATGGTTGCACACGTCTGTCACCACGCTCCCCAGGAGCAATTTTGGGGAAGGCACAGCACGCCGCCCCCGGGGAAGAGAAGGATCCCTTGGCCGTGGGGTCTGGAAACGCTCGGGAGTCAGAATAGCCTGCCGAGGCACGAACAGCAGGCCATGAGAAGACAAGTGTCCATGCTCCCTGTGCGGAGAGATTGAAGCCTGGCTGCTAAGGAGACATGAGGGGACGACAAGGGCATGGGTGCGTGCTCCACTCTGAGGAAGGAGTCTGGGCAGAAGGCAGGCCTGTCCTGTGCCTCTGGTCCCAAGGGGAAAGCATCTCCTTGGCCACCTGTCCCAAGGGCAGACTTGGGCTTGCCACCAGTTGCCATACCCGGAACTCGCCGAAACAACCCCATGGAGAAACGTGCAGTCAGATGCCGTCTTCCACCAAGATATGGCAGCATTGTGGGTGGCAGGGGGTGTGCCGGGGAAAGAGTGGAGACAGTCCCCACTGTTCCCCATCCCAGTGCTCGGGCCCGGTGCAGGAATCCTGTCGCCTCCTCTCTCCTATGGTGAAGGCACTGGCCTAGACCCCGAGTCTGCCCGAGCGCCGGAGCAAAAGGCAAAGCCTTACCTACGCCAGGAGATGGTAATAGGCATAGAGTGCCATGCTAGGCCACGCACGCTGCTGCAGGGTTGTGACTGTGTCTGCTTAGTTCGGCTTAGCAAGGTGAACCCCGGGCGCGAACATGGAGCCCGGGAAAGCAAGGACCAAGAGGCACCAGCTCTCCCGCGGCTCTTCTTTCCTGCCGCGACAGAGCGAACGACCACAGCCTTGTTGAAGAAGCAGCAGCGAAGTGAGGTTCGCGCCAAGCTGAAAACCTCTGCGAAAGCATGGCCGTCGCTGGGAAATCAGAGTCGGTTCTGTGGGCTGCTTTTGTTGCTTGCCTTAGCCTAGTATTCGCAGCACTTTTGGAGAAACCCGCATAGAGCGAAAGCCTCTTTGCCCGGGCATCCCCTCTGGGAAAGCACAGCATTCTTTGGGAAATCAGAGTCGGGTCTGTGGGATGCTGCCTGCTGCTTGCCGGAGCCAGTCTCCACAGCACGGTGTAATAAACCCGCATGGAGCGAAATCCTCTTTGCCTGGGCATCCCCTCTGCATGAGAGAGATGCATGGTTGCACACGTCTGTCACTGCGCTCCCCAGGAGCAAGTGTGGGGAAGGCACAGCACACTGTCCCTGGGGAAGAGAAGGAGCCATTGGCCTTGGGGTCTGGAAAATTGAACAGCCACATGCAGAAAATGAAATTGGACCATCCTAACACCATACATTATAATCGACTGGAAATGGATGAAGAAGCATAATGTGAGAAAGGAATCCATCATAGTCCTTGAGGAGAGAACAGGTAGCAACTTCTTTGACCTCAGCAGCAGCAACTTCTTCCTAGGAACATCGCGAAAGGCAAGGGAAGCAAGGGCAAGAATGAACTATTGGGATTTCATCAGATTCAAAAGCTTTTGCACTACAAAGGAAACAGTTAACAAAGCCAAAAGATCACTGTCAGAAGTTATCTGGGAGAAGATATTTGCAAATGACATACCAGATAAAGGGCCAGTATCCAAAATCTATAAAGAGCTTATCAAACTCAACACCCTAAAAACAAATAATCCAATGAAGAAATGGGCAGAGGACATGAACAGACATTTCTGCAAAGAATACATCCAAATGGCCAACAGACACATGAAAAAATGCTCCACACCACTCGGCATCAGGGAAATACAAATCAAAACCAGAATGAGATACCACCTCACACCGTTCAGAATGGCTAAAATGAACAAGTCCGTCAATGACAGATGCTGGCGAGGATGTGGAGTTAGGGCAACCCTCCTACACTGTATGTGGGAATGCAAGCTGGTGCAACCACTCTGGAAAACAGCGTGGATGTGCCTCAAAAAGCTGAAAATAGAACTACCCTATGACCCAGTGCTTGTAGTACTGGGTATATACCCTACAGATACAAACGTGGCATTCTGAAGGGGCACATGCACCCAAATGTTTATAGCAGCAATGTCCACAATAGTTAAACTATGGAAAGAAACTAAATGTCCTTCAACAGATGAATCAATAAATAAGATGTGGTATATATGTTCAATGGAATACTATGCAGCCATCAAAAGAAATGAAATCCTGCTATTTGTGATGACGTGGATGGAACTAGAGGGTATTGTGCTTGGCGAAATAAATCAATCTGAGAAAGACAACTATCATATGATCTCCCTGATATGATGAAGTGGAGATGCAACATAGGCAGTTTCGGGCGTACGAAAAGAAAAATAAAAAAAGATGGTATTAGGAGGGAGACAAACCATAAAAGACTGAATCTCACAAAACAGACTGAGGGTTGCTGGGGGGAGGTGTGTTGGGGTATGGACATTGGAGAGGGCAGATGCTATAGTGAGTGATGGTGAGTGCTGTGAAATGTGTAAACCTGGTGATTCACAGACCTGTACCCCTAGGGATTAAAACACATTATATAAAAAATTTTTAAAAATAATTTAAAAAACCCATTAAAGAAAAAACACAGATTGCAAGCCCAGAGCTAATCTCATATTCAATCAAAACTTTTGAAAGTTTTCCCCTTAAAGATCAGAAGAAAGACAAGTGTGTCCATTTTCACTACTCTCATTTGACACAGTAGTGGATGTCCTAGCCAGAGAAACAAGGAACACAAAGAAACAAGAGACTCCAAAAAAAAAAAAAAAAAAGGAAGAAGTAAAATTTTCTTTTTTTGGATAACATGAACTTACATGTTAAAAAATCCTAAAAAATTCACAAAAAATTTGAATAAACAAATTTAGTAAAATTACCAAATACAAGATCAATATATAAAAGAAAAGAATTTTGTTTTGTTTCTTTTTTTTTTATGGACTGCTTCCCAGTTTGTCATGTCATCCTTGTTCAGTGATCACGCTAATCTTCTCTGCATCATTCCAATTTTAGTATATGTGCTGCCAAAGTAAGCACAAGACAGGAGCATTTTAACATTCTAATGATGAACTATCTGAAAAAATAAAGAAAACAATCTAATTCACAATAGCATCAAAAATAATAAAATACTTAGGAATAGATTTAACTAAGAAGATGAAAGATCTGTACTCCATAAAATATGACATTGATAAAGAAATTGAAGGTGACAGAAATGGAAAGATAGCTCATATTTATGAATGGTAAGAATTAACATTGTTAAAATGTCCATACTACCGTAAACCATCTGTAAATCCAATTCCTATCAAAAATCCAATGTTAGGGGCGCCTGGGTGGCTCAGTGGGTTAAGCCGCTGCCTTCGGCTCTGGTCATGATCCCAGGGTCCTGGGATCGAGCCCCGCATCAGGCTCTCTGCTCAGCAGGAAGCCTGCTTCCTCTTCTCTCTCTGCCTGCCTCTCTGCCTGCTTGTCATCTCTCTCTGTCAAATAAATAAATTAAAAATCTTAAAAAAAAATCCAATATTATTGTTTTACAGAAGTAAGTAAAGAATCCTAAAGTTTATATGAGACCATGAAAGACAACAAATAATCAAAGCAGTTCTGAGAAAGAATGAAGAAGGGAGATTACACTTCTTGATTTGAAACTATACTACAAAGCCCTCATGCTCAAAACAATAAAGTATACTGGCATAAAAACAGACCAATAAACAAGTAGAACAGAATTGAGAGTCCAGAAATAAATCCTTTCATACAGTCACCTAATATTTGACAGGGGCCAACATATGTAATGGGGAAAGATAGTCTGTTCAATAAATGATATTTAAAACTGAATAGTCACATAAACAGTATGAAAAGGGAACCTTATATCACTCATAAGTCTGAACTTGAAATAGATTAAAGACTTAAAGGTGATGCATGAAACTAAATTTCCTAAAGGAAAACATAGGAAAAATTCTCCTTGACATTGGTCTTGCCAATAGTTTTTTGGATACCAGACCAAAAACACAAGCAAAAAAAGCAAAAATAAATAAATGGTATTACATCAAACTAACGTTTCTGCATTGCCAAAAAAAGGGAGAGAGAATGAAAACACAATCCACAGAATGTAAGAAAATACTTACGAATCTTATATCTGAAAAGAGGTTAATAACCAACAGATACAAATAGAAAAAAATATATGATTAAAAAAATAGCAAAAGGATCTCAATAGACTTTTTTTTCAAAAAAGTTATATAAATGACCAACAGGAGCATTAAAAAGTGCTCAACGTAAAAATCTCAGGGCAAAGTCCTTATGTTGTTGTTGTTGTTGTTTACCTCTGAAAAACACAGCAAGATATTAGAATATATACTACCAAAAAATTGAAACTAACCAATTTTGGTAAATATTGGGGAAAACGGGGAACTTATGCACTGTAATAGGGATATAAATTTGTATGGAAAACAGTATGGAGATTATTCATATTATTAAAAGTAAAATTACCATATGATTCAGTAATCCCACTTCTAGGTATCTATCTAAAGAAAACGAAGTTCAAAGACATATCTGCACTCTTATGTTTATTATAAAATTATTAACTCTAAGCAAGAGATGGAAATAACTTCAGTATCCATTAATGGATGAATGAGTAAAATAAGTATGGTAAATATATACTACGGAATACTACTTAACCATGAAAAATTAAGAAATACTGCCATTTACAACAGCATGGATGGATCTTGAAGGTATTATTCTAAGTGAAATATTTCAAAGATTTTATATATTTTTTTAATTTATGTATTATGATATCCCTTACATACAGAATCTGAGGAAAAGGAAAACTAATGGAAACTTAGAGTTGAGTTGACAAGGGGTGAACCTGGGGTGGAGTAAGATGGTCAAAGGGTGCAAACTTGCAACTATAATATGAAAAAGTTCTGGGGATCTAATGTACAGCATGATGATCATAGTTAATAAGATATACATACTTTTTTTTATTGTGCTTCCCTTTAATAAACTTTGCATATATCACATTCTTACAAGTTGAAAGTTTATAGCAATCTTGTATAAAAGAGGTCTGCTGCCACCATTTTTCTAACAACATTTGTTCATTTTGTGTCTCTTTGTCACATGTTGGTAATTCTTGCAATATATCAAGTTTTTTCATTATTATTGTATTTGTTATGGTGATCTGTGATCAGTAATTATGACCCACTGAAAACTCAGAACTAGTGTACTTAAGGTATATACATTGATTTTCTTTAAAAACATAATGCTTTTGAACAGTGCAGTATAGTTTTTATTTTTTATATGCACTGGGAAACATAATTTTTTATATGCACTGGGAAACCAAAAAATATAATAATTTGACTTAGTTTATTGAGATAATCACTTTATTGAGGCAGTCTGGAACAAAACCCACAAGACCTCTGAAGTTTATCTCTACTATACTATCTACTATACTATATACATAAAAGTTGCTAAGAGAGTAGATCTTAAAATTCCTTACAATACATGCATAAAAATCAGTGGCAACTATACGAGATAGTAGATGTATTAACATTTTTGTGTAGATTATATTGCAATAAAGATGTATACCAATTTATCAAATTGTACAAAATTTACACAATGTTAAAAGTTCGCAATGTTATAAGAAATCATTTCTTAAATTTACAAATATGTCGATTTTTTTCAATAAAGCTGGAAAAAACTTTTTGTAGAATTAATCTATTTTTCAAAAAAGGAAGTAAGGCAGTAGAAACTGCAACTAACTCTGAAATAATAGAATATAAAATCCATTTTTGGTATATACACTGTGACAAAAACTATTACTTAGTTTACAATGGAGGAGTACTTATGAAGCATGAAGGATGGTCTATAAAAAAGGCTGAAAGAGCTCAGTTTTAAGGTTTAAATTTAAAATCTTCTTTTGAAATACTAAACTGACCACCCAGTGTTCCAAACATCAATGTCTTAACTGCATGAATTTATTTCATACAACTCTATAATCTAGTTTCATAAGAAAGCAGCATGCAAAGTTTGAATAAGACAGACTTGCTTAAGTTTCTTTATGTTCAACAGTAAAGGATACCTCCTTAAAAACAAATAGAAGAAAAATCAGCATATTTATTATGATAATTATTATTCATAAGGAGATTCATATTGAATTAGGGAATATATATCCTCAGAGGGGGTAAAGTAAAATGAAATTTATGTTGGTAAATGTGTCTAATAATAGTCAATACAATGCCTCAATATAAATGAATATTACCATTTTGAACAATTTAATTACTATTACTAGAATTATTATAAGTATAAAAATAGCTATCATTTTAGCATGGAATATGAGACTCTCATGCTCCATGCTTCATCACATCCACACAACAACGCTGCATAATAAGTATTATCATCACCATTTCATGGGTGAAAAAACTGAGGCTAACACATTTAGATAACTGGTTTATGATTACATGGGTAGCAAAAATGCATCACACTAATTTAGGCTTTATGATTTCAGAATTGTACTCTTTCCACTGCACATTCTATTACTCTGTAAATACTTGGCCTGTTTTCATTTGGTTCTTTAATTTTATTCATGTGGTGATGGCTTAAAGCTTCCTTTAAAGGAAGCTTAAAAATTTCATTTAACCAAAAGCTCCCAAGAATTAAAAATGCCACGGATCTAATGTAGACATGGATATCATTAGTTAATGGGTAACTATATATTTTCCACCCTAGTGAGATAACAATCAGAGTATTTTTCTAAGTTTTAGTCTCTCAGTGTTAAAAAGGACTTTGTTAAAATAGAAATATTTAGACAAAGGTGATCCAAAGTCTGAATCAGGTCACCTTAAGGTAAATATTAGGAACCTGAGGAAACAAATGGAGATTTGAACACTGAGCTATGATATAATGAATGGTTTCAAGTATTTAGTAGAGTATAGAAAAGCCCTTTAAAGCCTGGTCTTAGCCTAGCATTGCAGCTTCTGGGATATCTGTCTATCTATCATCTATCTATCTAGATATAAATTTGAAAACTTTTTTAACTTAAAGATTTTGAGAAATAGAACATAATCAGCACCATAGAAGATCTGTTTCTGATAACAACCTAGCCCCTCCTCCCAGTTTGTTAATATTCTCTCTTATTTAATGTAACATTGTGCAAATAGACCACTACTGATCTGCCGTTATGAATGAAATAGCTATAATCATCTGTTTGCATATCCTGGTGAAAATATTCATTTAGTTCCATGTTGTATTTCTAGGAATGGACCAAATTTTTATTTTTATTTTTAAGTTTTCTAAATATTGTCCAACTTACCTCAAATGTTTTTATTATGGGCACTTTCATTCTTTCACATTCTTGCAAGGCAATTTTACTGTTGCCCAATATGGTAAGTGTGTAATAGTATGTCATTTTAGGTTTTAATTTATTTTTAATTTAATTTAATTTAATTTAATTCCAGATTCATAATAAAGATAAACAGTTTTTATATATGAGTGGCCATTTGGATTACCCTTTCTGTAAAGTACATGCTCAAATCTTTTGATATCTTAACACTGTGTCATACTGACTTCTTTAATAGTAGATTTTCTGAATGAACTTTTAGCTGTGTAGGTCTTCTCTATTTTATTTTGAACTTGTTTTCATTTCAAAATCTTTATATTTATTTTCATAATCTGCTTTTATTTTGCTTTGTCTATTATCTATCTATCTATCTATCTATCTATCTATTTATTTGCAAGCAAGAGAGAGTGAGCAAGTGAGAGTGCAGGGAGGGATAGAAAAAGAAGGGAAAAGAATCTTAAGCAGGCTCCAGGCTCAGCACAGAGCCCAACTCTGGGCTCTATTTCACAACCATGACATCATGACCTGAGCCAAATTGAAAGAGATAAAATAAAAGTAAGGTGTTAAAAAAAAAGGAAAAAGAATTGGAGGTTTAATTAAGTGAGCCACCCAGGCACCCCTGTGGTATCTTAAATTAGCTGTCATATCTTTAAAGTTCTAGAGTATCCATTTGGTTCATTTATAAAACCTTTCTCAATATCATTTTTAGTGTCAGTTTTTTGTTCAATTTGCTTCCCCTTTCATTTCTTTGAGCAGAGTAATCAAGCCATTTTACAATCTTTATTGATCATTTTAACATCATACTTAATCCCATTTTGTCTATCAAATCTTGTTAATGGTTTTTCTTTGTGTGCTTTGTTACATTTTGCTATGTTCAAGACATTATATTTGAAACTCTTATTGAGTAGGGATAATTAAGAGCTATAATAACGGTATGGTCCTCCTTGGTAGGATTTTCTCTTATATCTGAGACTCTACAAGACAATCATACTCCAAATTCAGTGATTGGCTTTCTCAGTTTACACAGAAGGCAAGGTAGGCTATAGTCTTATTTCTGCTTCTCCTTGTGCTTTGTGGATCTCAAGTTAAATTTGGGTTGTACCAAAGTCCTCAAATTTGATTGCTGCTGGATTTGTTTCTCTAGTATCAAGAGTCTATTAACAACACAGCTCAGTGTGTTTTAGCAGTTTCAAATGCTCTCATAGCTAAAATGGCTTCAGGGCATATATCTCTAGGCTCTCATTGTATTTCGTATTTTGGCCCAGTAATCCCTCACTTATTTTTATAATCATTCTGATATTTTTAACTTTAAAAGCTATTTTGTCTGGATTTTTAGTTGTCTTAAGTAGGAGTTTTTAGATCACCATTACTAGAAGCAACAACAAATATACATGAAAATATCTGCAGTAGTTTATCACATCTTTATGGCTTTGAACTTCCATAAGCTGAGGCATCCTTCTCTAATCACTTAGGCAAACTCCAATTTACCCTTTAATACAACCCAAGAATTGCTTCATTTAAGAACATGTTCAGGGATGACTCTTCCCCACTGTTCTTACCAACATTCCCACACACTCTTTGCTACCCACACCTTGTTTATGAACTTTCGTGAGGTATATCAGCGTGACCAGAATTTTGCTCTATTGTATTTTTGTCCTTTAGAGCTTTAATTAAATATGAATTCCATAGAAAGTCTGTCCCTTTTCTTTCAAACCTGGGTTAGTTATTTCTTCTCATTCTTTGTCAGAAGTTACTTTATTAGAGAAACTTATAGCTCTATTGTGACTTTGGAGCCTTTACAGTTTTTCGACTGGAAAAATCACCCATCCTTGAGATTTTTACGCAGCTTCCTAGCTGATATTATTCAGAAATCTGTTCAAAACAGACTTTTTCAGGGAGGCCCTTTCGGACCACTCAGTTAAAAAACCTCTTCTCAATCACTGCTCTTTTAAAAATGTGCTTATTTAGTTCAAATATGCATCTCTATTAAAGAAAAAGCAGTACGATTTTTTTTTTTAAAGTTGGCTTACCTATTATCTATCTCTCCCATTAAAATGATTCCTCTGGCCTGGGGTTTTGTTGTGCTCATTTTAGGCCAGGCACTCAATAAATTGTCTCTGAATGATTGAATTGTTTGACTCCCTTGCTAGATTCTCAACTTCATGAGGCCAAGGATTGTTCTATTCAGTCCTTCTTTATCCTCAATGTCTGTTATATTGCAGTCACTTACGTGACTAATGGGAAAAATCACAGAAAGAAAGAGTTAAAACTACAGAAAAACCCTGTAGGTTCAATAACACAAAGCTTTCTAAAATTATTTAGCCCAGGAATTGAATACTGGCTGCACTTTTGATTTTTTTTAAATGGTATTGAATTTAATTTAAATGGAAATACTGGAATGGTAGAATAATAAAAAAATTATAAAAGCAACTTGCTCCTTAAAGTAAGAATTATATAGGGCATCTCTTCTAGAAGCAAAATTTTCAAATGTCAAACATCTGAAAGCATAGAAGGAGAAGTAAGAGTGTGAATTGTACTTCAATGCTCTTTTCTTTATATTCAGCAAACAGCTTCATTCACACACCTTTCCAATTTTTTCAACTCTTTTGACAAAGCCTTCAGAGGAGTTACTGCTGATGACAACCATCACAGCCTAACAGGAGAAATTTTATAAAGAAAAATAATAGCATGTTTTTCCCAAATTGTTAAGGATATGGTGAAGCTCTGTCGGATTCAAAGGAGGAATGTGCAATTCCATGCTATATATAATAATAACTTGTTTTAATAGTGGCTTTGCAATTTTTCAGATATATCCATTTACTGAAACCACTATCAAATAAACAAAAACAAACAAATGAACAGGGGTTCGAGACAGAAATTATCTAATCTAAAAATAGCACATGTTCACAGAATACACAACACATATCCCAAGTACTACTATAGGCTTCAAGTAATAGTCAAAACAATAGTAAACATGATTCAGACCACACCAGTCAAATCATAAATGGGACCTTAACTGTAAATCCTTATCTTTAGATCAAAGCGGGTAATTGGGGGCTGAAGATACATTATAGAACTAATATGTTATAGAACTCCTCTGAAATGAGTCATTTATTCCATCACTTTTCCTGCACAGCTGCTGACCCATGTTTTGGTTCCTGGAAATAGCTGCTACCCTGTCATACTTCTTAAAAGCACATATATTGATAACTCTACTCATTCCTCCATTCCTCTGTGACTGTCACTGTGTTAAAATGTGGAGTCAGCTGACTCACTTGTGATGGTAATAAAGTAGATGAGTTTGCAAAGTATTTTGTTATTTCTAAAAATGCAAAAACCAAATTACATTGAAATCATAAGGGGTGTTTCAGGGAGAGCTGTAGGATGTGGTTTCTTGTGTAATCCACAGAGATTAGCTCCAACACATATTTAAACTCTCCTCTAGGAGCAACCTTAGTGGTAAAGCAAGAAGATAAACAGATGTAAACACACCCTGGCACAAAATTATCACTTATGTTTGGCTTCCTAGTCTCCTCGTGTTACTTATTTATCTTAACTTCTCTCTGAAATCAGGGAACACAGAATCTCAATCAGTTGACATTTTTCTACTGAATTACCCAATAGTCTGATCATACCCCAAGACTTTTTTAAATTATTTCACTCATAATCCCAAATCTGCTTTGCTTCCTCATCTTAGTACACTGTAATTTGATTTCAAAATGAGGACAGTTGTCAGTAATGCCACATTCATTCATCTATTTTACAATTCCATGTGCTTATAACTATGAAGATATGTTAATAACATCCATTCCAATAAGCCACCCTAAATTTATTATCATGAAACAAGACCTCAAGAAAGAGAATTCAAAATCATCCATGTATTTGCAACTTATTGCAATAAAGACTTTATCAATAGACTTCCTGTGCACATGGTGGTCAAATTGCTGGTGAAAACCAGCCAGATCTATTACAAGCCTTCTCATGGCTTCTATGTAACCCAAGTGAGCCTTTATTGATACTGGGAAGGGATAAAGCAGAGAAGGGATAAACAGTGCTGTAAGAATTGGCTAGACAAAAGTAATGACTCTCATTACAAAGTGAGTATTTTAAAGCAAAAGAGCCTGTTGGGAATATTGTTTTATAAAATAGTGGTTTTTTTTTATTAACTTTTTAAAATTCAATTAGGTAACATATAGTGTACCATTAGTTTCAAATGTAGATTTCAGTTATTCATCCATAGCATATAATAGCTAATGCTCAGTACTTACTGTGATAGCTTCTTGAAAGCAGAATTTTAACCCACTGAGCCACCCAGGCGCCCTTGAAAGCAGAATTTTAGATCACATTTTCTGATTACTTCCATGTCGTACAACACTTTCCTGCTAGCAACCTTCAAAACATACTGTTTGTTAGAGGAATTTCTTTAATAATAAATAAATAGAAATTTATTTAAATTTATAAATATATAAAATAAATAGGAATTTATTTAAATTTATTTAAATATTGCACACTGTTTCATTGTTCATAAATAAGGTGATGATATTATAGCCATTAGTTGATAGCACTGATATATCACTTTCTTTTTACTTCTCAGTGCATTCTCTTTACACAAAATAGATATATATTTTAAAAGAATCTGAATCTGTGGCAAACTTGTAAAAATCCCTATACAGTAAAGTTTATCATTTTAAGTAATCTCAATTATCTTCCTCAATTGTGATAGTATATCCTTCTATCTAGGCCAGATATTGTATAAGGGATTTGAAAAGACATACTTTTCTAAATTTCACTTTTCTCATCTGCAAAATGCTTATCATATCCTACAATAAAATACACTTACAATTTTTTGATGAAAATTTATTTATTTATTTTAAGATTTTATTTCTTTATCAGAGAGAGTGGGCGAGAGAGCAAGCACAGGCAGACAGAATGGCAGGCAGAGGCAGAGGGAGAAGCAGGCTCCCGGCCGAGCAAGGAGCCCGATGCGGGACTCGATCCCAGGACGCTGGGATCATGACCTGAGCCAAAGGCAGCTGCTTAACCAACTGAGCCACCCAGGCGTCCCTTTTGATGAAAATTTAATCTGTATAAACAATATATTTGCTGTAATGCATGGTTCATGGAAAACATCTTATTTAATTATAAGCAACAACAGTATTAGAAATTAAGTAAATGTGTCTATAATATTTAAAGTTTTAACACATAATTCCACTGCTTTGCCTTATTTTCTCAAATCCCTTTACCACTTTCACTGACAGAGTTAAATGTACTTTTTCTACTAGTAGCCAGCTCTTTGTCTTTTGTCAGAAAGATGCCCTTGTGAATTATTTATAATAGAGATATTAGCAATAATAATAATAATAATAATAATAAATAGCAATGAAAATGTTAAAAAAAAGTTTTCTTAACTAATTAGGGTTCTTAGACATCAATTAGAGGAACCACCTCGGGCAAGCAAATTAATCTGCAAGACATTCCCAGAATTAACAAGTCAGTCAGATACAGGGTTGTCCGTAGACTGAAAGGTGAAGCAAAAGGACTAGGTTTGGAAAATAGGTAAGGACAGTGAAAAAAGTGATCAAATTTTGGGGCAAAATAAATTCTTAGGTGTCCTTTCAATGGAGTCCTGTTCATTATGTAGCAGAAACTCTAGAGATTATCTCAATCCATTGGAGTCACCCTGTTTATTAGCTTGCTATTGACAAAGTTATTTACAAACTGTAGAGCAAGAGGTTATAATGGAGAAAACTGATGGTAATGCACAGGATTCTTGTTAACAATAATGCAAGTTAGTGATTTTTCATTAGAAAACATAAATTCTATAACCCAAATTATGGGCCCAGAGCACTTCTGCTGCACAACTCTGCTTATATCCCAAATAACCATGTGAACTAGTTTTAATATCTGCTTCTCTTATTAATTTTTGAATAAAAATTCTTGACACAAGTATTTTATAATTCTGTGATAACCATGCATTTAATTTCTTGGAGAACAAAACACACTTTAGCATAACTAGGTTCGTTCACAGAACCAGCCTTGATAACACACTTCTATATGTGAGAAATGATGTAATAAATGTAGAATATTGGGCACTTGTTTGGTATTCTTTGCCATGTTTTGCACTATCTAAAAAGAGATCAGTGAACTTGGACTGGAGTTAGTAGACATGGAAGAAAATAAAAAATTTCAGAGAAGAATACTCTGTGGTCCACAACCTAAACGGGCTGGGATTCCCATCATTTGGATCCCTGTAGCTTTACAAAAGTCAATTAAATTTTTGTATCTCCGATTAAAGTTGATTCCCCAGTACTTTTTCAAACATCTCTTGTAAAGTATTGTTTCCCAGAAAAAAAGGGATTTTGCACATGTATCTGCCTTTGTCTCTGGTCATGATCTCAGTCAGGATCCTGGGATCGAGCCCCATTTTGGGCTTCCTGCTCATTAGGGAGTATATTTCTCAGTCTCTCTCTGCAGCTACATCCCCCTGCCCCACTCATGCTCTCTCTCTCTCTCAAATAAATAAATACAATCTTTAATTTTTTAATTAAAAATAAGATAAATAAAATAAAATAAAAAGTCTGGTCTTACTGCCCCATTTAGCTCCTTTTGTTTTTTTGAGTTGTATTTAAAGCAGCATGAGAGAACATGAGGCTCTCAAACTTTAAAAAAAAAAGGGAAAATTGAGTTTTGTTAGGATTTAAGATCTTGTCTGCTAGACAAAAACGTTGGCTTTGTTAACATGTGAAAATCAACAAAAGAGAATAAGATCGAATTCTAATAATTTTTGTAGAAATTAAAAATTTCCTCCAACCCAATTACATACAGACCCATTAAGTAAATTCATTCCAATGTCCCAAACCAACCTTTTCTAATAGTAATGCATCTGTGTAAACAGGGTCAACCCAAGGAATAAATAAATATTATTATTTTTTTCCCTGTCTCTTCCACAGTCACATCTGGGTATATTGGTAGCATGCCAATTATCTATCTTATAAGACATGATATCATAAGGAAGGGTATTCTGTCCATTTGGAACAACTGAAAATCATTGTAATTTTATCTTGGTGCAGTAACTTGAGATGGCACAGTGTGGGTTATGAATATATTTTATTTTTTTTACTGGGAAGAAGAGATTATAGAGATATTGGTTATCCAAGAGAGACTGACAGGTGTTGATAGTTGCCAGGTCAATATCCATCTACTCTTTCCTTTAATATCAGAAAGCACTGAGGGATTGACAACAAGGAAACTTAAAACAACATCAAATATTTTATTGTCTCTTTTCTAGTTACATTGTAACCTTATGACAAAGTATCAGTCGTACAAGATATCATTCTCTTTTACCTCTATCTTTCTGCCAGAAATGTGGGCTTAATAGTGAGAACTCCAACAGCAATTTTTTCAACTGTGAATAAAAAGCCATGAAAACCTCTAAGATAGTTCACTTGACTTTCTTAAGACTCTGAACCAACACCAGAAAACACTCTCTGTAGTCTTCTTGTTAAATGAAAAATATGGTTAAACCACTTTTGACAGTCTACTACCTACAGCAAACTGTAAATCTTAATTGAAATATGTCCTCTCAGCTGTGCTTAAGCAACTGAGTCCTGAGCTTTTTAGGTTTTCAGTCTGAAAGAGTACACCTCGGGTGCTCTGAAAGGGAAGAGAAAGGACACCCTGTTCTCCATATAACTTAAAGAAGAGAAATCTGTGCATTTAAGTGGGCCATATAAAATTTATCAAGCAATTATCTCCTAACTCCTTCCTATCCAAATTACCTGATATGCTCTCCCTACTCCTTTATTCCACGTTACTGCCTTTTCCAGGATTCTGTATCACATCACAGCATGTCTTCTGTTATTTCCTTCTTGCAAGCTAGTTTTGTTTTCTCCATCTAAAAAAATCAACAATCATTGTGTATTTCAATTCCCATTTTCCTCAAATGCATTGATTCTTCTTATCTATTACTCTTTTCTCATACTCAGTGTCTTTGTCTTTATGGGGTTTGTACTTTGCTTTTCCCCATTCTTTACTGCCATTATATAATCAAATCTAATAACTTCTTAGAGAAAGTTAAAAATTCCTGCATAGCCACACGTGAACACAAAGTCACTGATTTTTAGCAAACCTATAAGATAGTCAGACATCCATTCAATTTCTTTTTAAGATTTTATTTATTTATTTGACAGAGAGGGATGAAAAGCAGGCAGAGAGGCAGGCAGAGAGAGAGAGGAGGAAGCAGGCTCCCTGCTGAGCAGAGAGCCTGATTTGGGGCTCGGTCCCAGGACCCTGGGATCATGACCTGAGCCGAAGGCAGCGGCTTAACCCACTGAGCCACCCAGGCGTCCCTCCATTCAATTTCTTAACTGAGTCCCAAATGCATCCTGACTTCTAACCTAAACCTAAGTTCTACTTCTTACACGTTGTTAATATGACCAAATTCTTTCAGTTCAGTATTTTGTAACATTTAAATATTAGTCAATTGATGCTTTGTTTGTGTATTTCTATGAAAATAATTTGAATACTGTAGATTTATTGTTATATTTATAGATTTATAATCAAAGTTTCATCAGTTGAAGTTTTTGGAAATTTCAGATATAATGATTAACCTAAAATGATACTGCCTCAAATCCCTCTGATATCAAGGCCCAACTCCTGATTATAGCCAAACCTGTGGTGGATAGTTCCATGGGAAATTGCAGTTACTTAACAGTGATAGCATCTCATGTTCTCTCTCTCATTTTAGAATGTCTCCAACACAACCCAAAAGTGTAGGAGAGTTAATGTCCTCTGAGGACAGCTCTCAGTGAAGTGGAAATAAGAACCATAGGTAAAATTGTCAGTTTTCAGGTCTTCATGAGGACAACTTAAAGAAGTTTCTCAGGACCTTTCAGTAAAAGCAAGCCTTCATTTTCTATCCACAACAATTATATCAACAATGTACCTCTTTGACAAAGTTGCTTCTTCACTGTATCACTTTCCCATTCTTTTCTACCTTGGATAATCTCCCAGATAAACTAACAGTACTCAAATCCTTTGTCCTACTCTTTGCTCTCAGGATAAATGGAGCCAAAAGACTTAGATTAATATCAAGTTCTGAATGGGATCTTAGAGCTATTTCTGTCCAGATTTTCATAAACATAGGGACCTTTGAATTATCAGGCTATAAATAAGTTCTAAATGGAGGGGGCAAAAGCAAAAAGTAGAAATTTTTATGTTTGATTTTTAATCATGATTAATTGACTTTATTGATTATTAAAAATACTAACATTATAAAAGTGTGGATCTTTGTAAAACAATGTCTTAATGTAAGAAAGAAGTTGCATAGTCCTTTTGAGAATATTAAACCAAGTGTTCAGGTGCCATCTAATTTCTTGTTTAATCCAGAACTTTGGTGTGCATCATCTTGAGGAATAGGATTTTGAAGTCCAGACAGACTAACAGAAAACTGATCCAAATGTGTGTGTTTATATTTCTGCTTTTGTTGTAAAAATCAAAGTGTGATTGCTGGTTTAAAATGGCAAAACTAATAATGTTCATGGACTCGATTATAAATTTTCTAATTGTATGGGAAGAATCCAACAAAGATAGAATTAATTGATTTGCAAATCCTCAAAGAGCTACAGGATCAGGTAGTGGTATGTTCTGATTCAACAGCATCATAATGCACCATTTTATATGTGTGGCTAATGGATATTTTCATGAATGTTTGCTAGCTAGTCAGCCAATACAGAGAAATATTAGGTAGCGTAATTACTCACAGTTGTGTTTAATAAAATGAGAGAAATTATCAAATGACACTAATAATAATAATCCTATAGCAGGCTAAATAATTCAATGATAATTTCAAGTATTAATCTAGCTTTCTTCCCTGATTATGACTCTTCTCTCCTTTATCATAATGGGAGTAGCAGATTGTCTGCAATGAATTGTGAAAACGCAGCAGTGACTTTGGCAGTGAAGGCCTCCCATCAATTTTGATAGGTTAAAATGATTCTGGTTGGTCTTGAGCAAATGTGTCAATTTTTTTTTTCTGTGTGTGTCATAAAAGAAAGAAGCAATAGTAAATTCTTGCTGTTATTCCATGGAGCCAATAAAATCGTACTGCCAACAAGAGGCTGTTGACACCGTAAGTGTAGTTAACTGTCTTGAAATACTAGGCCTGGAAATAAAATCCCAATATTTCACATAACCTCTTTTTTATAAAAGAAAAAAACAAAACAAAACAAAACAACTATACTGCTTACATTTAGGGCCCTGCTGTTGTGTAACTATTTTTGAACATGTCTACTGTAAGTGTATATATATATATATATTTTCTGTGCAATAAATTCATTTAGAGATAAATTTTGATTGCAAATTATTTTGGGGGAGGCATGGTATTTGTGGCTAGTCTCACAAGTAAAAAGGACTAAAAGAAAGAAGAAAAACATTTTTTATTACAGCATATTTACATCTGTCCAAAGTACTTATTTACTATAATACTGACTAATGTATAATACTGTACACAAAGAAAGAAGTTAAATGAGTTATAATTCAGTCAATGTATAGCTGGCCATTTTAAAACTTACCACTGAATCTTTCTGGTATGAAATGTGATATCTGGCAATCTGGTCCAGTTCATTACATCAGGTCATTTGTATGTTCTTATTACCATTTTGATAGCATAGCACATTTTATAACCCAGACATTTTACAATGGAACTATGATGCATGTATTTTCAAAAGTATAGACATACATGAAGCTATGAGGTCAAAAAAGATGAATGTCCGTAGTACCATATAGACTCAACAAATAAAAGTGTCCAAGGGTCTGAGTGTGACTTATGAATATTGTATAAGATTAGGCCAACATGTGGTTTTGATATAAATAATCTGTTCTTAAATTAGAATTACAATCGTTGAGTACAGTGTTGAAAATGGCAGATAGATTTTAGCTATCTTTGCTCACTAGGGAAAATGGAAAAATGTTTAGTTTGGTCAGATTTTCACTTAACTTCTGAAAAATCTTAACGTTTGAGAGAACCCTTCTGAAATAAGAATCCTTAAAGACATAACCCCTTTGGCACAAGTTTTCAAGAAACTTGTTTGATGTTGTAGACAATTCTATGGCACACGTACTGTTCTAGATGTTTCATGCCAATAATATGTAAGCCATACCAAGGCGACATATACATATAGAGATGTTCCTCAGCTTACAAGGGGGCTATGTACAGAGAAACACATAAAAAATTGAAAATGCATTTAATACCCCAAAACTATCAAATATCATAGCTTACCTTAAGCTTATTTAAACATACTCAGAACACTTACATTTGCCTGCATTTGGGCAAAATCATCTTAAGCAAAGCCTATTTTATAACAAAGTATCAAATATCACATGCAATTTATTAAATATTACACTAAAAAAAGAAGAATATATATATTCTATATATATGTTCTATATATAGAATGCTTGTAAGAATATCAGGTGTTCACCCCTGTAATCTTCTAGCTGACTGGGAGCTGTGGCTCACTGCCGCTGCCCAGCATCACAAGATGGCACCATATAGAACAAGAGTTTCAGGTGGTAGGTGTTGTAAATTTTACCCAAACTGACATTGGTCAAACTCGTTTTTGTCATCATATATATCAAGTAGTTTTCTCAGGTTTATTTTTAGAATATCCTTGTATAATGAATATTTACACTGATATCTAGTATAAAAATCTTGCAATTTAACATTAGAAACATTAAGATATTGAAAATCAATCTATTTCTTTAATTCATTGAAGACATTTTTGGCTTGTTTCCAGTACTTTCTTACTGGTTAAAAAGTGAATTTGAAGTAGTCTGGATTTCATTATTATATGGCACTTTCCCTTTGATGAATACAAAGACGATATTCTATATTAGCTATCTGAGAAGAATTTATTTTTTTAATTTTATTTATTTGTAAGAGAGAGAGTGAGAGAGAGCACAAGCAGGGGGAGCAGCAGGATGAGGGAGAAGCAAACTCCCGGCTAAGCAGGAAATCTGTTGCAGAACTGAGTCCCAGGACCCTAAGATCATGACCCGAGCTAAAGGCTCAGGCGTTTAACTGACTGAGCCACCCAGGTGTCCCAATCTGAGAAGAGTTCTGTATGCTATTCCTATTAATATGCAGTTTAAAGTCTAGGTAATTAACTTAATATTTTAGTGGCTATTGTATAGATAGCACTATGTTCCAGGCAGAGAGTAAGAAAGAAATATTAAATCAACCATATTCTATGCATTCTAAATGAAAATAATTAATCAATCATAATAAATACTTCTATTTATGGAATATCAACTTATAAGCTTTCCTCCATATGAACAATGCCAAATACCAGAATAAAGGGTCATCTAATACAAATAAAGGATAGAATTAAAGAATTCTGGTAAGCCATTTAATTTTGAAAAACGGTGTTCTATTGTTGCTGAGTTGTGGTTTTCCGTTACATAATATCTGATAAGTGTAGAAGTAACATGAGTGTTACGTGAGATGAGAAATGGTATATAATTAAGATATTTTTAAAAGTACAGATAAATACAAATTTGTAAACATAGCATTATGGAGGAGTAAAAATAAATGATAGCTACACACTCTAAAGTGAATAAAACTTGGAAAGCTAATAGAGAAGTAAAACAAGGACAGTGCAAAAAGTATGGTACATTTTTATGAAGTTCAAACAAATTCTGTGAAACCATAGATGGACTTAAAGATACTATTATGTATCAAATATTGTAAAAATTAAGCAAGGAAATAGCAAACATAAAACAACCAAAGCATACAAACTTGGGTAGATACAAGAGGTGTGATCATGTTCTACTTCATAAAGAGATGACTTAATAGATAAATACAAGTAACTAGACTTTTTAGAAGTTCATAAAACGTTGCCTGTTATTTCTTAGTAATATAAAATATATGGTTTTCTAACAAAAACGTTTATCTTAAAAATATTTAAAAATAAATTTCAGGCTACTCCTAAGGTTATATTTACTTTTCCACTGTGGGAAAAGCTGGTTGTTGTAGTTGTAGTTGTTTGTTTGTTTTAGTCTCCTCCTAGTTTTTATTATTATAATGTGGAATGAGGAATGTTAGATTGAAAAGTGAATTATTTTATAGACAAAAATCATTACTTGATTCACCTCCTGGTACAGCAGATGGAACTCCTGAAAATATGCCCTTTTGCCTTATGGAAGAGTAACAGTTATGCTTACTTCTGAAACATACTTGGTGGTGGCCCTAAATAGTGACACCATAGTAAACATTTTGAATATTTGCAATTAATTTTTATAGTCATAGGGCTCCAAAAGGCACTGCAGGTATCTTAGCAGGTATTTCAATAAGGCTGAAAGTTGCCTGACTGTTTAAAAATATTAGCAAGGCACAAAACATGGCAGAAGTATTGTCCTCAGATATTATTTTTTTCCATATGCTCCTGATTTCACACATGACAAGTTATTTTTTCAAATATTTATTATAAAAGTTTTTATTTATTTATTTGACAGAGATCACAATTAGGCAGAGTCAGGCAGAGAGAGAGAGGAGGAAGCAGGCTCCCTGCTGAGCTGAGAGCCCGATGTGGGCCTCGATCCAAGGATCCTAGGATCATGACCTGAGCCGAAGGCAGATGCTTTTACCTACTGAGCCACCCAGGCTCCCCCATGACAAGTTATTTTGATAGATGTATATACAGTGTATTTTCCAGTTATAAGAAAAATGGTTCTGCTATTTTTAACCTTTTTTTAAAATTAAATAATTTTTTTCATTGAAATTTTATTTTTTAATGTTTTACTTCTCTTTTCTTTTTTTTTAAAGATTTTATATATTTATTTGAGAGACAGAGATCACAAGTAGGCAGAGAGGCAGGCAGAGAGAGAGGGGGGGGGAAGCAGGCTCCCTGTGGAGCAGAGAGCCAGATGCGGGGCTCAATCCAAGGACCCTGAGATCATGACCCGAGCTGAAGGCAGCAGCCCAACCCACTGCGCAACCCAGGCGCCCCAATGTTTTACTTTTCAATATACTACTTAGAATATAAAACCTATTCCATTTTGTAAGATGTTTACCATTTAAAAACTGGTAATTTTCTCATTGTGTCTTCCCCTCACATTGCTTTATTTTGAATAAAAAATTTCACAATAAACATAACTGATGCTTTCCTTCTGATGGTCCCTCTGTTGGTCATATTGTATATGAGCCATGACAATTAGTTTTACAAAATTTATTGATGTTTGTTGATATGTTTTATCATAACTAATTTTCCCTCCCTTATCTAGATTCCCCAGCTTTCAGACAGGTGGACACTTCAATAAACCATACCCAAGGGATGTATCAAGTACTTCTTAGACATTCTCTCAGATCCTTGAGGTCTCATTTTGCCTAGGGATTTGCAATAGGTTCTGCCAGAGGCACCACTGTGACAACTGATGTCCATGGTCTATCTCCTGCTAAGCTCAAGAGGTCACTGGTTTCCAAGTTTATCTATACAATTAATGCATACCAGCAAGTTCTTTTTTTTTAATATTAACAAACTTATTTTAAAGTTTATATGGAGAGGCAAAGACTCACAATAGTAAACATAGTGTTGAAGGAGAACAAAGACTGAGGACTGACTTCAAAGTTTACCATAACGATTGGGCGCCTGGGTGGCTCAGTGGGTTAAGCCTCTGCCTTCCGGCTCAGGTCATGATCCCAGGGGCCTGGGATCGAGTCCCGCATTGGGTTCTCTGCTCAGCAGGGAGCCTGCTTCTCCTCATCTCTCTCTCTGGCTGTCTCTCTGCCCATTTGTGATCTCTCTCTCTGTCAAATAAATAAATAAAATCTTAAAAAAAAGTTTACCATAACGATAATTGTAAGCATGATATTGTAATACCACAGAGAGACTAGATTAAAGCAACAGAATATATATTATCAATTATATTTCATATATAATAGAAAAGCAAAAGCAATACAAGAGAGCAAAATACAATCTTTTAAACAAATGGTTCTGTAGCAATGGTGAAGCTAAATCTAAAAATATAAAATAAAATAAATCCAGGCAGATATCCTACACTCTTCACAAAAATGAACTCAGATTGGATTATAAACCTAAACATGAAACATGTAGAAGGTAATATAGAAGAAAATTTAAATGACCTTGGTTTTCGCAATAACTTTAGCTAAAAAACACAAGCACTGAATTTAAAAATGTCTACTCTGTGAAACACAATGCCAAGAGAATGAAAAGGCAAAGCACAGACTATGAAAAAAAATTTGCAAAATACACATCTGGCAAAGGACTGTTAATCAAAAATACACAAAGACCCCTTAAAACTCAACAATGGGGGAAAAACCTGATTAAAAATGAGCCAAAGACCTTAGCAGATACCTCACCAAAGAAAATATTACAGATGGCAAATAAGCATATAAAAAGATGCTTCACATCAAAGGTCATCAGGAAAATGCAAATTAAAACAAAAAAGAGACACCAGTACATACCCAGAATCCAGAGCACTGACAACAGAACATGAAATGTTGGTGAGGATGTGGAGCAACAGGAATGTTCTTCCATGTGTATTGAGAATAAAGAATGGAAAACAACTTGGCAGTTTCTTACAAAACTAAACATATTCTTGCCAGATGATTCAGCAGTAGCAGCTCTTGGTATTTATCCAAAGAAGATGAAATCTATACCCACAAAGATGTCTATAGTAGTTTTATTCATAACTGACAAAAGCTTGGAAGCAACCAAGATATCCTTCCATAAGTGAAAGGTCAAAGAAAGTGTAGTACATGCAAACAATGGAATATTATTTAATGCTAGAGAAATGAATTACCAAGCTATGAAAAGATATGGATAGAAATATTTAATAAATATTTGATTTTAGGCTTCTACCAGTCTATCAATAGTATTAGTATATTTTAACAGTGAATGCTCAGCATTCATGAATTTACCTAATAAAACATTTTGGGTTCAATATTTTAAATACTTCAACCTCTATGATTATATTCCTAATAATTTTGAATTGGGGTAAATAAACCTTAATTTTTTGTAACTTGTTTCTTATTGCAAGAGAGCTCAATGAAATTTTAGAAAATAAAAATTTACAAAAAAAAAGTTTAGTTTACTATTGCCAAATAATTTAAAACTTTATCTTATATTCAAATACATATATTTTTCTAAATTGATTTATATGCTACTAAAACCAAAAACTTTTAGTTATACTAGATTTCATATCCTGCAATCAATGCCAGAAATCCATCTGGCAATGATTTGTCTTAAATAGAGTTAAGATGGGTGTTATTACAATGCAAGATGGAAACAAAGACAGTATAACAATTGGTGTTACATAACTTTTCCGTTTTGATCAAGTTACTAATCTACAAAAGGCTTTTATCAGTGACAGACTTGGGACTTTAACAAAACTTTTAAACTAGCATGTGCGACTCATTCCTAGAAAACAACACAATCAATAACACTTTATTTAGATTAAATCATGACTATTTCTCCATTTGAATAAAAAAGGTAGCAATCCCAATAAGTTTATTGAACATGAAAAGTTGAAATGCTATAATGCTCCTAAGGAATTAAATGATCCAGTCAAGAATAACAAAAAAAGGATATAAATTACCAAAGTGTTTGTATAATTGTAATGTACAACTGCCCATTATTGTTCCATAGTGTAGGCTTGTACAAGAACTCTATAAAAGAACTCCACTTCTAAACTGTGGAAAATATGTTCCCTTTCCCCCTATATACAAA
This sequence comes from Mustela nivalis, assembly GCF_964662115.1. Classification (NCBI taxonomy): domain Eukaryota; kingdom Metazoa; phylum Chordata; class Mammalia; order Carnivora; family Mustelidae; genus Mustela; species Mustela nivalis. The sequence continues at coordinate 311,543 of NW_028136020.1, read as the reverse complement.
TATTAAGCCATTCATTTAGCTTTTAAAATATCCACTTAATACAGGCTTTTTACACATTTGAACAGGCAGCACGGCTCTATTCTTATCGCTTACATCTGAAGGATAGACTTCTAGCGTAAGAGGTAAAGCCCATAAAGGAGCCCAATAATAACAACAAAATACAGTTTAGTGAGCCCTTACAATCTGCCAGCTACCTTTCTGAGAATACTTCAATTAATAAAACATATAAAATACCTGACCACAAAGAGCTTACATTCTTTTGAAATATAATAGTGAAATAAACCAATAATAGAGGGGCACCTTGGTGGCTCAGTCCATTGAGTGACTGCCTTTGGCTTGGGTCATGATCTCAGGGTCCTGGGATGTAACTCCCCAGCAGGCTTTCTAGGCAGTGGGGTGTTTTCTTCTTCCTCTGCGCACCCTCCCAATTCTCTCTCTCTCTGTCTCAAATAAGAAAATAAACCAGTAATAGAATAATGATTGATGGTTGATGGTGATAAGTGATACAAAGAAATACAAGAAAGGTAAAAGCCATTGGAGAATGCTGGGATGAAAGTTAATTTTATTTTGTGTTGGGTGGTTATATCTCATTTATGAGATGTTATTTGCACAAAGACCCAGGAAGTGAAGGAGAGTGTTATACAAATATTAAAGGAAAAGATTGCTCTAGGCAGAGCAAGTAAGTATATAGACTTTGTGTGAACAGCTTGTCTGTTACTTTTGAGGAAAAGCAAGGAGGCCAATGAGGAGTTCATAGTGGTGGAGAGAGGAAGAACGTATTGATGTATGACCTTCTAGTACATTGAAACGCCTTCAGTTTTTATTTAATATGAAAGGGGAAGATACCAAAAGACCCTCAACAGCAGAATAAAATCATTTGACTTGATTTTTAGGTTAAATTGCTGTACCAAAATAAATTTGCAGGGAGAAAGGAGTGCAGTATGTGTGGAAGTGGGGTTATCAATCAAGTCAATAATTCAGGAACATATGATGGTGTTTTTAGCATGCTGGGTGGTAATAGAAGTGGTGAGGTATGGTTTTCATTGTGTATATATTTTGATGGTGAATATTCTGGTGAACAGGATGGGGTATGTGCAGGACAGACATCAACATTTATTTTACCTGCACAAACAGAAGGGTGGAGTCTTCATTCCCTGATATGGAGAGAACTCTGAGTTCAAATGTTCTTTCTCATTAAATGGCATAGTGATGATGAGGATTTAGTCAGACAGTGAAAGAGAGCAGTAAGCATAGTGTTAAGCGGTAAGACATTATAATACATTGGAACATCAAAAAACGTTGTGTTGGATCATCTGTTTATGTGAGTAAATAAATAAATAAAGCTTCCTGGGGTTCTGATAGAGGTAAAGAAGACTGCTATATGATCCAAAGGGGCATGTGCACCAAATGTTTATAGCAGTAATATCCACAATAGGCAAACTATGGAAAGAACATAGATGTCCATCAACAAATGAATTATATATATACACAATGGAATACTACTCAGCCATCAAAAGAAATGAAATCTTGCCATTTGCGTTGACATGGATGGAACTGGAGGGTATTATGCTTAGCAAAATAAGTCAACCAGAGAAAGGCACTATCATATGATCTCCCTGATATGAGGAAATGGAGGTGCAATGTGGGGGGTTTGGGGAACAGGAAAAGAGTAAATGAAACAAGATGGGATCGGGAGGGAGACAAACCATAAGAGACTCTTAATCTCACAAAACAAACTGAGAGTTGCCGGGGGGGGGGGTGGGGAGGTTAGGGAGAGGGTGGTGGGGTTATGAACATTGGGGAGGGTATGTGCTGTGGTGAGTGCTGTGAAGTGTGTAAACCTGGTGATTCACAGACCTGTACCCCTGGGGCTAATAATACATTATATGTTAATGAAGAAGAAGAAGAAGAAGAAGAAGAAGACTACTATAAATCAAATGCTATGGTTTTCAGCATAGAGTGTGTAATCAGGCATATTTTATTAAAGTAACCAAGTAAAATGATGGTCGAAAACTGGAATAACAGAAAACATAACAATCAGAGATTTTAAAAAGAGATATGGGACAGTGTAGAGAATATAGTCAATGATATTATAATAGTGTTATATGGTGACAGATGGCGGCTATATTTGTAGTCATCATAGAATAATGTATGGAGATATTGAAAACCTGAAACCAATGTAACACTGACTATCAACTACACTCAAATAAAAAAATAGTAAAAATAAAACATTTTAATTTAAAAAGATAAAAAGAGGGACAAGAATTTGAAAAGTGAATTTCAAAAAGAGTAAAGATGAGGCTAAGACATACTCTGAACCTTGAGGAAAACACCATTTTGAAAATTCTTCCCATTTTGAGAAAACTCAAATGAATCAATACCATAAAAGAACCCATTTTAACTGAGAGATGTAATGAATGCTCAAGAAATAATTTTATGACAGGATAATTCTTCCCTATGAAACAGCATACAGAAACCCGGGGAAACACCTGGAAGCCAAATAAACTATACTGAAAATAAGAATTAGGAAAAAGATAAATGATGAAAGATAAGAAAATTAGACCTGCGACAGAGACCTAGTGAAGAGAATTTTTAGCTTGTGGTTTAATGTTTTTGAGGATAATCTAGAGTTCATAACTGCCTTGAGGCAGGCTGGTTGTAGGCAGTTTAGGCAGACCCCTAAGAGAGGCCTACTTTGGGCAAGTGGTGTTGGAGGAGGCCATTGGGCTGGACAAAGACAAATCCAACCATTTGACTAAAGTGTCTGTGAAGATGTTGAAGTCAGATGCAGCAGAGAAAGACCTGTCAAACCTAATCTCAGAAATGGAGATGATGAAGATGATTGGACAGCACAAGGACACCATCAACCTGCTGGGTCCTGCACACAGGATGGTCCTTCGTACACTATCATGGAATATGCCTCCAAAGACAACATACAGGAGTACCTGCAGGCCCAGAGGCCTCCTGACCTGGAGTACTGTTACAATATCAGCCACAATGCAGCAGAGCAACTCTCCTCCAAGCACCCGGTATCCTGTGCCTACCAGGTAGCCTGAGGCATGGAGTACCTTGCCTCCAAGAAGTGCATACACCAAGACCTGGCCACCAGGGAAGTGCTGGTGACAAAGGACAACATGATGAAGATCTCAGACTTCAGCCTTGCCAGAGATATCACCACATCAGTTACTATAAAATGAGAACCAACAGTGGACTGCCTGTGAAGTGGATGGTCCCTAAGGCCATGTTTGACCAGATCTACATCCACCAGAGTGACTTCTGGTCTTTTGGGGGTGATCCTGTGCAAAATTTTCACTCTGGAAGCCTCCCATATCCTGGAGTGCCTGTGGAGGTGGTTTTTAAGCTGCTGAAGGAGTCATTTTATGGATAAGCCAATAAGTGCACCAGAGAGTTATACACAATAATGAGGGGTGGCTGGCATGTGGTACCTTCAAGCTGCTGGTAGAAGACCTGGATCATACTGTGTCCTTGACCTCCAACCAGGAGTACCCGGACCTGTCCTTGGCCCTGGAACAATACTGTCTATGCTTTCCCAACACCCAAAGCTTCACCTGCTCCTCAGAGAAGAATTCCACCTTCTCTCATGTGCCGTTGCCCAGGGAGGCCTATCTGCCCTGACACCCAGCCCAGCTTGCCAATGGTGGACTCAAATGACTAGTATCCCTATTACTCCTGTCCAGATTCCGTCATAAGCTGTAACCCTTACCCCTCACCCTCCCTGCAAGACTCACTGCCTTCTCCTTTGTCCCTTTCCTACTGGCAGGAGCCAGCTGCCTACCTGAGGCCTTCACCCCTTGAAGTTCACCTCTCTTCCCCTTCCTCTTCCTCCTCCTTACAACCTGCTCATGAAAGAAAGGAACAGAGAGGCAGGTACTTGCTCGTGGCTACTTCCTTCCCTCCCATATGTTGGACCAAGACCCCTCCCTGTCATCTGGTACTGCCTAGACGTCGAGAGAGTTGGAGATGAGGCAGGCCAGTGAAAGCTGTTGGAGCTTTCCTGGTTTGGTTTTGTCTGCTTAGCATAACATGTAAGACTGAGTTCTGGTGGCAGGGACCTAGTCCTTGGGGCTATAGCACTAGCGAGGGGAGGTCAACTGCTCTGGGCCTTGGCTAAGAGCAAGCCCTGCTCCAGAGATATGGTGCCAAGGGCTTATTAATTTTGATACTAATTTGCTTTGCTGACCAAATACCTGGTATCAAAAGATGGGAAGGCAAAGACTGGAAGCAGTGTTGTGACCATGGGGTCCAGCCCCAAACTATGAAGAAAACACAAAGTGTATAAATCTGAGTAAGTATATATTTACACACCTTTTTAAATAGGTTGTTATCAAAGATTTAATCAATGGGTAATATGCTCCTCGTGGCTGGGAAGCATCAGTTGCCATATATTAAAAACAAAGAAAAGAGGTGTCTGGGTGGCTTCCTCCAAGAAGTGTCCCTTCTTTTCAGGTCATGATCCCAGGGTCCTGGGATGGAGCCCCACATCAGGCTCTCTGCTCAGTGGGAAACCTGCTTCTCCTTTTCCCTCTGCCCTGCTTATAGTTCCTCTTCCTGTCTCTCTGTCTGTCAAATAAATAAAATATTAAAAAAAAAAACAAGAAAGAAACAAAATGTTTTTAAAAGGTCTTTTTTTTTTTTTAATTTTCTAGGGGTGCCTGGATGACTTAGTTGTTTAAGCAGATGTTTGCCTTTGGCTGAGGTCATGATTCCAGTGTACAGGGATCCAGCCCTGCATGGGACTACTTGCACCCCAAGGAGCTTGCTTCTTCCTCTCCCTTTGCACATGATTCCCCCTGTTTGTGTGCTTCTTCTCTCTCTCTCTCTCTCTCTCTCTTGCTGTCAATAAATAAAATAAAATCTTTTACTAAATAAATAAAAAAATAAATAAATTTCTAAACCTACTTTCAGTTTAGGTCCCTTAACAAAAATTGCTACTGCTTCATTAAAAAAAAAAAAAGATAATTTAGAAAGATGCTTCCAGAGTTAAAAATCTGTTTTGTTTCTTTGTCAGGATTCAATATAGAAGTGCTTTAAAAAGTAAAAGAAAAAATATGCTATATTAACTCTAATCACACTATAACTTTGGTGGTTATATCAAGATAATGAAAAGTGATTTTAAAGCAAATTTCATTATTAGACATAAAGATCAAGTCAAAATTACAGAAGAGTAAAAGGATGAATTCATCAGGGAGTATAATAATTCTTTTTTTTTTTTAAAGATTTTATTTATTTATTTGACAGAGACAGATCACAAGTAGGCAGAGAGGCAGGCAGAGAGAGAGAGAGAGGAGGAAGCAGGCTCCCTGCTGAGCAGAGAGCCCGATGCAGGACTCGATCCCAGGACCCTGAGATCATGACCTGAGCCTAAGGCAGCGGCCTAACCCACTGAGCCACCCAGGCGCCCCGGGAGTATAATAATTCTTGAATTTTAATACGTAACAACAGATTTGGGGATATATAGGGAAAAACTAAGAACAAAAATCATAACTTCTACCTTGGACGACAAATGGAAAATAATTTCAACACCCTTATTTTAAGATTACATAGACAAATGGTCATCATATTGGTAAGATATGTAAGACTTGAACAAAATGATCAACTAACTAGATATGCTTGATATTACATTACAGTAACGGAACTAACTGAGGTCAGTCTTTGGTGAATCACAGAAACAGGTGGAGTTGTCAAACAAAGGAATCTTTGTTTACAACATACAAGGAGTTCACAGGGAATAAGTTCCAAAGCCTTGACTGTTTGAACAGGAGAGAGATTTTTATTTAGTATTTAAGATGAATACTCAGAAGGGAGAGTTTTATTATCCCGTGTATGGTTGGTCATAAGGTTGTGGATGCATGCACATCCACATATGTATTTGTGCAATATGTATTGCATGTTCACCTGAATGAAGCTTGTATTCCACCGAGGGCAGAAACGTCAACATTAGAATAAAGCAGAGGTAACTGTTGGACAAGGGAAAGGAACTCTGCAGGCTTCAAGAGCAGATAGAAACTAGATGGGGTCTTGGGCTCATTTTCTGGGACAAGGAATGAAAGGCCTTGATTGCTTTTGAAATAGCACTAGGAGTTTTACCACTGATTTATTGTCTCAATAGCTTAGGCTATTTCCTGGTCTGGTGGTGACTGTTAGTTTTCCCATTGCCTTGTTCCCTCAAAATCCTTAGGAGTGAGGTTTTTGCATTTCTTTGTAAGAACCTCCCAGGAATTTTTGGAAGAAGTGTGCTTGGGCAAGTACACAGGTGGGGTATAGATCATTGAAAATAGCTGGGGACAAAAAATGACTTTTCTTATGTCAGGAAAACTATATCTCTTCTTTAATTTTCTAGGAACCTCTAACTCTTTCTGCTGATGTTACCAGCAGGCATCTGAGATATTACTGATTGTTCTCTTGAACCTAAGGAAAAGGAAATGTAGAAAGCAAAAGACAAAACTTTAAAATCTATCCTGCAACTCATCAATTCACTGCAGCCACCTCTCTGTCTTTCCCTTTCTCTTTTTCTCTCTTTCTCTTTCTCTCTCACTTTCTCTCTCACATACGCACAACACACACAAATCGACTTAAAGCAATTTTTAATTTTCCCTATTCCATTTTAATATACTTGAGGCATGATCATTTTCTTAGTAAATACAAGGAAAAAAAATCTAGGATTCCATCATTCTGTGTGATTAAAGTATTGAGGAATTTACTTCCAATAGCACTTATAAAAACATATTTTATTTAAGGAATATTATATAATCAGGTGCCTGCATTTTTCTTATTCTCCAACTAGTGTTATTTGGCAATTAATATTTTGTCAATCAATATTCCCCTATACCTGAATGTGTGGGCAGTGAGAGATGAGTTAGAGGCAAGGATGGTGAACACTCCCAACAACTGCAGACTACATATATCTTAAGCCATGATTTTCTTTGCAAAGGTCAACATTGATAATGTTCTAGTCATACCTCCGTGTACCAGGAAAGAAGTAGCATATTTCTTGAAAGACACAGCTATCAAAGCTCCATTGAGAAACCATAAAGATGGAGAAGGGATTTGCAAATTAAATATCTGATAATGGACATCTACTCTGATTATTTAAAAATGAATAAAAATAAAAAACCTTACTAATAACCAAACAGAGTATCCAATTTTACATGTGAAGGAAATAATGGAAGAGACATGTCACCAAAAGTATATGGATGGCTTATAAGCACATGGCCAATTTCTCAACATTTAAACATTAAAGAAATAAAAATGAAAATCATAATGAGACATGCTTACATATCTATTAGAATGGCTAAAATTATAAAGGCTAATTGTACTTGGTCTGAGCTAGATTGAGAAGCAACAAAAAATCTAAACTGTTGTTGGCATATATCATGATACAACCACTTTGGAAAATAGTTTCAAAAATTTTTAAATGAAAAATATGTTGCAGTTACACAAATAGCCATTTTATTCTAGGCATTTAACCAAGAAAAACAAACCCTATGTTCATACAAGGACTTGTATGTGAATTTCATATCAGCTTTATTTTTAAGAATTGAAAACAGTGGAAATGTTCATCAATGTCCATCAATAGAGCAAAGACAATTGGAGATTCTCAAAGTAATGATGCTGAGAAAAGAAAATCCAGGCAATGAATAGTATATACTGTGTGATTCCATGACTACAAAAAATCTAGAAAATACAAATTTATATATAGTCACAGTCATCAAATATATGGTGTGATTTTAGTGCCTTCTTCTGTGCTCCCATAGCTTCCTACACTTGTATCTCCGAGCATTTGTTACACCATGTGAAAATATGAACTCTTTCTCTTTATTCTGTCTTACTAGAATAAGAATCCTTGAAAGTTTATGGACAATTGAACTCTCAGTTATTAGCAGAAATTCTATCACACAGTAAGTTTCCAAATATAAAAGCCAGAGTTTTACAATGACTTCTAAGCTTTTACATGATCTAGCCACTCATTTAACCTCTGTGACCTCTTTCCCTGCTACTCTTCAGTCACTCACAGTGGCCTCCTTGCTATTCCTCAGATATGCCAGGCATGATCCAACCTTATGGCCTTCAAGATAGCCAATTCCTTTGTCTGGAGTGACCTTATTGCTGATAGTTCTGCGCAAATTCATCACCTTTCCATACATTTGTTCAATTGTCAGCTTCATTGTAAGTACCCTGATCTTTCTATTAAAAGATTTAACTCGCCATCCCCTGCCTAGCAACCTTGATTTTTCTCACCCTGATCGAATTTTTCTTTTTCCCCATTGTACTCTTCCTTTTTGAATGCACTATGCCATTTTTATTAAGGTTTATAGCTTTGAATTGTCTCACCCATTAAAATAAAAGTTCTACAAAGCCAATTATTTCATTTACCAGTGTAGTCTGAAGTAATATCTGCCATATAATAGTTCAGTAGACAACTGGTAAATTTCAAAATAAATTAATGTTGAGAGTATACTGAATTTCATAAGTCATTTCAATATTTTTTTCCAAAAAATAAACTACATAAAACATACTTTAAATTTACTTTCAAAATATTTTATAGCATATAATGGACAATATACATAAGCCTAAAGAAACAATCCTATAATTAACCATTTCATACCTACTTAAAAACTGCATAATACCACACTCTTAGATCCTCTTTGAATGCTCTAAAATAACCCTTCAAATGAAATACATTTTAAAAACTCACAGATTTTTTGGCAAATAATTTAATAAAATAAAAGTTTCATTCATCTATGTAGATCAAAATAAATGTTTTTAATAAGCATGAAATTATAACTCTGAAGTGTGCTAAAATGAAACCACCTGCTAAGGGTGAGAGAACAAAAATAAACATCCTTTTTCCAAATAAGAGGAATTTATTACCTTTGAATCAAAGCATGTGGATTTGTTTTAACTGGCAATAAAGCAATATGGAGACACAAACCATAGGAAGTCATATTTTAGATTTCCAAAAGACTTCTAAGTGAAGAGTATACATTTTTTAATTGCTACATAATGCTACATAATGACAAGATGACAGGTTGTGGCAAATAGCATTTTAAAAGCTCTACTCATAATGGAACGGAAGATGTCATTTCCCTATAATTTTATATATGTCTTTAATTGACTATATCTGGATACAACATATTACCAAACAGATGTTCATCAAAGACTAAATCATTTTTTAATGGAACATAATAATTTGAACCTACATCTATTAATCATTTTTTTCGATCTAAAATTTATAGTCTCGCTAAACATTTTATCAGTTGTTGACAAAATTCTAAATAAATAGGATAAAAAGTCGTGTTTGGAAAAGTAGATTTCTTTTCAAATTGGCATTTAAATGAAAATATTTGCTGATATTTTTAAAACTTTAAATGTAATTTTATATATATATCTGACCTATCAGATGATATAAAATTTTTGGAGAAAATATGACATATTTTTTTATCTTGGTTGAAGGTATTAATAAAGAGCAACTGTTTGTATTATTTGTATTGTGATATCTTAGTTAATAAACATGAATAACTGGTATAAAATATGTTTTTTTAAAAATTTTATTTATTTACTTGACAGAGATCATAGGAAGGCAGAGAGGCAGCCAGAGAGAGAGGAATGGAAGCATGCTCCCAGCTGAGAAGAGAGCCCACTGTGGGACTCAATCCCAGGAACCTGGAATCATGACCTGAGCCGAAGGCAGAGATTTTAACCCACTGAGCCACCCAGGCGCCCTAAAATATGTTTTTTTTTTTAATATAGAAGTATAGTTCTTGCCAAAATATGGAACTAGCTGGAACTGAATGCCTCCTTCAAAGTCAGCTCTGGAGAAATTATCCAAGTGTAATATGGAACTATTTCAGATATTAACCAAAAACAAAGAAATGATGATAAACGCCTTAAAATACTCAAAGTTGCCCTTGACTGGTATGTTTCAAGCTCTATTCCTGGTTTGAAGACAGGTTTTAACAGGCCTGTCACTGTAGAAATCCGCTGGATGTTTAGAGGCTATCAGAACTGTACAAAACCTTGAAGGGGTAAAGACTTGAAAATTCTTTAGAGAGATTAGCTCCCTAAGGCATTATTCCTCCACACATTTTCCTCCAATCAATTAAGACTGATGGATGAGGGGCACCTGAGTGGCTCTCTCATCACGTGGGTGGTGGGTTAAGCCTCTGCCTTCATCTCAAGTCATGGTCTCTGGGTCCTGGGATCCAGCCCCACATCGGGCACTGCTCAAAAGGAAGCCTGCTTCCCTCCCTGCTTGCCTGCCTCTCTGCTTACTTGTGATCTCTCTCTCTCGCTCTCTTTCTCTCTCTCTGTGTCCAATAAATAAATAAAATCTTTTAAAAAAGGCTGATGGATGATAAATTATGAAAACTGCTCCCTCCAAATGATGCTTCTTCATAAGGATTTAAGAATTTAAAATTGAAACTTGACCGTAGGATTTATCTTATAGAATAACATCAAGTGAAGGCAGTTATTATTAGTTCTGAAGTATTGGTGATTCTGAATTCTTGGCCTCATTAGTAAATTTATTTTTAAATTCTCCCATGGAGTGGTGATTGGCCTTCAGTCTTTCATTGATATACATCATTGGGTCAAATGAGATGTGTGTGCCCAGAACTATATATAATCTTTTTTGTATTTCACTGGAGATGGCATTTCTGAGTTTTGTTCAATTGAATTTGGACAGATGTTTTAATAGTCACTTCTAGAGTTGGCCCTGGAGAATATCTTCCTTTTTTTCTCTTCCCGATTCTCTGAAAAACCCTGACTAATTCACATTATCACAGTAATATCATAATTCAAGTTTTTCCAAACACTATAGCTGCAAAATAGAAGGAAGCTACTCAGAATGGAATACTATTGTGAATGATTGAGAAAGAAAACATTATTATAATTAAGCTACCAGGTTTCAATGTATTTTATTGTTGCTTAGAAAATCCTAGCATACCCAGACTTTACAGAGATTTGATGATCCTAAGAAGAGCTGAACTCATGGACCAAAATAACTATGCACATAAAAAGTACAATTACTTACCTAAAAAATATGATGTGGTTAACTTTATATGCCAATCCAAGTGTTATGGGAACAGGAATTAAAAAAATAGCTTAGGGGCGCCTAGGTGGCACAGTGGATTAAGCCACTGCCTTCAGCTCAGGTCATAATCTCAGGGTCCTGGGATCAAGTCCTGCATCAGGCTCTCTGCTCAGCAGGGAGTCTGCTTCCCTCTCTCTCTCTCTGCCTGCCCTCTGTCTACTTGTGATCTCTCTCTGTCAAATAAATAAATAAATAAAATCTTAAAAAAAAAAAAGAATGACTGTACTTTTAAAAAATAGCTTAAAAGGAGCGCCTGGGTGGCTCAGTGGGTTAAGCTGCTGCCTTCCGTTCAGGTCATGATCTCAGGGTCCTGGGATCAAGCCCCACATCGGGCTTTCTGCTCAGCAGGTAGCCTGCTTCTCTTCCTCTCTCTCTGCCCACCTCTCTGCCTACTTGTGATCTCTCACTGTCAAATAAATAAATAAAATATTTTTAAAAATAGCTTAAAAGTATATGATAAAATAATGATATACTTATACAAGGAAAAGAAAGATACTATACTGTGAATATAAATTAAGTGAAAATTGTTGAAATAAAGAATACAATAAATGGAGACTAAGATGAATATAGCTGTAAAATGAATAAATGAGTTGGGAAAAACAAACAAACAAATTAATGACTTCTGCCCAAATACAGCAGAAGAGAAAAAAAAATAAAGAAAATATTTAAATAAGTACTGAGATAAATTTTGGAGAATTAAAGAAAGATAAAAGATACCAGACTTAAAATGATGCCAAACACGAGATATCAGAAACAAAACAAAACAAAACAAAAACTACACACACTAAAAACCACTCGTATACATTATGGTGAGTTTTAAGAATATCAAAAACAGAGAAGAGCATAAATGATGCCCAAGAGAAGAACAGATCACCTAAAATGTACAAGAATAATACTGACAGCACAATTCTCAATAGTAATAGCATATAAAGAGACAGCTGGGAGTTTTTATAGATGGAAAAGATATTTGAAACTAGGTATTATACATCAATCCAAATTATTGATTAAATTTGAGAGCACAGTAAAAATACAATGAAGCATGTTAGGTCTTAGAACATTTATCACACAGAGACACACATTTTGGAAAACTTCCTTGGAAGACAGCTCAATTTAGATCGAGAAAACAGAATTATGTACTCAAAGGCACATTTTGAAGGAAGGATTGAATATAGTCTGCACTGCAAATATTCTTTAATCGTATGTTCTGAATTTCCTAAATTTAAGAAGTATTTGTTCAAATATTTACCTTTAAATAAATCCTAGGAGACTTTTTCTTGGATTCTGGCAAATCAGTCCATTTGGATACAAATCTTTTTGTCACTGATGGAAATTTTGATAGCCCTTAACTGTGGAATGCCTAATGTATTGTTACAGCAATTGTGATTTGCCAATACATGGGTGATGTGTGTGTGTTGTGTGTGTTTATTTTTATTTTTGATGGTTTAACTCTTCTATGAGATTTTTAAGTAGACATGATTTTAATAAATTATGATTTGTTGAAATTTATCTGAGGTTATATATAATAAAATAAAATTTGTGTGAACTAAAGAAGTGCATCTCCATTTTTTTTGTTTTAAGAGTAGACTGGTCTTTAAAAATTGTCCAAAGAAGTACATTATATTTATTATTAAATTTGATAATATACTATAAAGTATTTATGGTCATATTGGACCATATCAAATTCTACTATTAATTCATATTAATAATTACCATAAGAGGAAAAAGGGATATTTTTCAAAATAAAAATTAGCGTATTTTTCAGAATATGATATAGTGTTATTCACTGAACTGAGGGAACAAATGTCAAAGTCTAACACAGTTTACAGAATGTTTTAACATAAATTGAAATTTAAATCTGACCAAATTTCACAGTTTTAAGTAAAATGATAGCACTTTATATCCTTGAAAAGTGGTAAGTGACCCAAAACATGGCTTAGAAAAACAAATTTAACACTACACTAGTCTGAGATGGTTAAGTTATGGTACAACTTGCCATTGTGTATCATCAAATGGTATATTTTTTTCTTTTGGGCTTGTCATTATATTTTATTTTAGCCATTCTGGTAAGTGTGTAGTGATATCTCAGTGTCATTTTTTTAAAGATTTTATTTGTTTATTTGACAGAGAGAAATCACAAGTAGATGGAGAGGCAGGCAGAGAGAGAGAGGGGGAAGCAGGCTCCCTGCTGAGCAGAGAGCCCGATGCGGGACTCGATCCCAGGACCCTGAGATCATGACCTGAGCCGAAGGCAGCGGCTTAACCCACTGAGCCACCCAGGCGCCCTCTCAGTGTCATTTTAATTGCATTTCCTTGATGTCTAATTGTGTCAAAATATATTACTTTGATGTTTAATGCTCTGAGCTTTCTCAGTTCAGGACCATGAAGCCACTTAGGAAAAATACAGTTGCAGAGGCACTCATAGACCAACTCTTATTTCGAAATAAGAAGAAACATTACTACCCATTCCAACAAAAAATAGATTTGTTATGCAGCAGGGATTTTATAAATTACCTGACACAACTTATATAGTAAGATGAAATGGGACAGGCGGCTTCTTGCAGCTATATACAACATCAGTTTAATTTCAATTTTCAGTATAATTTTTCCAAGGTATACACAGAATATATATTTAATGTAAATTGTGAACATTTTAAACTCTGTATATGGAAATTAATCAATTTTAAGTTTATAACAATCAAAATTAACGGAAGTTTATTTTAAATTAGTTAGCTTTCTCTGAATTGCAAGACAGAATAATCAAGAATTGGTAAGAAAAAAGTAATCTCTGTAAAATTACCGGGGGTGCATTATAAAGTGTTCGGTAACTGATCAAACTCACAATTTGGATTGAATGGCAAGTGATTTTTAAAATCTGGAACTCATTGTCAATTTTTTTTTCTTCATTGTGTCTTAATAATTTACTGTGTTCATTTGCATGGAAGTGAAGAAAAATGCATGACATTTCATCTCAACACTAACACCTTTAACTGGCAACTCTAAATGTACTTTACAGCAGTGTAACAAAGTAAAGATCAATGATGTTTCATGAAATATCTGTTATAATTCTCAAGGAGATAGGGAGTTTGTGCAAAAATGCAAATCACTTTGCGACTAAACACATTGTTTATTTCAGCTAATTTTAAGAAAATATGCTGAGAATCTCTCAAAAAAGGAAGCAATGATTTAGGTTTGCCTTCAAACTCCTTATCTAATCCTGAACCAACAGCACATAGTTCAAAGAGCAACTAATTTGAGTAGCTCCAATTTACACATTTCCTAACAATGCTTAATTTAGTGGAATTTCTGTACAATTATGTTAATTTGATGTAATGAAAGACAAAAGTTCAAAAAGATCATCCTTAATTTATATAGATGCCAAACTCTGCATTTTCTGAATGACGCCCAGGAACGTATTTTCAAAAACAAACAAACAATGCCAGAACCACTATTAGGTCATCTCTAGGCAGAAAGTGACTCAGAGCTTACATTACTCTCTCCCTGAAAGTATACTGTAGGCACTGAAACTACTACCCTGAGTCTGTGCTATCAAATTCCTTAAGTTAGAAAGTTTTAAAACCCGTCTGTGTGGGAGTATTTCATTTACAGATAGAGATTTGGTTGTTTATACATTTTCATACTTGATTTTTAGGGTGTAATAACTATGTTTTAAAATTCATGGTGGTTTTGAATACTGTTGGATAATTGAGCTAAAATGGTATATCCATTCCTCCTAAGAAACAGAAATTATAGAAAGGTAGTGCTTTTCAAATCTGACATCTTTGAGTCATTGCAGTTTCATATAAATGCAATAGGAAAAGTGTCATTCATGTTTATGATATTTTCTATAAATAAATTAGAATGTACTGGAGGCCTGATATAAAGTGGGATGCCTAAACTTCAGTAAGATCTTGTTTTCAATTCAAAATAAATTTTATTTTTTATTTTTTTATAATGTCCCTCAATTTCAGATAAGCACCCCCATAAGGTCCACTCCGTTTTTATTAAGAATTTATTTATTTTATTTGACAGATAGAGATCACAAGTAGGCAGAGAGGCAGGCAGAGAGAGAGGGAAGAGGAAGCAGGCTCCCTGCTAGGCAGAGAGCCCGATGCGGGGCTCGATCCCAAGACCCTGGGATCATGACCTGAGCCAAAGGCAGAGGCTTTAACCCACTGAGCCACCCAGGCGCCCCCAAAATAAATTTTAAATTGAATTATGCACCTCTAAGTTCAGAGACAATAAACATCAACCAACACAATTAATAAGTTCTATTTCTTGAAATTTCGGGAACATTGATAGTCTCATCTCCTGGAAGAACAACAGCTAAAATTTTTGGTCATGGATTCCTGCTAAAATATCACTTTCCCAAAGAAAATTAATGTTAGGAATTTTCATTGATTGTTATTGATCATGAAGAATATAACAACCACGATAAAAAGAGTAGGAAAAACATGATATCTCATCTGTAAGGGCATGTGGAAAGTAGGAAATGCTAATAAAAATAACTACCATTATTTCCTAAGTTAACATAATACAACAGAACAAAAATATTTCAAAACAATTTTTTCTTTTTTTTTAAGATTTTATTTATTTATTTGACAGAGAGAGATCACAAGTAGGCAGAGAGGCAGGCAGAGAGAGAGGAAGAAGCAGGCACCCTGCTGAGCAGAGAGCCCAATGTGGGACTCAATCCCAGGACTCTGAGATTATGACCTGAGCCGAAGGCAGTGGCTTAACCCACTGAGCCACCCAGGCGCCCCCATAACAATATTTTCTAGGCTCATTCTGATAACTCTTTTCTAAATTCAAATTTAAAGGTTGAGGCATGTGATATATATTACACAAAAAACATCCCAAGGCATTCGTTAAAAAAAAAAAAAAAACTCTTAATAAAGAACAAATCCAAAGGAATTTCTTTTCTAATTTAATTAACAAATTATGAATTGACTTACCTATTTTATCACAGTGTATCAGGCACCAATAATATTTTTTAATCGTCACACCTGATGCAATAGTTACCATCTTTCAAACATACTGATCACGAACAAGCAAATAAACAAGAGCACCGTAGCTTAAGATCTACCTGCATAAATATAGGCTACTTCAGACAATCTCTTCACCACAACATAGCAATGAATAGAAATCATACATGCTCTGTATGGACATACAGATGAGATAGAATGGGATGATGTTAATATATGCAGAATCTTTATTAATTACATTGTAAACCATAGTATGGAAAAACAGAATACAATTTTAGAAATACCCAGGTCACCATCATTGTTTTATTTTTATATGTGTAGATAAGGAGTTTAATAAACAATCCATGACTATTCAACTCCTTATATTTTGAAAATTTTAGCAAAAGTAACAAACCTAGCACCTAGAAAATTGTACCTATCTGCAATATACAGCTTTGCCAGCATGGTAGAAGAAAAGCAAAACAAAATAAGTAAGAAAAGTTTAACATTTCACAAGAGATTTGCTTTTATTTTTTTATTTTTTAATTTTTATTTTTCATTTATTATTTACTTCTATTTTCTACTTTATTTTAATGAAAATGTCATGACCATAACATAAGAGCAGAATTAAACCAACATGAGAAATTATTTTTTCATAAGTTAAAATAAACTAGCTTGGTGATTAATTCAAAATTATATTACAAACTTCAGTGTTCTTGCAGTAAGTATCACTGCATAAACAAATCAGTCAGGAGTCATAAACTAATGATGATTCTAAATGTTATTTAGAGAGACATTCTGTTCTTAATATATTTCAAATATTCTACACAAGGCAAAGTGGATCCAAGTAATCTGTAGGCAAAATAAGATTTTAGAGAAGTATATATTTCCAACAGTATTTATAAAATATTACCTTTATGTAAGGCATCATCCTGGACTTTGTGGAAAACACACAAAGGAGTAAGAAGTGGCCCTTCAAGAAACATATACAATATCAAGGTTTAACATGAAGCAGCATGTCTTCTCTAATTAAAAAAAAAAAAAAAAACATTGTACCAACTGACTTTACTGAAACTTTATATTTATTGCTCTCATTTTAGGTCATAGTGTCCTTCTGCATGCAGGCTGCTATAACGGACATGATATAGACTTAATAGCTTATAAAGAACAGGAATTTATTTCTCACAGTTCTAGAACGGAGAAGTTCAAGATTAAGGAATGGGCAGATCCAGGGAGAGCCCACTTCCTCATAGATGGCTATCTTCTCACTGTAAACGTACATGATGAATGAATCAAGAGAACTCACTGGGGTCTCCTTTAAAAGGACTGTAATCCCACTTATGACCTAATCACCTCCCAAAGGCCCCTATGTTTTAATACTAGCACTTACAGAGTTAGATTTCATAATATGATTTTGGGAGACATAAACATTCACACCATAGTATATATAAACAAAAAAAGACACAAAAACAACAAACAAAAAAATTATTTTAACTACCTATTATTTTCAACTACATAAACTTTTAATTTGTTTCTATATAATATTAAATAACTCATTTGAGTGATTCACTTATATCCAATGCATCTGAGTGCAATTAAATTTGCTTACCCAGCATATCCAGAAGCATATTTCTTCAGACTATCCCATTCCCCACCTCACAGGATTTACCACAATTAGAAGACATGGGATAGAGGATAGATAGATAGATGTATACATAAACACACTTGTACATACATATATGCATATTTTTTCCTGTTAATGATACTCATGCAAATAAAATTTAAGCTCAAGGAAACCTGTCTTGTGTGTTACTTAATATCCAGTTTTTAGTCAACATCCAAAAACAAATAATCCAATAAAAACATGGATAGAAGACATGAACAAGTGTTTCCCCAAAGAACACATTCAAATGTTCAGTAGATACATGAAAAGATGTCCATCATCATGTATCATCAGGAAATTGCAAAGCAAAACTAGAAAGAGATACCACCTCACACCTGTCAGAATGGCTAAAATCAACACTACAAGAAACAAAAGGTGTTGGAGAGGATGTGAAAAAGTAACACTTGTGGGGGCTGCCTGGGTGGCTCAGTGGGTTAAGCCTCTGCCTTCAGCTCAGGCCATGATCTCAGGGTCCTGGGATCAAGTCCCACATCGCGCTCTCTGCCAGGCATGGAGCGTGCTCCCTCTTCTCTCTCTCTCTACTTGTGATCTCTCTCTGTCAAATGAATAAAATCTTAAAAAAAAAAGAAAAAGTAACAATTGTGAACTGTTGGTGGTGATGCAAACTGATACAGCCATATTTGAAAACAGTATGGAATTTCCATAAAATTTAAAAATAGAAGTCCTTTGTGATCCAACAATCCTGTTGGTGTGTATTTACCCAATGAATATAAGAAAACTTATTCAAAGGGATGCTAGCACCCCTATGTTTATAGCAGCATTATTTATAAAGCTAAGATATGGAAAGCGCCCAAGTATCCATCAATTGATGAATAAATAAAGAATAAGTGGTATCTATATACAATGGAATATTATTCTGCCATAAAAAAGACTGAAATCTTGCCATTTGCAATAACATGGTTGGAACTAGACAGTATAATGCTAAAAGTGAAATAAGTCAGTCAGAGAAAGACAAATACCTTTACTCATATATGGAATAAAAGAAACAAAACAAACAAGCAAAGGGGAAATAATAAGACATAGAAAGAGAAACAAAGCAAGAAACAGACATTTCATTACGGAGAACAAACTGATGGTTACTTGAGGGGATCTGAAAGGAGTGATGGATTAAATAAGTGATGGGGGTTAATTAGAGCACTTGTCATGATGAGCACTGAGTGCTATATGTTATATTGTACACATGAATCTAATACAACCATATATGTTAACTAACTGGATTTCAAATGAAAATTTTTTAAAATCCCAGTTTTTAGCTCACATTCTGGCTTACAAAAGGGATTTAGTCAGGAATTTGGAGATTAGTTAATGAACAAAAAAGGGGTGAACAGGCAGTTGTTAGATAAAATTACTATCCTTTCTGGCATGATCTTATACCTTTTATCTAGAAGTATTTTTAGCACTTTAGACTCTTCCTATTTTATTTTGAATCATTAAACAAAAATTTCCTCAAAGGACCTTAGACTCCATCCAATTTGAGCAACAGTTTGAGACAGGAAATGGTGTCCAGGAGGAAAAAAAAAAAGATGAAACTACTATTGTTTACTAGTGAATGCATAGTTCTTCCAAGAAGAAGCTCTAAATGGTCATGGCTCCAGCTTTATATGTGCTCAGTCATATGTTCAGAAGTAGGTAACACTATCAAAAAATATAAAGCATCTGAGATTATTTTCCCTTATTTGAAAGCTGGTGTATGAGTCTGCCGTAGTTTCTTGGGGGTTGATAGAAGACGCAGACTCATGTTTCAGAAATAATATAGTTTATTATTCACAGCAATAGAGGTAGCCAGAATATTAACATTATTTGTGTGTGTGTGTGTGTTTGTGTGTGTGTGTGTGTGTGTGTGTGTGTTTGTGTGTGTGTAGGGATGGGAGTTATATATCAGTTCTGAGCCTCAGTTCCCACAAGAAGAATCAAAACAGAGGCAGATAATATTTGCAAACACAACAGGTTAAGTTAAAAAAAAAGATACTATTTCTGTCTTCCAAGTCTATTCAATACAACCATCTTCAAAGGATGGCCTAGAACAAATAATAAATGCAGAAATGTAAGCAACCAATTGAAAAGTGTCTCCCAAGAAACACACTTTGAGAGTCTTCATTTGACAAAAATACTATAGGATATTACATGGATCAGGTGCATTGAATACTGGAAGGTTAAAATTACAAGGGACCAAATATTTTTAAGCAGTTCTGGCATCCAGTAGAGTTCAAATAGGTTTTATAAGATTGAGGAAAGAAGCCATCAAAACCTGGGCCCAGGGGCCCCTGGGTAGCTCAGTGGGTTAAGCCTCTGCCTTCGGCTCAGGCCATGATCTCAGGATCCTGGGATCAAGCTCGGCATCAGGCTCTCTGTTCAGCAGGGAGCCTGCTTCCCCCCCACCCTCTGCCTCTTTGCCTACTTGTGGTCTCTGCCTGTCAAATAAATAAATAAAATCTTAAAACAAAGCAAAACAAAACAAAAATCCTGGGCCCAATTTTCCCAAAAGTATGATTCTGATTCTAGTCTCTATGATGTTATCCCTTGAAGACAATGCCTCTAATTGAGTTGAATTAGTTTACTAAAGAGCATACCCCCATTTGTTGTAGGAGATGAACAATATGCAAGAGGCAAAATGCCACATGGAAGCCACCTTGTCTTCAGTGGAACATAGAATCAGTTCCTTTGGGATGAATTTGTTCCACATTTGACTTCCCACTTAAGGGAAAATAAGAGTGCCTTCTAATAGATTTTAAATAGGAAATGACAACGGAAGCTTATACAAGATTATAAAATGGGAAATTTCATTTAGATAAGCAATCATTTCAAAGTCATCTTCTTAATATTACAGACTCTTCACATAATCATAATTTTATTTTGGTATTATATGGTAATTTCAAATATAGTAAATATAAAGAATTTACCTCTGTAATTATAGCGAGTCTGGTCATAGTTTAATGGCAACAAAACTTCAATTTATAAGTATGGTCTACCAATTATTAATACATTTGGAAATGGTGTGTCATCTTCACTCCACTTGTCTCACTAAAACAGTGAGCCAAAAAAAGTAGGTCCAAGCTGTTTACTATGGTCAAATGGGTTGCTTTTGCACTTGGTAAAGAAGCAGTCATATTTTGGAAGAAGAAACTGAGGCTATTAATATTTTCAACTTATTTTCAGAAAAGGAAAGAAAGGATAATCTAAGCTAAAGCCAAAATCTTACACAAGGTGGCAGGAGAATGATCTTTTCCCAGATAAAGGGTTTTTCATCTTAGCCATGTTAGGAGGAAGAAGAGATGAGACATTGTGGACTTGACTAACGTTTGTACACTGTTCAAAAAGTTTTCAAAATAATGTGTATTATTTTTCTTCTTTTAGTTGAGACAAAAACAAACAAAAAAACAAAAAACACTAATGAGCTTACTCTTAAAAGGAGGTAAACAAGAAACTAGCAAAGATTGAGTGTTAGGTATTGTCCCCCTCCTTTTTTTTTTAATTATGTTATGTTAGTTACCATACAATACATCATTAGTTTTTGAAGTAGTGTTCCATGATTCATTGTTTGTGTAAAACACCCAATGCCCCATGCAATATGTGCACTCCTTAATACCCATCACCAGGCTCACCCATCCCCACATCCTTCTCATCTTTAAAACCCTCAGTTTGTTTCTTGGAGTCCATAGTTTTTCATGTTTCATTTCTTCTTCCAATACCCCCACTTCATTTTTCCTTTCCTTCTCCTAATGTCCTCCATGCTATTCCTTAGGTTCCACAAATAAGTGAAACCATATGATGATTGACTTTCACTGCTTGACTTATTTCACTTAACATAATCACCTACATTCCCATCCATGTTGATGCAAAAGTTGGGTATTCATCCTTTCTGATGGCTGAGTGATATTCCATTGTATCCATAGATCTCATCTTCTTTATCCATTTGTCTGTTGAAGGGGATCTTGGCTCTTTCAACAGAATGGCTATAGTGGACATTGCTGCTATGAACACTGGGGTGCATATGGCCCTTCTTTCCAGTAAAATAGAGCTAGCCTATGACCTAGCAATTGCACTACTGAGTATTGACCTCAAAGATACAGATGCAGTGAAAAGAATTAGGTATTCTTAAAGCACAAATGCAGGGGATAGAAGTTATGGTACAGAAGAGGGAAGGGCAACCATATGGCAGAGTAGAATAAAGTAGCTCAGGAAGAAATTAGTCATATCCAGATATTGTAAGGCATGTGGGGTTGGCAGGGAGAGCATGAGAAATCATGAGAGAAGAGAGAGAAAATGGACCAGGCAGGAGAGGTTTATAACATTTTAACATCTAACGTAAGCATATGCAAAGCAGAATAGGGAAAGAAATAAAAGTTCTTATAAGAATCAATACATAAGGAATAACGTGGAGGACACTGGGAGATGGAGAGAAGTGTGCTGGGGGAAATCGGAGGGAGAGACAAACCATGAGAGACTGTGGACTCTGAGAAACAAACTGAGGGTTTTGAAGAGGAGGGTGGCAGGTGGTTGGGTGAGCCCAGTGGTGGGTATTAAGGAGGGAATTTATTACATGAAGCACTGGGTGTGGTGCATAAACAATGAATTTTGGATCCCTGAAAATAAACTAAAAGAAAAAAAAGACTGACTACAGACATGGACCTCAGTGTAACACAGATATGGAACTCACTGTAATACCAGCCACTTCCCACCGACACACACAGACTATGATAATAATAAATAATAATGCAATTAAGAAAATTGCCTGCCAAATAATTTTTCCTCTTTTTTATTTTTATGATTATTATTTTTATTTTATTTTTAAAGTTTTTATTTAAATTGTAGTTAGTTAAAATAAGGTTAATATTAGTTTCAGGTGTACAATATAGTGATCAACACTGCCATACAATGGCTTAAATAAAAAAATGAAAAAAAATTTTTTTAAAGATTTTATTTTTAAATAAAACCTCTACACCCAAGGTGGATTTCAAACGTACAACTCCAAGATCAAGATTTATATATTTTACTGACTGTTCCAGCCAGGCACCCCAACAAATAAAAATTTTATAAAATTGTTGAGTTTGTGGGAGTCTCATTTGCTTAGTCAGTTAAGTGTCTGCCTTTGGTTCAGATCAGGATCTCAAGAGTCCTGGGATCGAGCCCCATATTGCTCATGCTCTCTCTCTCTCTCTCTCTGGCTTTTGCTCTTAAATAAATAAATAAAATATTTTTAAAAAAATTGTTGAGTTTGTTTAACTAGTTTTAAACTAGTAGACAGAGATGAAGATAAAGTATGATGTAATGGCACGGAAAAATACAACTTACACGTTTTAAAAAAAAATGTGCAATGCAAGTTACCTCACTTCTTTTATCACCACACTGGGACTTTCCCTACTGAGTTGTTGTAATGTAAGGACCTATTTTATATTTTTATATTTTAGCAAGAGGCTTTCATTGAGGTTAACCCTTAAACTGTCCTTGTTCCCCTTCCCCCAGGGGATTCACTTAAAAACAAGTCCTGGAAATCAGCTCCAGGTAACAAAGCCCATATACAAGGGTGGGTCAGGCCAGGTGGAGACATCAATCAGTGGGAGGGGGGCGGTGTTTGCATATTGTCTCCCTAGATACTAAGGAGTATGCCCCACTCCTCCGCCCTTTGGGAACCTTTTTTGCACCAATCCTAATCAAGGTGTAATAGGCTGGGTCAAATGTCTATACTAGGGTAAATTGAACCTCAATTGGTCACCTAGCCTCACTGTGGAGTTTCCTGTGTGTGTTAAAATCTCATTGGTCACCTGTGCGTGGCCAGGCCTGACTGCATGGCCTTTGCCCTTAAAAGCTAGACTGTGAAACAGCAAAGGGTTTCCTTCTCTCATAAGAGGTGTGGCCCCGAACGTTTGGTTAGATTCTTGATGCTTGGCATGAAATAAAGCTTTGCTTGACCTTTGCTTTACATCAGTCTCGCTCCTTTAATCATAGACCCATTATTGGGGCATAACAGTATTAATCTTAAAGTTATAAGTCCACAATGCATCCATCATCCATTCTACCCCTTAACATTCCCCTTTGGACAGACCCATGATCTAGAACAAGCCTTATTTTATAGTGCCTTGTAGGAGATTTTTGCTGCTGCCTAAATTGCCTACTTTCCTCTCACCATTACCACGGAAATTGGGTCCACTGAAACAAAGGGGTAGTGTAAGAAATTAAGACTTCCATAAATCTCTTTAAATAATAAAGTATAAGATAGTGATACCTTTTTTTCTGCCACATAACCAATTCTTGCAAGAATAAGGTCATATAAGAGAATTTACAACACATGCTAGCATTATCCTACTGGACCCAGACCATTTGTATGTTTCTCTGTCTCTGAGAATTGTAGTTATTTACATGACTGAAACCTAAAAATTGTTTGATATGACCACTAATATCACCTACATTATTTTAAAGCCTGTTTAAAGCTTCTGTAATACATAGGCTTTGTAAACACTTATTAAGCATCTTGTATATATCAAACACTTTAAAAATCTCTGCTTAAAAAAAAAAAAACTCTACCTCAATGGAACTTTGAGTCTGAAAAAGATACAGGCAATATACAAGGCAACAGATAGAATAATTACATATTTGATTATATACTCTGAGGATGTCACCTTAAATTGATATGAAAATGATCAGAAGGATCTGGATTTCTTGTCAAAATTTTTTGCCTTAAAAAGAAATTGATATTTAGGGAAAGTTGTTACTGAAAGAGGTCCTGTGTCAACCAAAAATGTTAAACCATGATCTCGCTAAATTTTCCAGTTGTGATTATTGCTTTGTTTAGCTGTCTTCTATTAAGACTGAATTTAGTAATTCAGTCTCAGATTTCAGTAAGTCTTTTTTTAAAAGATTTTATTTATTTATTAGAGAGAGAGAGGGAGGGGCAGAGGGAGAGGAAGAACCAGACTCCTTGCTGAGCAGGCAGCTGATGCAGGACTGGATCCTAGTACCCTGGCATCATGACCTAAGCTGAAGGAAGACACTTAACCAACTGAGCCACCCAGGCACTCTAGACTGTAAACTTCTTAAAGGTAAAAAAGTTTATTCTTCTAGTAGTTCCACAGACATTTCTAACATCCATAAGAAAGCATGTACTGATGTAAAATGCCAGCAAATCAAATTATTTAAAAAAGAAAGAAAGAAAGAAAAGATATATCTGGATAAAGAGAAAAACAGAAAATCTAATAATACATTGAATTATTAGAGCAAAGAGTGGAGGAAGAGAAAATAAATATGAAATAGAGATTTCCACTAAAAGAAAAAAATTGAAAAAGGCAGGAGATTTAGAAAATTATTATGACAGACTTGAGAAAAAAATAAAATAGGAATTTTTAGAAAATAGCAATGAATGAAAAGGTAAATTGTTCCTACCTCTATAATATTAGCTGTTTGTTGTTGTTGTTGTTGCTAATTTACCTACTTATGCTAATAAACAAAGAAAGGTTTCATTTAGGGATAAGGTTTCTCTCTCTATATATATATTTTTTCCATAGGGATAAGGTATATATATATATACATAGATATATATGTATATATATATTTTTTAATTTTAATTGTTGGAAAATGTGTCACAGAATGTGTTTAAACTTTAAGATACAGATGCAACATGTAATGAACTGCATTGTTTGAACGTCTAATTTGTAAATGCTGTTAGAGGAAACTTGGTGGAAATGTTCTTATGTGCTTGTGTTTCTGGAACTAAGTATATTTATTAATAAGGAATAGTTTAAAATTATGAAATGACCAGGAGTGGACAATTTTCCTAATCCTATCAGCTCTTTGCAGCTCTTTTATTAGCCCCCTTCAGGAATATCAGCTTTTTTATCTAATTAAATTTTATATTAATGTGCTTTTGACTTTTGGCCTTTCTCTTCCTTCTGTTCTTTTTTTTCCCCTAAATTACATGTTTCTGTTTAACAGCTACTATCAATTCTTTGATATGAATTCTCAACATCAATTTACTAACTCCAGAGATGAAGGAGCATCAATATTTAGAAGCGAAGAATACAAAGCCTTGGGCATCTGGATGGCTCAGTCAGTTAAGCATCTGCCTTCGACTCAGGTGGTGATCCCAGGGTCGTGGGATGGAACCCCAGGTTGAACTTTCTACTCAGCTGGGAGCCTACTTCTCCCTCTCCTTCTGCCTGCAGCTCCCTTTGCTTGCGTTCTCCCTCTCTTTGTCAAGTAAATAAAATAAAATAAAATAAAATAAAATAAAATAAAATAAAATAATGTAAATAATACATTTATTTATTTATTAAAATGCAATTATTACACAATACATAATGTATTGCATAATTATAATAATGATTAAATAATTTATTATTTATATTAAATATATCAATTTAATTAAATAAATATTTTTAGAATTTAAAATATTTCAAATTTAGATTATTAAATATTAAATCATTAATTTAATAAATAAATATCTAAACATAATTAAATTAAATAATTTATTTATTAAAATGAATAAAATAATGTTGTCATTATCTCAGCATGTATTTTTAAATAGTCTAAAAAAAATCTAATAAAGTCTAAATACATTGAGTTCAGATATTTATACAAGTTAACCCAGACACTGAACCCACAGTTTCAAAACTTTTGTTTTTATCTACTACTCAAAATACGATTTTAATGTATTTATTTGTAACTTTGACATAGCAAGGAAACTTGAAGGAAAAGGAGACATTTGCTTTTAATATTTGAAAATTATTTTGTTGATTTAAAAAAATAAAAACCTTAACACGTGAGCATTTCTTCTTAAATAACACTGTGAAGTTTCTGAGTCGCATTCTATTAAAAGTGCTGATAAAATGGCCTCAGTTACTCATTTAAATTATCAGCTGAATGGGTAACAAATGAAGTAGAGAGCTTTTTAATTATTTATGAATGTATTGCTTGTGGATGGAGTGCCACATAGAGTTACCTCTCTTTTTGGCTTTGTTTTGTGAGCAGCAGTGGAATCTATGAATGAGATTAAACATAAGGACATTCACAGAAATTCTTAATGAACTTCTGGGGAAGGGCAATAAGTGCAAGGAAAAACTGCAGCAAGACTAATTACAAATTTCAAGTGGTCATCGCTTAATTATAGAAGCTTTTAAGTTCAAGTAATATATCTTTTTCATGAGCCTATCATATTGTATTAATTACCACAAACTGCACTCTTGAACACTTATCTTTTCACATATTTCTTATTCTTAGTACTTAAAATTACCCTTATGATTGATAAGTAAATGGATTTTACAGACAATGCATTTATTTACATAAATAAATAATGCTGTTTATATATATAAAAACAATTGAATATGTGTATGTGTTCAATGAATTTTTTTTCAAATTAACATCTTAATTCTACCACATTAGTTACAAATAGATATAGACTTTATAGATTCATCAAATATTTTATTCTCAAATTTATATGTCCTTTGTGAAGTAAATGAAACTGTATATATTAAATATAATCCTATCACATGTAACAGTTACTAGTGCATCCCAGGACATACATAGGTCAGGTCCTCCTCAAGGCATCACGGATAACTGGATTTAACTTTCTATCCTAGGAGTCTTCTGTATATTTCTGTGGCTTTTATACTACAATCAGGAGGAAGAATTCTTTTGCTAAAAGCTTCCAAATGACTATGCGAGTAGATTATTTGTAGACTAGTGATATAATATTATTGTTTAATATGTGAAGCATGATAAAATAAAATGCTATTGCCATATTTAATTTGTTCAGTAAAGCATTCATTTAGTTATCAAGCATTCATTTTCTTTTTTTAAAGATTTTATTTATTTATTTGACAGACAGAGATCACAAGTAGACAGAGAGGCAGGCAGAGAGAAAGGAAGGGAAGCAGGGTCCCTGCTGAGCAGAGAGCCTGATGTGGGGCTCTATCCCAGGACTCTGGGATCATGACCTAAGCAGAAGGCAGAGGCTTTAATGCACTGAGCCACCCAAGAGCCCCAAGCATTCATTTTCTTTATACAGAAGAGATAGAACAATATTATATAGTAGAAAATACAGTAAATAATCTAGAAACCTTGATCATTTTGTTTTGGCAATTTTAGAACATAAAATTAGCTAAAGCTCAAGTGCAAGTTATATTTGTATCATAGGAGGAAAAGTTAATTAAAAGTTTGTTTATTACCATAGTTTAACACTTCAACAAAATGATAACGAGTCCAAAATCAATGAATATATGAAGTATACAATAAAAACAATAATCTTGAGTGTATGTGACTCACTGTAGGTATTGATAGGCTAGAAATCAAAGGGAAAGTATCTATAGGGTTTGTTCAGTTCCATGCTCATCAGATTAATAGGCTTTCTCATATTGCTTCCTTCACCACATTAATTTGTCTAATGAAGTTTTCAAGAGTTAAAGACAGTGATAGGTTCATGGCTGGAGAGAAGGTACAGAATCTAAGATAGTTCAGCAGTGCTTATTATTTAAGAGAAAGACAGCATGGGAGGTGAGGGGTATATCATGCATCCTGTTTTCACTCCCTTTGTGGAGCACCTACCCTGGAGGTCATGTAATAATAACCAATGACCAAAAAACAATAAAAAAACCCAAACATCCATGTGGAAGTGCCATCCCTGCCTGGAGATGAGTAGACTGCTCAAACAGATCCTGGGCAGGCATCTCAGCCCAGGCCTGTGTTGGGGAAGCTGGTTCCTGGCTTTGGGCGCAATCTGGAAGCCAGCAAACTGACGGAAGAGTGCAGCCAGGGTTAACAGGACTGATGATCTTTTTGCAGCCAGGCCGCGGGTGGACACCCGCTCAAGGAGCCAGGCTAGGAGGCTGCCCAGCGCCAGCGCTGGTCAAGCTTGCAGCCCCCGGGGCTTCCCCCGCGCCCCAGCCAGGGCGGGGCCTCAGGAGGGAGGGGGAGGGGGCGGGGGCGGGGCAGAGAAGGGGCTTTGCTAATTGCCAAAGCGAAAAGGGAGCTCGCGGAGGACTCAGGAGGGAGGGGGGCGGGGGCGGGTGGAGGGCGGCGGGGAGAAGGCGCTTTGCTAATTGCCTAAGCTGGAAGTGAGCTCACAGAGGATGTGGCTGAGAGTCTGGGAGAAGGTGGAGGGGCTGGCGGAGGAGGGGCGGGCAGCGCCGCGGTGCTGTGCTGCGGCTCAGTCGGGACTGCAGGACCCACCGGACTCGCCCCCGTACGCTCCCATGTGAGGCTCCGCTGTCCCGCTCCTGCTGCCTGCTGCCACTCCCCGCCCCAAGGCTTCTCCGGACCACCCTCTGCACAGGGGTAAAGTGACACCGCGCCGCGCCCTCACCTGGAGCAGAAAGCGCGGACCCGACCTGGGGGCGAAGAGGGGGGTGTGGAGGCCCAGCCTCCCGCGAACCCCAGGGCACCGGGACCACCCCGGACGCTGCGCCAAACCCGGGTCCTCATGGGGTCGGGCTGGGGACAGCGCCTTGCGAGGTGCCCCCCGCCAGCAGGCACGCTAGCCCCCATCTTTCCGCAGCCCCATGCGCCCGTGCTGAGGACCCCCTTCCCTCCCCCGCCGTGGCCCCGCTGCTTTTGTTCTGGACTTGGGATCCCAGGTGGAAACTAGTCCCTCAGACCTCCCTGGCAGCAAGGAGGGCAGGGAGGGATTCTTGGTTTCCTGCCCTGGGTCCTCCTCTCTCCCCATTCACAAGCCTTCTGGCTTCCCTTTCCTCTCCTCATTGTCAGTTTTCTGAAATGGTTTTCTTCTGCATGTTGACCCAAAGAGCTATTTCATGAATGAATATACACGAAACTGAGTTGGAGCCCACCTGTAGAGGCCTTTCATTAGAATGGTCTCTGGTTCTAGCCTCAGTTCAGAATACTGCATGTACCTGAGGACCAAGTCCAGATGTTTCTTTCATCTCTGACTTGAATTTGAAATCCTCCTCAGACTTCAGCTTCCAGGATTTCTCCAGTCCTTGCTCTCCCACTGTCTTGCTGGGGATCCGCCATGAGTGTTGAACACAGGAATGAATGAATGATATATACCCCAGACTGCTGGGGCTTTGTCTTCTTTTGCTGAGGTTGGAAATGCTTGGGAGAGACCCCCTGTATGCAGATAGAGAGCTGCATGCAATTGCTTAGATAAATGTGTTCCCCACTTAATTGCTTGGGCATTGAACATTTCGCCCTTAACCAGTGGCTTGAGCATTTAGGAGGAGACAATCTGGAGGTGAATCAGAAGATGGCTGAATCCACATGGTGGTGGTCTGGGTTTGGGAGATTTTCCTGGAGATTCAAAGGAAAGATATAAATTCTTCCAGTGTGGAGTGGTAAACATTTTATCGATGGGAGATGGAAAATAAATGGTCTGGTTAAACTTTCCCGCCCCCTCAAAACCCATTATTTGAAAACACAAAAAGGGAAGTGAAGGGAGAAATCCTCCCACTCCCATTCCCACTCACCTCCATAGCCATCTCCTCTTCCAAGAACCTAACAGACAAGGTGCCAAGAAGTGTTAGGTACCAGCAGTGGTCTCAGATCTCATTCAAGAATCATGGTGAAAGGCTTTCAAATAGATTGTGGGGGAACAGGGATCCAATTAGGGGGGACAAGTTTAAGGTTTGCCTGGTCCCCTAAAAACTAATGGCACTAGAGAAGATGAGCTTTGGGAACTATAGCATAATGGATACAATGTGTAAAAAGCTTCAGTGAGTCATGGTGGGAAGAGGCCAAGAGGGCAGCAAACACAGTCTTAGATGATGTTATTAATAGCACTACAGGCTCTAGATTTCCTGTGGTGGTGTTCTTGGCAAGACCAGCCCGGCCAAAGTGGATACTCTCAACCTGGAACAGAGGGTCTTGGAGATGCCAGCACGTGAGGTATGATGAGAGGGTAAAATGATAGGAGGTGTCCTTTGGAAGGACTGACTCCTTGACTTTAAAAGGGAGAACCCAAATCTGTAGGTGAAATCTTTCTGGCTACAAAGAGGGCCAAGGCCTCCTAAGGTCAAGGTCTCCTCGTCACTTGCAAAGATGTCGAAGAACATATTCAGACATTTCAAAGATGTCCTCATATCATTGGTTCCCACTCTGGAATTCTATCAATAAGGTGAGAGTTCCTCTAGTTGAAAAAGAGATCTAAAAAGACTTCCCTTTCTCATGTAATTTCTGTAACCTCCAGGACACACCCACCTCCCCCTTCCAGCTCTGTAATGAAGCCACAGCTGGTGCCAATTTGTGGAACTCCTTAAAGGCTATTCTCCCTTATATACCCCGGGACCAAGTTCCCATGCTCCCTCACCCGATTTCCTGCACTCACCTCCCACCTGGTGTGTTCACACCTGCAAGTGCCTTTTACCAACCCCTTTGCCAAAAGGCAGCCAGAGTGACCTTTCAAAGACCTATCAGTTCCTGGCATTTGTCTCCATAGAAATCTGCACTGATCTTCTAACAAATTCTCAGTCCTCCAAAGGCACCCATAATCCTCCCATCAGTCTATTCATACCCCTCCAACTGACAGATGCCTGTTCTGCCCCATCTCTCTGCCCTTCAACCACACGGCCTCCTTCTTCCTGTGGAGACCTCTCATGGCACCTGCCTCCAAGCACAGGTGATTCCCATTGATGGGAAGACCCTCTTCTCTCCCCCATCTCCCCACTCCAGTTACTCCCACTTATTCGTGAGCTCACAAGCCCCATGGTACACACTCTCCATGCAGCCTGCTCTCTCTTTTCTAGCACTGGCCTCCGTTTCTAGCTGTGCTTGTGTCATGGATGTCTTTCCCCAGCCAGCCTCCAAGCTCTCCTTCCCTTTAGCTCCAACACCTGACACAGTGCCTGGCACGTAGTAAGCCCTGGCTAGCTTCTAAGAGCCTCACTGAGGGACTGAAAGCTTTTTAAAAATGTCACCACGTAGGCTCCAAACTGTAGGCAGAAAAAGCTTTGCCTGGATTGACATTTTAGAGACGTATTGGTCAAGTTGGATGTGTTCACTGACTTTACCTTGTAAAATTTAAAAAAAAAAAAAAGGACCTCTGTATCGCTTCGCATCTAAGGAAGGCGCATGTATACTATTAGACCACGTTATGAGCTTAATGGAAGGAGACAAGATGTTTTCGCTAAGAAAATGTATAAGACTGTTGAGCTCAAGTGGGAGGAAACAGTCCGTTTGTTGGAGCATTGCTATCTTACTCTATCACAGCCACTCATAAAAATCTGACACAGGGTGAGCCAGAATTGTCTGTCGGAGATGAGTTAGATCTGGCTCATGTTCCTACAGACATGAAAGCCAGAAACGAAAAAGGAGGCTTTAAAAGCGTGGGTTGAGGAGGCGGTGTGGTTCACTGCGATGAGCTAAGTGCCCAGGGCCACCAGCAGACATGCTGGCCTGTGTCCGTCCTTTGTTCTGGGGTCCCTCTTTCACCATGTGGTGAGGCTGGTGGCTGGGAGAAGCTCAGGACAGGACCCGGTGGCATCTTATTTCTCCCACCCTCCTGTGGGCTCCAGTGGGCTCCAGTAGGTCCCAAGGGACAGCCTGCCTTCCGGGAAAAGCCCAGTAGCACTGGGAGCAGAAACTGGGGCCAAAGAGTGAGCACCCTGTTTGACAAGCTGGACCAGCCACCTCTTCTTCAGATGCAGGGGGAGCCCTGGCATGCTGACTCCTCCCTTCTCCCTTTCCCCTTTCCTCTTTCCTCCCTCTTTCCTTCCCCTCTCTCCTTCCCTGGTGGTGCCCTTTCCCAATGCCCACTTCATCCCTTTTCCTTTCTACATACCTGTCTTCTAGAGTTTCTTCTCTTTCTTCCCCATTACTTCCCTTCATCTGAATCTCCTCTTTGGTCCCTTTGTCCCTGCTCTCTGCTCCTCCTCCCCTTCCCTGGCCCCTGTTCAGCTCCATACTGAATGCAGGCAGAGCTGGACTAACATGCTCACTTGCTTGCTCAGCCACCCTCCAGAGAAGTCACTCTTCGGTGGCCACCTTCCTGACCCCCTGGTCGCTTCTCCACTTGTTCAGATATTGCTCTGAAGTCTGAGGAGGACAGAGCGGGGCTGCCACAGAAGCAGGCCAGAGGAGAAACCAAACCATGTGTCCACACTGTCCCCCAGCACTGCTGCTCTGAGAGCTTTCGGAGTCCTCAACAGGGTTAGGATTTAGGGGCTTCTTCAGAACTGGGAGTGAAAACAAGCATAGTCAAAAGAAAAGCGACGGCCCCCACACAAAAATAATAATCACAAATGAAAACTATGTTAACTCTGAAGTCCCAAAGTCGAAGAATTGCCTTGAATCTGTCACTAGAAAGCACCCAAGGCCTCACTCTCTGGGTTCTGGGTGCCCTGGGAATGGCAGGAGGCTCTGACCTGCACGTGGGGGTGCCGAACTATGAGGGCTAGCCTGCCTGCTGGCAGGGGGGGGGTACCTCCTGTGGCGCTGTCCTGGCACGACCCCCTGCGTAGGGGGTGTGGCGCGGCGTCCTGGGTGGTCCTGGTGCCCTGGGGTGGCCGGAAGCCTGGGCCCCGACCACTCCACCCCCCCCACCCCCCCACCCCTGCTCCTGTCCGGCGTTTTCTGCTTCAGGTGAGGGCGCGTCGAGGTGTCACTTTACCTGTGAGCAGAGGGTCCTCCAGAGAAGCCATGGGGCAGGGAGGGGCAGCAGGCAGCAGGAATGAGAACGGGACACCGTGGCCTCTGGGGCTAAGCTGGAGCGTGGGAGCGCAGGGGCAGCGAGTATGGTGGGTCCTGCAGTCCCGAATGGGCTGCAGCACAGCACCCTGGAGCTGTGTGCCCCTCCTTCCCGCCTGGGCAATTAGCAAAGCCCCTTCTCCTGGCCCCCCCCGCCCCGCCCCCGCCCCCCTCCCTCCTGAGTCCTCTGAGAGCTCACTTCCAGCTTTGGAAATTAGGAAAGACCCTTCTCTGCGCCGGCCCTGCCCCCTCACTCCAGGGGCCTGAGCCCTGGCTGGGGTGCAGGGCTATGCCCTAGCATGCTGCCCCATTGCCAGCGCCTGCGCTGGGCAGACTCCTAGCCTGGCTCCCTCAGCGGGTGTCCACGGGCAGCCTGGCTGCGAAAAGATCATCAGTCCTAAAGGCCAGCTGCACTCTTGGGTCAGTTTGCTGGCTTCCAGATTGCGCCCAAAGCCAGGAAACAGCTTCCCCAGCACAGGCCTGGGCTGAGATGCCTGCCTGGGATCTGTCTGAGCAGTCTCCTCAACTCCAGGCAGGGATAGCACTTCGACCTGGATGTTTGGGTTTTTTGTTTGTTTTTTGGTCATTGGTTATTACATGACCTCCAGGGTAGGTGCTCCACAAAGGGAGTGAAAACAGGACGCCTGATATATATGCATATGGCCATTCTAGAAAAATAGCTTGGGGTTCTCTCGGAAACGTGGCATTGGTCCTTGCACTATGGTTTAATAGAAAAGGGATTATGCACCAAGTTACTTAAATGAGCATAGGTTGAAATCGTTTACTGAGAGTAAATATTTTAAATAGTTATATTTTAACTAAATCTATCATCAATCATAAATCTATTACACGAAAGTTACAGGCAATTTAAAAGCAAGAGCACTCTCTTCAGGGTTTTAAATAATCCTTGTCTGTCTTGGCACATGAGAAGGCAAAGATAGGAAATGGTTTGTAAAAGATCATATAATAGCTTTTACTAATTCTATTTATTTGACAGACAGAGATCACAAGTAGGCAGAGAGGCAGGCAGAGAGAAAGATGGGGAAGCAGGCTCCCCGTAAAGCAGAGAGCCTGATGAAGGGCTCGATCCCAGGACCCTGAGATCATGACCTGAGCCCAAGGCAGAGGCTTAACACACGGAGCCACCCAGGCGCCCCCAGATGAAATACATTTCTGACTTAGAAACTTCAGATAGAATTTTTTTGTCCATGATGACAACTGAAGAAAATGTGTCATCCCTAAACCTAACCTTAAACCCTACCAACACTGAAACCTAAGCTGACCTTAAAGCCCAAACTAGAACCCTGAATCCCAAACCTGGAATGGAACCCAAAGCCTGTACCTGAGCCCTGGATCCAAGCCCTGAACCACGAACTCAAACCCTAAACCAGACCTCCAAGTCATGAAACCTGAACCCAAATCTCAGCATGAAGTCAAACCCCAAATTTGACCTTGAACTTTATCCCATAAGCCCTGAGTCTTAAAGCCTAAATCATAAACTTAAAGCCCTAAACTATAACTCTGTTCCCTTGTCCTTCACTCTAAATCCTCACCATAACACTAAACCCAAAGCCTGATTAGAACTCTGACTAAAACCTGAACCTGAACCCAAATTCAAACCCTTTACCACACTTTGCTTATGCACTTGCCATTGATGGATATTTGCAGTTTCTACCTCTTGATTCTTGTGAACATTGTTTGGGTTGGGGGCTAGGGTTAGGGTCTTGGATTAGGGTAGGGTCCAGGCTTGAGACCAAGTTGAGGTCAGAGTGTGGGTCTGCATCAGGGCCATGTTCAGTGACACTGTTTGGGTCAAGGACTGTTGTAATTCCACATTGTTTCCAATTCATTGTTCCTTAGCTATTTGGGGGGAAGTTGGGGGGTATTGGGCTCCATGCACTTTGAATTTCCGGAATGAAATGGCGTCAGCTGGACCCCAGGAGGGAGCAGGACCTTCCACTGAAGGGTGAGCTCCCACAGTCATGCACTGCCTTCCACCGCCTGCAGATGGCGCCAGACCCCAGCTCCCGCCCTGAGCCCAGGCTGCACAGCCACAGCTGGGACCTGAGCCCTGCCTTTTCAGGACCCACTGTGGAGACTTCTGGAGAATGTGGGGCGCCTCCCACCCTGACAGGACGAGCTGAGAAGGGTGTGGCTCTGCATCCACACTGACCGGACCCGTTGTGGAGGACGCGCCCACACTGGCAGCAGTCCAACCTCCTAAGGACCAGACGCTGGAGGAGGTGAGGAGAAGTCCCTTAGTGGACTGTCAAGGGGTTCGTGGTCTCAGGACCCCACAGAGAAAGGGCGCCCTGTGTAGACACTGGGGCTTCCGTCGTTTTGTGTGAGGAGACGTGGCCTCCTGCTGTGCTGTGCGCGGGGCTGTGGGGTCCCCACTTTCTGGGCTCGGGTGATCCTTGTCCTTGTCTGTGTTTGTATGCTCGCGGATTTGGTTCCTGGGGCTCCTCAGATGGTCTGCAGTCAGGGAGCGTGTGCCTTCTTTGGTGCTTGTGCTCTCCTCACCTCAGCCCTGCGGGGTCCTTCCCGTGTCCACACCCACTCCAGGCTTGCGCCGAGTCCGGAAATTCGGGAGCCAGAGTGAGGACTCTGTAGCCGGTTTTGGGGGAGAGTAGGTATTTTCCCAGTGTGGGTTCTACCCTGAGCACAGTGCCTCCCCATCTCCGTGTGTTCCCCTCCCTGTCTGTCGTCATTGTTGCAGGGCTGTCACTTTCTAGGTTCAGGGGCCTCCTGGGTATCTTGCTATCTTGGATGCAGGTGTAAATGAGATCGTTCTCAGCAGTCTCTTTCTGATGGGTCCTTCCGAGCACCTAGGAGTGCCACTAATTTGTGCATATTGATTTTGTTCCTTGCAAGTTCTTGAATTTATTAGTTCGATTGGCCTTAAACTTAATCTGCCAGTTATTTGACCAGCAGCATGGGTTTAATTGGGAAGAGCAGAGAATGGCAGTCTGGGCTGAGCAAGCTAAGGTCCCATCACAGGCAAGTGCGAGAAACAAAGGAGAGGAACATTATTTCTAGGAGGAGGAAGAAGTTGGGAAGGGTGCTTGAAGGAAAGTCCCTTGGAGAAAGGCAGGGTGATGGAGAATTCTCACCAGCTGAGCTGCAAAGCTCCTACAAAAAGTCAGGAGATGAACCTCCAGCTTCCCCTGTGGGGCCTAAAATTGGTGAGTCTCTCCTGTGGGGGATTGCAATGTGGGGTCTGTAATGGGCACTGAGCACCAGGCGCCCCCTTCCAGCCTCCCCTTCTGGCATCCCCAGTCCACTTTACTGGGGCTTCCCTTCCTGCTTTTGCACAGTTCTAACCAGCTTGTGGTGGAACGTTGTGGAAAAACTGAAATTCCAAATCCACTGCTTCTACTGCACATGAGATACAGGGGCCCATGATTTAATCCTCCCACGAGTCTCTTGCTAGCCCCACCTGTCCGTTACTCATTTTGAGAGTTGATATTTCCAAAGTACTGTAATTCTAAAAATTTCTGAATTAGCTGTATTATTTCTTTTTAGGTATGAAGTTAACTTCCAATTATATGAATTTAATATTTTGGTCATTGTTTTCTAATTTTATTGCCTTATTCTTGGAAAATATAGCCTGATATTTAACTCTAGAAATTTATTGGCATATACTTCTGGCCTAAATAATGGCCTGTTTGTGTAAATGTTCAACTTATGCTTATATACTTACTGAAGACTCTTGTTTTGGGGTCAGGATGGCTACATTTATTAATAGATCAGGACTATTAGATTCTCTAAATTTGATGTCTCTTAATTTAATCTGATTAAATTATCAGTTAATGAAAGAAGTTAAATTTTTTATGTACTACTGCATCTAAACTTATCAAAGTCTTTTGCTATAATTAGACAAGTATGTCATCCTGTTTTTATACCAAGTCTTACATTAAAAAAATCATACTATCTGAAATATTATTTATTTTTATTATTATTTATTTTTTTAAAAGATTGTATTTATTGGGGTACCTGAGTTAAGTGTCTACCTATAGCTCAGGTCATAATACCCGGGTCCTGGGATAGAGCCCCGCAGGGTGTTCCCTGCTCAGTGGCGTGCTTCTCCCTCTCCCTCTGTTTTTCCCTCGGCTGTGTGCATGTTTTTCTTTTCTCACTCTCTCTCAAATAAATAAGTAAAATTTAAAGATTATCTCTCTCAAATAAATAAGTCAAATTTTTTTTCTCAATGGGAGGGAGAAGCAGACTCTCCACTGAGCAGGGAGCCTGATGCAGGGCTCAATACCAGGACCCTGGGATCATCACCTGAGCTGAAGGCAGACACTTGAACCGACTAAGTCACCCAGGCACTCCAGCTGTTTATTTATTTATTTATTTTGATTATGCATATGTTTTATCTCTCTTTTCTACAAGTCTTTTTTTTGATCTTTTTACTTTTTTCATAAAACTGAATTATTTCAAGATGACTTGGTCATCCTCTTTTCCCCAACCTCAAAGATCATAGAGTATATTTTAACTGTTA
Source organism: Mustela nivalis (assembly GCF_964662115.1). Taxonomy (NCBI): domain Eukaryota; kingdom Metazoa; phylum Chordata; class Mammalia; order Carnivora; family Mustelidae; genus Mustela; species Mustela nivalis. The sequence continues at coordinate 273,657 of NW_028136020.1, read as the reverse complement.
AAATAATATTAGTATTTAAGTGCTGCCTACACAAATTAAGGCAAATTATCTGTGGTCTGTATTCCTGAAAATATTTTTTTATTATGCCTTCCTATGCCAATGACATTTTATAAGGATCTAAATGTTTCCATTTGTGATTTTTTTTCAAGATAATAAAGCTATTACTTCATTCTTTTTTTTATCTGATGTTATTTAAAAAAATTCTGTCAGTCTGATTCTTGTTTCTTTATTAATGAATTATTTTTTGTCTCTCTAACACTTGTGATTTTTTTTGTGTGTCTTTGGTATGTATGCCCTAGTTTGGGATTCATAGAGTCAACTCTAGTTATGAATATTTTCTTTCTTTTCTTGTATGTAAGTTTTAATCCAGTGTCTTGACTATTTTATGCTTGAGAAATAGATGTACATTAATATTCAAATATTTCTTTTCTTTTTCTTCTTTCATTTAAAAAAAGTCATTTATTTTATTTTATTTAAAAATATTTATTTATTTATTTGGAGTAGAGAGAGAGGGTCATGAAGAGTGGCTGATTATATACTTTCAATTTGGGAGGAGGTTAGGGATAGCACAAGCCTCCAAGGTATTTTATAAACAAGGTTTCCAGGACCTTGAGGGGGCTAGCTATTGTTAGGGAAAGGTCATTTATTACTATTTAGTAAAAACTCAGGGAAGAGACTCTTCTGATGTGTATCAGTGGGTATATGCTTGGGAGATGATTGCCAATGTATATCTTGAGGGCAGGGGTGGGGAGTAGAGATAAAGAAGTTTCCAAAGTAATTTTTACATGTGAAAGTAGATTTTCAGTATCCTGGGGGGAGGACTAAGAATGCTTTTTGCCCTGAGTGGATGTGTCCACATGGAAGCAGCTGAGTCCCCAGAGGAGCTTCAAGGACTTGTCAACAGGCTATGAGTAGTAAGGAAATCTAATTTCTTCTCTAGCTTTTGTTCCACACACATCACCTACATCTTACACCTCTTTTATATTGATAATTTTAATGCTTTGCTGGTATCCAGATGACTATATCCTTAAGTGACTTCTTATCTCTATTGAATCCATTACATATTCTATCCATTGTATTCTTAATTCAACTAGATTACATATATTTAATCTATTAGTACCACTAGGTTCTTATTCTTGTTTTTATTTCAAAATCTTTCCTTATTTCCTTACATTATTTATTGGGTATATTTTAAATCCCTGAAATACTCACTTATTATATATAAGCTGTCAACCGTATTCTTATTTTGAGGTAGCTATATCTTTTTGGGTTTTAGGACATCATACCAACAATGCCAAATAATTTTCAGACAACAGCAGGATCTCCAAGAATTCAACTAAATTCTGACACTATCTACCTGAACATAGTGTAAGATTTCATCAGTTAAGGGATCAGTCCTCCAAGACTATCTCCAACCCCACCTCAGATGCCAGTCTCACTGTAGGCCCCAGGTTATTACCTGTGCTTGTGACTGAGCAACTACAGGTTGGAGGTCCCAATGGCCTACTTCTTACATTCTTTTAATTTGCTACAGGGACTCACAAAACTCAGAAAAATACTTACTTTATGTTTGCCAGCTTATTAAAAGATAAAATAGAAGATTTAAATCAATAGATAGATAAAGAAGTGCACAGGGCAAGGTATGGAGAATGGGCACAGAGCTTCTATTACCTTCTGTAAGACTGCCACTCTTCCTGCCTTTTCATACATTTAACAAACTAAAAGCTTTCTGAACCCAGTCCTTTCAGCTTTTCTGTGGAGGCTTCATGACATAGTCATGACTGACTAAATCATTGTCATTTGCTGATCTAATCTCCAGATCCTCTTCCCTCCCCAGATAATCCTGTATTGGGAGGAAGGGGAGGCAAAAAGTTGTGAAGGCTTTCACCAAGTGGTTGGTCCTTCAGGCAAACAGCCCTTGCCTTGAGTGAGGTCTGAAGGTCACTTCATTAACAGAACAAAACACACCTCTCTCACCCTTATCACAGGAAATCCCAAGAGTTTTAGGAGCTGTGAGTCAGTAGCCATGGTTGAAAACCAAATATTCAGATGACCAAAATATATTTCTTGTAAACCACTATATTACACTACATGCTTAAGTATTTAATTATGTGATCTTTTAAACTAATATTTTTCTAAGAGTATAAACTGTTCTGGCAGTAATCTGGATTGGGGAGTGATGTATTGCCAAATTTCTGTCGTTTTAGTTCAGGAAGTCAAAGAGAAAGAACAGGAGAGCCCCGTAGGGCAGGAAGTTCAAAGTAACAATGTTGACTACTACTCCCTTTTCTTGATTTTTTTTTTAAACAAGCAAATCTTCTCTTCAGAGTTGCAGTTTAAAGCCAAGAACATGCGGAATTGGGAGAAAAAATAGTTAAATTTGGAGACTTGCAGAGGTAGAATCAGAGTAGTGAAAGCCATTACAGCAACTGACCTAACTGAGGTCAGTCTTTGGTGAATCACAGAAACAGGTGGAGTTGTCAAACAAAGGAATCTTTGTTTACAACATACAAGGAGATCACAGGGAATAAGTTCCAAAGCCTTGACTGTTTGAACAGGAGAGAGATTTTTATTTAGTATTTAAGATGAATACTCAGAAGGGAGAGTTTTATTATTTCATGTATGGTTGGTCATAAGGTTGTGATGCATGCACATCCACATATGTATTTGTGCAATATGTATTGCATGTTCACCTGAATGAAGCTTGTATTCCACCGAGGGCAGAAACTTCAACGTTAGAATAAAGCAGAGGTAACTGTTGGACAAGGGAATGGGACTCTGCAGGCTTCAAGAGCAGATAGAAACTAGATGGGGTCTTGGGCTCATTTTCTGGGACAAGGAATGCAAGGCCTTGATTGCTTTTGAAATAGCACTAGGAGTTTTACCACTGATTTATTGTCTCAATAGCTTAGGCTATTTCCTGGTCTGGTGGTGACTGTTAGTTTTCCCATTGCCTTGTTCCCTCAAAATCCTTAAGGAGTGAGGTTTTTGCATTTCTTTTTAAGAACCTCCCAGGAAGTTTTGGAAGAAGTGTGCTTGGGCAAGTACACAGGTGGGGTATAGATCATTGAAAATAGCTGGGGACAAAAAATGACTTTTCTTATGTCAGGAAAACTATATGTCATCTTAATTTTCTGGGAACCTCTAATTCTTTCTGCTGATGTTACCAGCAGGCTTCTGAGATATTACTGATTGTTCTCTTGAACCTAAGGAAAAAGAAATGTAGAAAGCAAAAGACAAAACTTTAAAATCTATCCTCCAACTCATCAATTCACTGCAGCCACCTCTCTGTCTTTCCCTTTCTCTTTTTCTTTATCTTTCTCTCTCACTTTCTCTCTCACATACGCACAACACACACAAATCATCTTAAAACAATTTTTAATTTTCCCTATTCCATTTTAATATACTTGAGGCATGATCATTTTCTTAGTAAATACAAGAAAAAAAAATCTAGGATTCCACCATTCTGTGTGATTAAAGTATAGAGGAATTTACTTCTAATAGCACTTATAAAAACATATTTTATTTATGTAATATTATATAATCAGGTGCCTGCATTTTTCTTATTCTCCAACTAGTGTTATTTGGCAATTAATATTTTGTCAATCAATATTCCCCTATATCTGAATGTGTGGGCAGTGAGAGATGAGTTAGAGGCAAGGATGGTGAACACTCCCAACAACTGCAGACTACATATATCTTAAGCCATGATTTTCTTTGCAAAGGTCAACATTGATAATGTTGTAGTCATACCTCCGTGTACCAGGAAAGAAGTAGCATATTTCTTGAAAGACACAGCTATCAAAGCTCCATTGAGAAACTGTAAAGATGGACAAGCGATTTCCAAATTACATATCTGATAATGGACATCTACTCTGATTATTTAAAAATGAATAAAAATAAAAAACCTTACTAATAACCAAACAGAGTATCCAATTTTACATGTGAAGGAAATAATGGAAGAGACATGTCACCAAAAGTATATGGATGGCTTATAGGCACTGACAAATTTCTCAACATTTAGACATTAAAGAAATACAAATTAAAATCATAATGAGACATGCTTACATATCTATTAGAATGGCTAAAATTATAAAGGCTAATTGTACTTGGTCTGAGCTAGATTGAGAAGCAACAAAAAATCTAAACTGTTGTTGGCATATATCATGATACAACCACTTTGGAAAATAGTTTGAAAATTTTTTTAAATGCAAAATATGTTGCAGTTACAAAAATAGCCATTTTACTTCTAGGCATTTAACCAAGAGAAACAAGCCCTATGTTCATACAGGGACTTGTATATGAATTTCATATCAGCTTTATTTTTAAGAATTGAAAACAGTGGAAATGTTCATCAATGTCCATCCATAGAGCAAAGAAAAATTATGATCTATTCATTAAAGAGATTACTATTCAACATCAAAATGAACTATTTACTATTGGAGATTCTCAAAGTAATGATGCTGAGAAAAGAAAAGCCAGGCAATCAATAGTATATACAGTGTCATTCCATGACTATAAAAAATCTAGAAAATACAAATTTATATATAGTCACAGTCATCAAATATATTGGTGTGATTTTAGTGCCTTCTTCTGTGATCCTATAGCTTCCTACACTTGTATCTCTGAGCATTTGTTACACCATGTGAAAATATGAACTCTTTCTCTTCATTCTGTCTTACTAGAATAAGAGTCCTTGAAATTTTATGGACAATTGAACTCTCAGTTATTAGCAGAAATTCTATCACACAGTAAGTTTCCAAATATAAAAGCCAGAGTTTTACAATGACTTCTAAGCTTTACATGATCTAGCCACTCATTTAACCTCTGTGACCTCTTTCCCTGCTACTCTTCAGTCACTCACAGTGGCCTCCTTGCTATTCCTCAGATATGCCAGGCATGATCCAACCTTATGGCCTTCAAGATAGCCAATTCCTTTGTCTGGAGTGACCTTATTGCTGATAGTTCTGCGCAAATTCATCACCTTTCCATACCTTTGTTCAATTGTCAGCTTCATTGTAACTACCCTGATCTTCCTATTAAAAATTTTAACTCCCCATCCCCTGCCTAGCAACCTTGATTTTTCTCACCCTGATCGAGTTTTTCTTTTTCCCCATTGTACTCATCCTTTTTGAATGCACTATGCAATTTTTATTAAGGTTTATAGCTTTGAATTGTCTCACCCATTAAAATAAAAGTTCTACAAAGCCAAGTATTTCATTTACCAGTGTAGTCTGAAGTAATATCTGCCATATAATAGTTCAGTACACAACTGGTAAATTTCAAAATAAATTAATGTTGAGAATATACTGAATTTCACAAGTCATTTCAATATTTATTTCCAAAAAATAAACTATGTAAAACATACCTTAAATTTACTTTCAAAATATTTTATAGCATATAATGGACAATATACATAAGCCTTAAAGAAACAATCCTATAAATAACCATTTCATACCTACTTAAAAACTACATAATACCACACTCCTAGATCCTCTCTGAACGCTCTAAAATAACCCTAAAGGAAATACATTTTAAAAATAACAGATTTTTTGTCAAATAATTTAATAAAATAAAAGTTTCATTCATCTATGTAGATCATAATAAATGTTTTTAATAAGCATGAAATTATAACTCTGAAGTGTGCTAAAATGAAACCACCTGCTAAGGGTGAGAGAATAAAAATAAACATCATTTTTCCAAATAAGAGGAATTTATTACCTTTGAATCAAAGCATGTGGATTTGTTCAAACTGGCAATAAAGGAATATGGAGACACAAACCATAGAAAGTCATATTTTAGATTTCTAAAAGACTTCGAAGTGAAGAGTATACATTCACTTCTCACTTATTGCTCCTACATATTCATGAATTTGAGAGAAAATATAGGCCCTGTGTGTCTTAGCAACTAATGGGATATTTTTTGATATTTACATGCTTACACATAGTATGTGTTATAGTCTTCTCTTTTACATGCTGTAAAAAGGTTAACCCCTTTTCTGCAGAGATCTGAAAATGTGAAACAGTGCCTGAGTAGCTGAATTCATCTAATTCAAATTTCTTGCAGGTCTAAGACCTATTGTTTTTCACTTGACTGCCTCCTTTTTCATCTGTCAATTGGTTACAAATTCTGGTACTGAAGAGAATACCTTGGGGCTGGTGGCTCAGTGTGTTAAAGCCTCTGCCTTCAGTTCAGGTCATGATCTCAGGATCCTGGGATCGAGCTCCACATCGGGACATAATGTAACGACAGATAGTTTATATGGGAGCCCTTTGGGTACTCTGGTGGATGAATGTTTTTAAATTAGTTTTTCATGGACATGGGGAGTTAGAGACGAGAAGGGAGGTGGGGGAAATTGGAAGGGGAGCTGAATCATGAGAGACTATGGACTCTGAAAAACAATCTGAGGGTTTTGAAGGGGCGGGGGATTTGGAGGTTGGGGTACCAGGTGTTGGGTATCATAGAGGGCACTGCTTGCATGGAGCACTGGGTGTGGTGCAAAAAGAATGAATACTGTTATGCTGAAAATAAATAAAAAATTAATTTAAAAAATATTAGTTTTTCGTAAACTACAAAAAAAAAAAAAAAAGAAAAGCGCTCCCATTTATAGCGTACACTTTATGGTTCACAAAGCACGTGCCAACAATAAAAATAATAATGGGTTACCGTTACACTTCATAGAAAAGGAGGTACAGGGAAATTGAATGAAAGGGAATAACAAAGTAGGTTCATAAGTCAATCTTCCTTGTAAAAAAATTAACCTGAAAGTGCGTTTCTGCCACCTCTCTCCTGTGTGACATTTTATCGATGGGAGATGGAAAATAAATGGTCTGGTTAACCTTTCCCTCCCCCTCAAAACCCATTATTTGAAAACACAAAAAGGGAAGTGAAGGGAGAAATCCTCCCACTCCCATTCCCACTCACCTCCATAGCCACCTCCTCTTCCAAGAACCTAGCAGACAAGGTGCCAAGAAGTGTTAGGTACCAGCAGTGGTCTCAGATCTCATTCAAGGATCATGGTGAAAGGCATTCAAAGAGATTGTGGGGGCACAGGGATCCAATTAAGGGGGACAAGTTTAAGGTTTGCCTGGTCCCCTAAAAACTAATGGCACTAGAGAAGATGAGCTTTGGGAACTATAGCATAATGGATACAATGTGTAAAAAGCTTCAGTGAGTCATGGTGGGAAGAGGCCAAGAGGGCAGCAAACACAGTCTTAGATGATGTTATTAATAGCACTACAGGCTCTAGATTTCCTGTGGTGGTGTTCTTGGCAAGACCAGCCCGGCCAAAGTGGATACTCTCAACCTGGAACAGAGGGTCTTGGAGATGCCAGCACGTGAGGTATGATGAGAGGGTAAAATGATAGGAGGTGTCCTTTGGAAGGACTGACTCCTTGACTTTAAAAGGGAGAACCCAAATCTGTAGGTGAAATCTTTCTGGCTACAAAGAGGGCCAAGGCCTCCTAAGGTCAAGGTCTCCTCGTCACTTGCAAAGATGTCGAAGAACATATTCAGACATTTCAAAGATGTCCTCATATCATTGGTTCCCACTCTGGAATTCTATCAATAAGGTGAGAGTTCCTCTAGTTGAAAAAGAGATCTAAAAAGACTTCCCTTTCTCATGTAATTTCTGTAACCTCCAGGACACACCCACCTCCCCCTTCCAGCTCTGTAATGAAGCCACAGCTGGTGCCAATTTGTGGAACTCCTTAAAGGCTATTCTCCCTTATATACCCCGGGACCAAGTTCCCATGCTCCCTCACCCGATTTCCTGCACTCACCTCCCACCTGGTGTGTTCACACCTGCAAGTGCCTTTTACCAACCCCTTTGCCAAAAGGCAGCCAGAGTGACCTTTCAAAGACCTATCAGTTCCTGGCATTTGTCTCCATAGAAATCTGCACTGATCTTCTAACAAATTCTCAGTCCTCCAAAGGCACCCATAATCCTCCCATCAGTCTATTCATACCCTCCAACTGACTGATGCCTGTTCTGCCCCATCTCTCTGCCCTTCAACCACACTGCCTCCTTCTTCCTGTGGAGACCTCTCATGGCACCTGCCTCCAAGCACAGGTGATTCCCATTGATGGGAAGACCCTCTTCTCTCCCCCATCTCCCCACTCCAGTTACTCCCACTTATTCGTGAGCTCACAAGCCCCATGGTACACACTCTCCATGCAGCCTGCTCTCTCTTTTCTAGCACTGGCCTCCGTTTCTAGCTGTGGTTGTGTCATGGATGTCCCTCCCCAGCCAGCTTCCAAGCTCTCTTTCCCTTTAGCTCCAACACCTGACACAGTGCCTGGCACGTAGTAAGCCCTGGCTAGCTTCTAAGAGCCTCACTGAGGGACTGAAAGCATTTTAAAAATGTCACCACGTAGGCTCCAAACTGTAGTCAGAAAAAGCTTTGCCTGGATTGACATTTTAGAGACGTATTCATCAAGTTGGATATGTTCACTGACTTTACCTTGTAAAATTAAAAAAAAAAAAAAAAGGACCTCTGTATCGCTTCGCATCTACCAAAGGCGCATGTATACTACTAGACCACGTTATGAGCTTAATGGAAGGAGACAAGAGTTTTCGCTAAGAAAATGTATAAGACTGTTGAGGTCAAGTGGGAGGAAACAGTCCGTTTGTTGGAGCATTGCTATCTTACTCTATCACAGCCACTCTTAAAAATCTGACACGGGGTGAGTCAGAATTGTCTGTTGGAGATGAGTTAGATCTGGCTCATGTTCCTACAGACATGAAAGCCACAAACGAAGAAGGAGGCTTTGAAAGCGTGGGTTGAGGAGGCCGTGTGGTTCACTGCGATGAGCTAAGTGCCCAGGGCCACCAGCAGACATGCTAGCCTGTATCCTTCCTTTGTTCTGGGGTCCCTCTTGCACCATGTGGTGAGGCTGGTGGCTGGGAGCAGCTCAGGACAGGACCCGGTGGCATCTTACCTCTCCCACCCTCCTGTGGGCTCCAGTGGGCTCCAGTAGGTCCCAAGGGACAGCCTGCCTTCCTTGCAAAGCCCAGTAGCACTGGGAGCAGAAACTGGGGCCAAAGAGTGAGCACCCTGTTTGACAAGCTGGACCAGCCACCTCTTCTTCAGATGCAGGGGGAGCCCTGGCATGCTGACTCCTCCCTTCTCCATTTCCCCTTTCCTCTCTTCCTCCCTCTTTCCTTCCCCTCTCTCCTTCCCTGGTGGTGCCCTTTCCCAATGCCCACTTCATCCCTTTTCCTTTCTACATACCTGTCTTCTAGAGTTTCTTCTCTTTCCTCCCCATTACTTCCCTTCATCTGAATCTCCTCTTTGGTCCCTTTGTCCCTGCTCTCTGCTCCTCCTCCCCTTCCCTGGCCCCTGTTCAGCTCTATACTGAATGCAGGCAGAGCTGGACAAACATGCTCACTTGCTAGCTCAGCCACCCTCCAGAGAAGTCACTCTTCGGTGGCCACCTTCCTGACCCCCTGGTCGCTTCTCCACTTGTTCAGATATTGCTCTGAAGTCTGAGGAGGACAGAGCGGGGCTGCCACAGAAGCAGGCCAGAGGAGAAACCAAACCATGTGTCCACACTGTCCCCCAGCACTGCTGCTCTGAGAGCTTTCGGAGTCCTCAAAGGGTTAGGATTTAGGGGCTTCTTCAGAACCGCGAGTGAAAAAACCATAGGTCAAAAGAAAAGCTATGGCACCCACAAAAAATAATAATCACAAATGAAAACTATGTTAACTCTGAGTCCCAAAGTCGAAAAATTGCCTTGAATCTGTCACTAGAAAGCACCCAAGGCCTCACTCTCTGGGTTCTTGGTGCCCTGGGAATGGCAGGAGGCTCTGAAAAGCGCGTGGGGGTGCTGAACTATGGGGGCTAGCCTGCCCTCTGGCGGGGGGGGGTACCTCCTGTGGCGCTGTCCCGGCCTGACCCCCTGCGGACAGGGTGTGGCACAGCGTCTGGGGTGGTCCTGGTGCTCTGGGGTTGGCGGGAGGCTGGGGCCCGACCATCCCACGCCCAGCTCCTGGACCGCGTTTTCTGCTTCAGGTGAGGGCGCGTCGTGGTGTCACTTTACCTGTGAGCAGAGGGTCCTCCAGTGAAGCCATTGGGCGGGGAGGGGCAGCAGGCAGCGGGAATGGGAACAGGACACCGTGGCCTCACGGGCTAGGCTGGAGCATGAGAGTGCAGGGGCAGCGAGTATGGTGGGTCCTGCAGTCCCGAATGGGCTGCAGTACAGCACCCTGGCGCTGTGCGCCCCTCCTTCCCGGCTGGGCAATTAGCAAAGCCCCTTCTCCCGGCCGCCGCCGACCCGCCCCCGCCCCCCTCCCTCCTGAGTCCTCTGAGAGCTCACTTCCAGCTTTGGAAATTAGCAAAGACCCTTCTCTGTGCTGGCCCCGCCCCCTCACTTCTGAGGCCGGAGCCCATGCTGGGGTGCGGGGCTAAGCCCTGGCATGCTACTGCATTGCCAGCGCCTGCGCTGGGCAGCCGCCTAGGCTGGCTCCCTGAGCGGGTGTCCACGCGCAGCCTGGCTGCCAAAAGATCATCAGTCCTAAACGCCGGCTGCACTCTTGGGTCAGTTTGCTGGCTTCCAGTTTGCGCCCAAAGCCAGGAACCAGCTTCCCCAGCACAGGCCTGGGCTGAGATGCCTGCCTGGGATCTGTCTGAGCAGTCTCCTCCACTCCAGGCAGGGATGGCACTTCAACCTGGATGTTTGGGTTTTTGGTTTGTTTTTTTGGTCATTGGTTATTACATGACCTCCAGGGTAGGTGCTCCACAAAGGGAGTGAAAACAGGACGCCATATATAGCATACAGCCATTCTAGAAAAATAGCTTGGGGTTCTCTCGGGAACGCGGCATTGGTCCTTGCACTATGGTTTAATAGAAAAGGGATTATGCACCAAGTTACTTAAATGAGCATAGGTTGAAATCGTTTACTGAGAGTAAATATTTTAAATAGTTATATTTTAACTAAATATATTATCAATCATAAATCTATTACACGAAGGTTACAGGCAATTTAAAAGCAAGAGCACTCTCTTCAGGGTTTTAAATAACCACTGTCTGTCTTGGCACATGAGAATGCAAAGATAGGAAATGGTTTGTAAAAGATCATATAATAGCTTTTACTAATTCTATTTATTTGACAGACAGAGATCACAAGTAGGCAGAGAGGCAGGCAGAGAGAAAGATGGGGAAGCAGGCTCCCCGTAAAGCAGAGAGCCTGATGAAGGGCTCGATCCCAGGACCCTGAGATCATGACCTGAGCCCAAGGCAGAGGCTTAACACACGGTGCCACCCAGGCGCCCCCAGATGAAATACATTTCTGACTTAGAAACTTCAGATAGAATTTTTTTGTCCATGATGACAACTGAAGAAAATGTGTCATCCCTAAACCTAACCTTAAACCCTACCAACGCTGAAACCTAAGCTGACCTTAAAGCCCAAACTAGAACCCTGAATCCCAAACCTGGAATGGAACCCAAAGCCTGTACCTGAGCCCTGGATCCAAGCCCTGAACCACGAACCCAAACCCTAAACCAGACCTCCAAGTCATGAAACCTGAACCCAAATCTCAGCATGAAGTCAAACCCCAAATTTGACCTTGAAGTTTATCCCATAAGCCCTGAGTCTTAAAGCCTAAATCATAAACTTAAAGCCCTAAACTATAACTCTGGTCCCTTGTCCTTCACTCTAAACCCTCACCCTAACACTAAACCCAAAGCCTGATCTAGAACTCTGACTAAAACCTGAACCTGAACCCAAATTCAAACCCTTCACCACACTTTGCATATGCACTTGCCATTGATGGATATTTGCAGTTTCTACCTTTTGATTCTTGTGAACATTGTTTGGGTTGGGGGCTAGGGTTAGGGTCTTGGATTAGGGTAGGGTCCAGGCTTGAGACCAAGTTGAGGTCAGAGTGTGGGTCTGCATCAGGGCCATGTTCAGTGACACTGTTTGGGTCAAGGACTGTTGTAATTCCACATTGTTTCCAATTCATTGTTCCTTAGCTATTTGGGGGGAAGGTGGGGGGTATTGGGCTCCATGCAGCTTGAATTTCCGGAATGAAATGGCAGCAGCTGGACCCGGGGAGGGAGCAGGACCTTCCATTGAAGGTTGAGCTCCCACAGTCCTGCACTGCCTTGCACCGCCTGCAGAGGGCGCCAGACCCCAGCTCCCGCCCTGAGCCCAGGCTGCACAGCCACAGCTGGGACCAGAGCCCCGCCTCTTCAGGACCCACTGTGGAGACTTCTGGAGAATGTGGGGCGCCTCCCACCCTGACAGGACAAGCTGAGGAGGGTGTGGCTCTGCATCCACACTGACCGGACCCGTTGTGGAGGACGCGCCCACACTGGCAGCAGTCCAACCTCCTAAGGACCAGATGCTGGAGGAGCTGAGGAGAAGCCGCCTGAGTGGACCTTCAAGGGGTTCGTGGTCTCAGGACCCCACAGAGGAAGGGCGCCCTGTGTAGACACTGGGGCTTCCGTCGTTTTGTGTGAGGAGACGTGGCCTCCTGCTGTGCTGTGCACGGGGCTGTGGGGTCCCCCCTTTCTGGGCTCGGGTGATCCTAGGTCCTCATCTGTGTTTGTGTGCTCGCGGATTCGGTTCCTGGGGCTCCTCAGATGGTCTGCAGTCAGGGAGTGTCCGCCTGCTTAGGTGCTTGTGCTCTCCCCACCTCAGCCCTGCGGGGTCCTTCCCGTGTCCACACCCACTCCAGGCTTGCGCCGAGTCCAGAAATTCGGGAGCCAGAGTGAGGACTCTGTAGACGGTTTTGGGGAGAGTAGGTATTTTCCCATTGTGGGTTCTACCCTGAGCACAGTGCCTCCCCATCTCCGTGTGTACCCCTCCCTGTCTGTCGTCATTGTTGCGGGGCTGTCAGATGACAGGTCTGTCACCTTCTTGGTTCAGGGGCCTCCCGGGTATCTTGCTGTCTTGGATGCAGGTGTAAATGAGATCGTTCTCCGCAGTCTCTTTTTGATGGTTCCTTCTGAGCACGTAGGAGTGCCACTAATTTGTGCATATTGATTTTGTTCCTTGCAAGTTCTTGAATTTATTAGTTCAATTGGCCTTAAACTCAATCTGCCAGTTATTTGACCAGTAGCATGGGTTTAATTGGGAAGAGCAGAGAATGGCAGTCTGGGCTGAGCAAGCTAAGGTCCCATCACAGGCAAGTGCGAGAAACAAAGGAGAGTAACATTATTTCATGGAGGAGGAAGAAGTTGGGAAGGGTGCTTGAAGGAATGTCCCTTGGAGAAAGGCAGGGTGATGGAGAATTCTCACCAGCTGAGCTGCAAAGATCCTACAAAAAGTCAGGAGATGAACCTCCAGCTTCCCGTGTGGGGCCTGGAATTGGTGAGTCTCTCCTGTGGGGAATTGCAATGTGGAGTCTGTAATGGGCACTGAGCAGCAGGCGCCCCCTTCCAGCCTCCCCTTCTGGCATCCCCAGTCCACTTTACTGGGGCTTCCCTTCCTGCTTTTGCACAGTTCTAACCAGCTTGTGGTGGAACGTTGTGGAAAAACTGAAATTCCAAATCCACTGCTTCTACTGCACCTGAGATACAGGGGCCCATGATTTAATTCTCCCACGAGTCTCTTGCTAACATGTGTCCTCTCCATGTTGGGTGACCTGGATTTGGGAGGGCTTGGCCTCCATCCCAAAGTCTGATGTTCTCTCTGCTTCCGTGTCATCGTGCTAACATGGATATTTGGAAGATTCATTTCCTCTGTGGTGATTTCAAAGTGCAGTCAGCTTGTTATAGCAGCACAAATACGTGCTGTCTCCACACTCAGATTCCCCAGCCGTCATTTCTTTACCACGTTTGCCACTTCACACGGGATGCTTCAGTGTGTTTGATCCCACACCAGGACAATGTCCTGCAGAACCACCACATAACCTGAAATGAGGAGATCATTACAGAAACCATCCAAGGGTTAGTGTTAGGAACCAGGGACATGGCAGGGCTGATCTGAAGACCCCATGGAGAGCTGTCTGGGTGGCTGAGTTGACAGTGGAGGTGAGGGTGAGTGTCTGGCTCTGGCTTTGTGTCCAGGAGTCAGCTCTGTGTGGGTGTGTCCTCAGCTAGGCATGCAGATTTCTGCTCCTCTGAATCCTTTCCGGAGTTCCAAATGGCACAGTTTCCTTCTGGGCAGCAGGCTGAGTCCTCTGGGATTGCCCATGTGTCCCCAAATTGTAGGGCACCTACTGCAAGGCCTTTGGGGTCAGAATCTTGAAAAGCAAACCAAAGGTTATGGTTAGGGCCCACCACATGGCAGGCCCGATCTGCCAGCACTCTGTCCATCTTTCTGGGGGAGGGGGCAGTCGAGGGATTTGTTCAGGTTGAGAGTCAAGCTCCAGGTTTGCATCCAGGGGCCTGCTGAATATGGGGCTGTCCAGAGGTAGGAATGCAGATTTCAGTTCCTCTGAATCCTTTCTGGAGTTCCAAATGGCATGGTTCCTTTCAGGGTGGCAGGATGAGTCCTATGGTGTTCCTCACTGTCCCCAATCTCTGAGGCTTTGGAGCCAGGCCGTCGGGGACAGACAAACACAGGCTGGAGAGCTTTAATGTCAGAAATGTATTTTTGCACAGATCTGGAGGCCAGAAGTTCCAGATCAAGGTGCCAGCAAGGTTGGTCTCCAGTGAGCTTTTTCTTGTTGTTCTATAGATCACTACCTTTTCAACTGTGCCCTCTGATGACCTCTTCTCTGTGGGCCCCCAGAGGGGAGGTAGGGGGAGTGCTTTCATGTGTTTCACCCTTATGAGGACACCAGTCCTAGCAGATTAGGACTCCTGTGACCTCACCAAGCCTTCAGTACCTCCTTCTAGGTAGGCCCTATCTCCAGATGCAGTCACACTGGAGATTAGGAATTCTTCATATGACTTTTGTGGGGACACAATTCAGTCCATAACAATTAGTACAGGAGAAAAGCCATGGAGAGAATTCTAGAGGAGTCACACGTTGATGTTATAAGGTAAGTGGGTATAAAAGAGCACCTCTGAAGTCCAATAGGTCATTAGAGCTAGAGGCCGACAGGAAAGTCCTGTACGTGCCACAGTTTTGAGTTTGATGCAAGTGCAACTCTGAAGGGAAGATATTTGGGAGGCCTTGGCCAACCACTACTTCCAGCCAGGGGTGATTCTGGAGGGAGTATCTCTCGGAGTGCTGCCTAGAATCAAGACTTTGGGGTTGGAAAAGTGCCACTTCCAAAGCTGGAGAAGGATGGTGCTGTAAGTTACTTGAAGAGTACTGTTCTGGGAGATAGGAGATCTGGGGTGTCTTCTTTGTTCTGCTGCTGACCAGATGTGAAAATGCAGATTAACTCCCTAACCATCTCAGTTCTACCACCATGTGCTGCTGTCATGTGTCCCAAGCCCCAGAGTTAGTTTGATCCATAAGCAGAAGCCAGTCTTTTAGTTCCCAATCTCTTAATCGGGCTGATCGTCACAATATATAGTGGACACGTGACAGCCACCGGGGAGAAGTAAGGGTTGTCTTCCCCTCAGGGAGAGTGGAAAAGCTCTAGGAGAGGGCATACCCGTAGACCAAAGGCAGCCAGTGCTGGGGAGTGGAGCCACGGGGAAGAGTGTGCTGATGACAGCCTTGTGGAGGGAGGGCAGAAAGAGCCACCACCATGACACTTGAGTTACAGATCGAGCTTGGGGATAGAGAAGGGATCAGGGCATGGTAGAGCAGCAGCTGGCAAAGTGATTCTATTGAGCTTAAGCTCATAGTGCCTTAGCGAATTAGAATGGGAAATGCCTTGCTATTGTCTGTGACTCTGTGATTGTGTGAGTATGAGTGACAGAGTGGGGACAAAGAGAGAGGGAGAGAGAATACATTAAATTTTAAAGAAGGACAATAAGGGACGCCTGGGTAGCTTACTCAGTTAAGCATCTACCTTTGGTTCAGGTCATGATCCCAGGGTCCTGGGATTGGATCCCATACCAGGCTCTAGTGGGGGGCCTGCCTTCCCTCTGCCTGCAGCTCCCCTTGCTTGTGATCTCTCTCTTCCTCTGTAACAAATAATAGTAAAAAATAAACAAGGGCGATACGTTATGTTTACTTTTGTTTCTGATGCCAGACATGGGTTCAGAGGATTGAAGAGGGAGATCCAAGGAGCTAGCCTCTCAAGAGGAGTGAATACCTAGTCACTGGTAAGACCCCTGGTCCTGCAATACAATAGGGCTCCTGTGATCTGGGTCCTGTTAAATGCCCCTCGCCATCCTTCACCCGATAGTTTGATTCTTCATTGCGTTCAGTGTGGGGAACTGGGAGAAGCTATGACACTTGGCCCTTTGTGGAGGAATGTTAGTAGTATAAATAGCAATAGTTATCAGTTCTGGAGCACTTCCATGACTCTGCTGCAGGCACTCTGCTGTGACCTGGGTTTATAGCAGTGAGATAAACATAGAAATAGATGTGGGCTCTGTTCCCAAGAATCTGAAACCCACTATTCTCCTTGTCCCCTTCCCATTCTGTCTTCTTCAGCCCTTGTGCAATCCCACCAAGCAGGAAGCTTGCTTCTCCCCTTCCCTCTCCTGCTCCCCCTGCTTGTGCTCTCATTCTCTCTCTCTGACATGTAAATAAATCAAATGTTTTAAAAAATTATAAAAAAGGCAAAACAAATAACCATTTTTGGAGAGTGATTTTCTGAATGCAGTTATGGGCAGTGCTGGGTACTGAAGAAGACGCTCTGCTGACCAGAGGAGTGGGGAAATTACAGAACAAATTCCACAGGTCATTGAATATATCACATTCATCACCCCACCCATAGCACTCATTAATCTCTAGCCCAGCCAATATGTTGGTTATAAAAATGAGCTTTCTCCAAACTGACAGGAAGTTCTCGTTTTAGCAATGTAAATCATTCTGATCTTTATCACTAATGTGATCTAATCCTGTCTAGTAAAGAAACTTGAGAGTTCTATATCTCTGTAAGCATTTAAGAAAAACAATGGACTCTACTCTAATTACTTTTTAACTAACTTGACTTGCCAAAGGAAGGAGAAAGTAAATATCAGAAATCTTACCACTAAGCACAAGTTGCAAGTTATACCTGCCAAAATGTGGTTCAAAATATAAGTAACCAGTCTCCTTAGAAGCCTTTTACCTTCTTATATCTGTTATGTTGGGTAAATGAGTAGTTACTAGAATACAGCTGGCTCAGTGATCACAATTCAGCTTACCCTCAGAAATATAAATAGATTACATGTTTAGCCCGGTAACTGGACACTGATATAGAATTATTCACTGGCTGATTCCTAGATCAGAAACCACAAAAAAATTTTCTTTTTTATGGAAGTATGGCTGTTACAATAGTCTCACCTGTACCTCATAGTGATTGACTTAACTACTCTATACGTTACAACTCTAGATGTAACATTTTAATAAAACAACAATATCTTTGATGGTATCATGGAAATGTAAGTGCCTTGTGCACTTTTCTTAATGTGTATAATTACCTAAACATCATAGTAAGTAAATCAAGGCCATTGTCAAGCTTCCGTCAAGGAGAGTCCTTAACTAGAGGGATTTCCCATTGCTCTCAGGATGATAACCTCTGAGTTACAGGTTCCGTTAGTTGGCCACACACATTTGGAGCCTTGTGGACTTTCTGACAGCTGAGCAGCATATCTGTTTCAAGCATTGTGATCCCTGTTCTTACTGCAAGAGTGACAGTTGTCACTTTTCCTTTGACCCCTGTCTTTAGGAAAGTGTCTTACTCAGAAAGTCGAGTCAGTACCCCCCAAAAATATTTTCAGGAGAACCACCTCAAAGATGATCACCTGAGATACTGTCAAGAAAAAAAAAAACTGAAATTCTAAGCAACATCCATAAAAAGTATTTTCATGTTGATAAGGAAAGATTTTCCCCTAAATACCAGAGAGGCTCCATGAAAGTGAGATTTTTACCTATTTTGTTCACCGTGTCACCAGTCCCTAGAAGAGCGCCTAAGACATCACTCAAGATTAGGTTGCTTTGAATGAATCAAATGAATGAATGAACTGTAGCCTTTGATAGTGAGGTAGTTTATGGTCCTTAGGCAAGAGATGTGATTTGTGTTGGGATTTCAAGAATGGGAGGTGCCGAAGAGAAAATTGAGAAGCTAAATGTGAAAATATGCAATTTACTGACTGGAGTAGTTCTGAATATATTTCAAACATAATTAAACTATGGCTGTGGGTCTATATGTGTTTTCATAATTTTCCCTTGAAAATGTGAGGCATACAGATGTCATCTCCAGTGAATTCTCCTTGTCCGTATACAGAATCACCAAAAAAAAAAAAAGGCATTCTGACAGTCCTCAGCCCATCCACTCCAGGATTGTGACTCTTTCTTCTCCATGTTCTTTCTGACATCATGGACTTTCAGGTTGACCTCTCTCATCTTGGGTCCCACTCTCATTAGCTGTAGAAGTCATGCGATGTTTGTGATGTGAGGGTGGCAATACTCTCTGACTTTTGGTTACAATATGTCTTTGAAAGCCAGTGTTTATTCTGCTTTTACAGCATTTCTCCATTTGAATTGGCCACCTTTTAAGTGGTCATTAGCCACATGTGGCTACTAGCCATGGGACTTGGACAGCAGAGGTGTGGAAAGTCCGCACATTCTTCCACTCAAAGGATATTGTGAGTTATGCTACATCTTTTTTTTTAAGTGCCTTTTTTAGATATTTAAATTCAATTAGCCATTAGATAGTACATCATTGGTTTCAGAGAATTCAGTAACTCATCAGTTGTGGATAACCCTTGGTGCTCATCACATCACGTGTCCTCCTTAATGCCTATCACCCAGTTTCTCCATGTCTCCTACTCCCCTCCCCCCCAGCAACTCTCAGTTTGTTTCCTATAGTTAAAGGTGCCTCATGGCTTGTCTCCCTTTCTGATGACTCCCATTCAGATTTCCCTCCCTTCCCTCTGATCCTCTGTACTACATCTTAATCTCAACAGTCAAGCAGTGGTAGTAATTCAGTCATGGAGTCATGCATATTCTAAATCTGATGAGGTGGATTCCCATACTGCCTTTGTCTCTTCTAGAGCGCTTACATTTGTTATATTATTGCTGCTGTGTTTATGTTTCTCGTTCACTGAATGTCTGATAAAAGAATTAGTAAAATGTGTGACTGCAGAAAATACAATGGTCATGGATGATGAAGATTTTCTCCTTGACCAGACTCGAGTCAAGTTCCTCTGAGTCCTCTTTCTGTCTAGCCTTGACCTTAGGCTCCGCCCACTTAGCCCAGTTTTAGCAAGAAATCTGCTTGGTCATTTTTCAGCAATCTTCTATCCTACTCTTGATATCTGATCAAATTCCTTATCTCTCACCCCTGGTATCTTACCACTTTTTTTTTTTAAGATTTATTTATTTTGACAGAGAGAGAGCCTGAGCAGGGGGAATAGCAGAGGGAGAGAGAGAACCAGACTCCCCACTGAGCAGCAAGCCCAATGCCAGGCTTGATCCTGGGATCAGATCATGACCAAGCCAAAGCCAGAGATTTAACCAACTAAGCCACCCAGGTGCTTCAGTATCTATAACCCTTAATATCTGATCCAATCCCTTATTCCCAGGGCACCTGGTTGGTGCAGCTGGTTGTACGTTTGACTCTTGGTTTCTACTCTGGTCATGATCTCACGGTCCTGAGATTAAGCCTCACCTCAGGCTCTATGCTCAGTGAAGAGTCTGATTAAAATTCTCTTTCCCTCTCCCTCTACCCCTACCCCTGCTCCCTCTCTCTAAAATGTATTAATAAGTCTTTTAAAAAATTCCTTATCCCCTGATCTCAATAGTTTATGACCCTAGCCTTCCTTCAACAATATTACTGTCCAGATGGTTTAGCCAGAATCCCTTCATC
This sequence comes from Mustela nivalis, assembly GCF_964662115.1. Classification (NCBI taxonomy): domain Eukaryota; kingdom Metazoa; phylum Chordata; class Mammalia; order Carnivora; family Mustelidae; genus Mustela; species Mustela nivalis. Next base: position 253,839 of record NW_028136020.1, on the reverse strand, counting down.
CTTACCCTTGATGTTCCATCTTAATTTTACATTCAGTGATCCCCACCATGCTCTTTAGCTGTAAATCTCCATTTGTCTGAGCTGAGCCAGATTTCTCTCCCATACTATACAATAAAATCTCATCATAGTAGCATCCCTTGAATAAAATCTTCCTTACTCTCTTTAATGGGTGTCACAATATTTTTTTTTTCTTTAACAGTCAGGAGGGTGCTAATGGAGTACCATGACAAAAGGCCTAACTTCCTATAATGGACATTTCCTTGGTTTACCTGACAAATACTCTTTCTCTCTTCTAAGGAAAATTTCCGGTTCTCAGTATAACTGCCAACTGGCCCAGGGGTGGACAAGTGAGGCAGATGAGACCAAAATGAAAATTCTGTTGAGACACTGGACCTTGAGGATTCAAGCCAAGGACATAAAAGTGTTGGTACTCCATTATTCTGATGGTCCGTTAACTCTTGCTTTTTTGGTTCCTGTGTCTATCACTGCCCCTGCCTTTTTGAAGATAATGACCATTCATCTGAGTACACGGTTCACAGAATCCCTTTGCAGTGGCCCATGCGGGCCAAGGTAGTAGAGCATAATAGATCTCTGTAAGTTTTTAAAAAATGTCTTTGTCCCTGTTGCCCATGGCCATTAAAGACCAAAGGTCGGGGGTAGGGGGATATTGGAAAAGGTGAAGTTATAGTTACTCACTGATTTTTTGATTGGTAGAGAGAAAGCAACACCTACATACAGGGCCAGTGGGTGAGTGGAGGAAACATCTTTGGCTCTAGGAGGAATGGGGGAAGGAGAAATATTAATAATCTTTGTCTTTGGAACTGCCCCTGAAGACTTCCCCACACAGGAAAATGACCTAGCGTGACTCTCCTATACTTCGGCAAGCCCCTTAAATTTAACTGACATCTAGATCTGATACTCCCTGCTGGATAACTCTGATCATTATTGGATTGTTACTTATTTTATTTTAAAATTATTTTTAAAGAAAATTTTAATCTAAATACAATTAATTAACATATAATACTAGTTTCAGACATACAGGTTAGTGATTCATCAGTCTTTTGTAACACCCAGTGCTCACTGTATCACATGCCTTCCTTAATGTCCATCACCCAGTTACCCCATCCACCCATCCCTCTCCCCTCCAAGAACCCTCAGTTTGTTTACTGTGATTAAGAGTCTCTTCTGAGGGGTACCTGGCTGGCTCAGTGGGTTAAAGCCTCTGCCTTCAACTCAGGTTATGATCTCAGGGTCCTGGGATCGAGCCCCACATCAGGTTCTCTGCTCCCTGGGGAGTCTGCATCCTCCTCTCTCGCTCTTCCTGCCTCTCTGCCTACTTGTGATCTCTGTTTGTCAAATAAGTAAATAAAAATCTTTTTTTTTTAAAGTCTCTTCTGGTTTGTCTTCCTCTTTGACTTCATCTTGTTTTATTTTTTTCCTTTACTCCCCTATGATTCTGGTTTGTTTCTTGAACTCCACATATGAGTGAGATCATATGATAATTGTCTTTCTCTGACTGACTTATTTCGCTTGGCATAATACCCTCTACTTTCACCCCTGTCATTGCAAATAATTGCCATTTATTTTAACTCGACAGAGAAGGCCACTAGAAACAGCAGGTGATGGCCCCAGCTCCTGTTCCTCCATGCAGAACATCTGTCAACACCTGTGGACATCTTTTCCTCCCCCCATTCCTATGAATGTTGCTCAGTTGTTACATGGCATGGACAAATGCTGTTGGCTGGTGGCATGGACACACTGGACAAGCTTGGCCTTCGGTAAAACAAAGACTGGCTTCAATTACTCAAACTGAAACAGGAATGCTTGGATGAACAAGCCTGCCAGGAAGTCCCACTGGAGGTACTCAACCTGTGCCCCTTCCCTCCTTGGACCAAGAACCTGAACTTGAGAGATGAATGGCTTATCCAAGGTTATGGCAAGGTTACACAGAGCTGAAACTAGACACAGGTGTACATGCCTATTGATCAAGGCTGGCTGAGAAATCGAACTGCCTCAAATCTTGATTCTTTTTGCCACTTCTTATTCTCTGACCCTGTTTTTCATAGTTTAGGATGTAGGAATAATAAAAATATCAGCTAATGGGGTATCCTGACTTTTTGATGTTTTAGTTCTTGTCAGACATTTACCATAATGCTTAGCACATGGATATGTGTGTGCACACACGTGCACATGCATGACACTCAAAAAATTGTTCCCTGATATTAACTTTATCAGTGCACTTTGCATCCACCACCAATTGGCTGTTTTGTCACAAACTGATTAAAGCAGAACTGTCAAGTGAGGAACTTCAAAGCCAAAGCATTAAGTGCTTTGAAAAACCAGCACCTGGGAGGATTTGTCTCAGCATCTGTGATTAGAAGGCAGCAAAAAGAGACTTTGGGGACACAGTTCACCCCTTCATGAAGCAGCCATTCAGAACTTTCTCCGAAGGGCTAATGCCTAATCTTCCAAAGACCAGCAAGAACAAGCTTATGGTCTGTTAAAATCAGATTTTTAAAAGATTTTTATTTATTTATTTGAGAGAGAGAGAGAGAGTGAGAGAGAGAGCATGAGAGGGGAGAAGGTCAGAGGGAGAAGCGGACTCCCCATGAAGCTGGGAGCCTGATGCAGTCCTTGATCCTGGGACTCCAGAATCAAAATCAGTTTGATTGACTCAATACAGTCAGGGAGGACAGTCCTCAGGAGTCACAGAATGCTGGTTGCCATGAGGGAGGAGTCTTTTACAAAGTCTGGGCTCTCACAGAAGGAGTCTGAAGCACGTGTATGGAAAGCAGAGGTCAGTTCTGGATTAGAAGCTCTTTCTGAGGGGAAATGAGTAGAAGCAGGGATTAACCAGGACTTGGGCTCTGCTTTATTCAGTTCAAGTTGCTGCAACAAATGATGACAGACTGGGTGGCTGAAACAGCAAAACATGTACTATTCCTTGCAGTTCTAGAGACTGAGAAGTCCAAAAGCAAGATCCTGGGAGATCTGATATCTAGCAAGAGACTGCTTCATTATCTACAAATGCCCATATTTCTGTTGTAGACTTGCATGGATGACAGCTGGCAGAACAATCTCTCAGGTCGTTTCTCAGAAGTGCTTTTATCTCATTCACAAGTGTTCCAATCTCATGACCTCACCACCTCTCAAAGCCCATACCTCCTGATGGCACTCCTTGAGGGTCAGGGCTTCAACATCTGAATTGGGACAAGACACAAACATTCAGTCCATTAGCAAGTGTTGTCATGAGGACAGCATAGCTTATCAACTGGGTATCCCCAGGAATCCATGGGACTAGCAAAGCAGAATCTGGGGGTGTCACTGGTAGGAAAGCAGGAGGTCCCCAAGAGACAGTCCTCATAGCATTTTACAGAGACAGCAGGACCCTTGAGAAACAATAGTTTCCGTGACCCATACACCAGCCTTTATCTATGCCTGTCCTCCCTGCTGGATTCACAGCAAGCCTACTTCTTTCTTTTCCAGTACAAATGGATTTCCACTCTCTGAATCCTGATGAATTTTTGCTCTTTTGCAGTTAGTAGGTTGTCCCTCAGGATTCTGCATGTCTGGATTTGCAATCGTGGAAACTGCCAAAGGTCTAGGGACCTGCATGGCAGAACCCGGCCTCTACCACTATTGCCCAAGGTAGGAACTCTGGTCCCTTGAGCGTCCTGTGCTGCTGTCAAAGGTCTGTGTGCATTGGCTTATTGTTTTTTTTTTTTTAATGTAATTGCTTATACGTGTGTTTCATCATGCTCAAGTGGCCTTTCTGTGAAAAAGTGGCCAAGCTACACCTAGAAGTCACTGAAGAAAGTTCTAAGAACTCCTGGTTAGTATGAGGCTAGAGAGAGAGAGAAAGAGAGAAAAGAAATCTGCCTCTCTGCATTTTGCAAGTCCCTGGGCAAAATCTGTTGGCTGTGCACTCCTCACACGAAGATTCCAGGCAGGGAGACCCTCCTGAGCCTCATCTCCCTGAGTTCCTCTTCCAGGAGCAATCCCTAGTTTGAGACCAGGGTTAGCGAAAATAGAGCAGCAAAGCAGGGTCCAGAAGGAAGGACTGCCACAGACCATGGAGCACCAGGGGGACAGGCTGGTACCTCCTCACAGTTGGGGTACAAATGGGCTCAGCTCAGCAGGTATAGGGGTGCCCTTGGCTCCTCTGGTGGGCTTTGCAGTGCCCCAATCTCAGGAAGAAAAAAGGCTGGCTCAGGTGACATATTTTTGACTGGGAAGGAGCTGACAGCAATGGAAATAAACAAGTAGGGAATGATGTTGGAAAGTTGGAGGGTTTGTCCTTTATATCTCAGCTTTCTCTCATATCTTCCCTTGCTCTGTAGTGTGTTATCAAAGAAGTTTTTGGCATGATATTCCTGTTCACTGATTAACTCTTGAGCTGTGTCTTTTCTGCTGTTCAGCTCATCTGGTGAATTCTTTTACTGTAAAAAGTATCTTGCCCTTGCAAGGGCAATGGCAAGACCTGAGAAATCCCAGAGATTTCAGCTTGCCACCCAGAAGGAAACCAGGCTATTTGGAATGCTGGAAAGGATTCAGAGTAGGGGAAATCGTCTTGGACATCTGAGACCACCCCCACATTCAGCGGTCCACTGGACACAAACCCAGACCTTGATACTGATCCTGAACCATGCTCTCAACTCAGACCCCTGTGATCCTTGCCACAGTGCTTTCAGATCAGTGCAGCCATGCCCATAGGCACAAACTCTTAAGCCTAGATTCTGTCCTGAGAGGTGTGTCCCCGACGGCCTGGCTCCAAAGCCTCAGAGATTGGGGACAGTGAGGAACACCATAAAACTCACCCTGCCACCCTGAAAGGAACCATGCCATTTGGAACTCCAGAAAGGATTCAGAGGAACTGAAATCTGCATTCCTACCTCTGGACACCCCCATATTCAGCAGGCCACTGGATGCAAACCTGGAGCTTGACACTCACCCTGAACAAATCCCTCGACTGCTTCCTCCCCCAGAAAGATGGACAGAGTGCTGGCAGATCGGGCCTGCCATGTGGTGGGCCCTAACCATAACCTTTGGTTTGGTTCGGTTCTCAGGATTGTGACCCCAAAGGCCTTGCAGTAGGTGCCCTACAATTTGGGGACACATGGGCAATCCCAGAGGACTCAGCCTGCTGCCCAGAAGGAAACTGTGCCATTTGGAACTCCGGAAAGGATTCAGAGGAGCAGAAATCTGCATGCCTAGCTGAGGACACCCCCACACAGAGCTGACTCCTGGACACAAAGCCAGAGCCAGACACTCACCCTCACCTCCACTGTCAACTCAGCCACCCTGACAGCTCTCCATGGGGTCTTCAGGTCAGTCCTGCCATGTCCCTGGTTCCTAACACTTACCCTTGGATGGGTTCTGTAATGATGTCCTCATTTCAGGTTATGTGGTGGTTCTGCAGGACATTGTCCTGGTGTGGGATCAAACACACTGAAGCATCCCGTGTGAAGTGGCAAACGTGGTAAAGAAATGACGGCTGGGGAATCTGAGTGTGGAGACAGCACGTATTTGTGCTGCTATAACAAGCTGACTGCACTTTGAAATCACCACAGAGGAAATGAATCTTCCAAACAACCATGTTAGCACGACGACACGGAAGCAGAGAGAACATCAGACTTTGGGATGGAGTCCAAGCCCTCCCAGATCCAGGTCACCCAACATGGAGAGGACACATGTTAGCAAGAGACTCGTGGGAGAATTAAATCATGGGCCACTGTATCTCAGGTGCAGTAGAAGCAGTGGATTTGGAATTTCAGTTTTTCCACAACGTTCCACCACAAGCTGGTTAGAACTGTGCAAAAGCAGGAAGGGAAGCCCCAGTAAAGTGGACTGGGGATGCCAGAAGGGGAGGCTGGAAGGGGGCGCCTGCTGCTCAGTGCCCATTACAGACTCCACATTGCAATTCCCCACAGGAGAGACTCACCAATTCCAGGCCCCACACGGGAAGCTGGAGGTTCATCTCCTGACTTTTTGTAGGAGCTTTGCAGCTCAGCTGGTGAGAATTCTCCATCACCCTGCCTTTCTCCAAGGGACTTTCCTTCAAGCACCCTTCCCAACTTCTTCCTCCTCCATGAAATAATGTTACTCTCCTTTGTTTCTCGCACTTGCCTGTGATGGGACCTTAGCTTGCTCAGCCCAGACTGCCATTCTCTGCTCTTCCCAATTAAATCCATGCTGCTGGTCAAATAACTGGCAGATTGAGTTTAAGGCCAATCGAACAAATAAATTCAAGATCTTGCAGGAACAAAATCAATATGCACAAATTAGTGGCACTCCTAGGTGCTCGGAAGGAACCATCAAAAAGAGACTGCGGAGAACGATCTCATTTACACCTGCATCCAAGACAGCAAGATACCCGGGAGGCCCCTGAACCAAGAAGGTGACAGACCTGTCATCTGACAGCCCTGCAACAATGACGACAGACAGGGAGGGGTACACACGGAGATGGGGAGGCACTGTGCTCAGGGTAGAACCCACACTGGGAAAATACCTACTCTCCCCAAAACCGTCTACAGAGTCCTCACTCTGGCTCCCGAATTTCTGGACTCGGCGCAAGCCTGGAGTGGGTGTGGACACGGGAAGGACCCCGCAGGGCTGAGGTGGGGAGAGCACAAGCACCAAAGAAGGCTGACGCTCCCTGACTGCAGACCATCTGAGGAGCCCCAGGAACCGAATCCGCGAGCACACAAACACAGACGAGGACCTAGGATCACCCGAGCCCAGAAAGGGGGGACCCCACAGCCCCGTGCACAGCACAGCAGGAGGCCACGTCTCCTCACACAAAACGACGGAAGCCCCAGTGTCTACACAGGGCGCCCTTCCTCTGTGGGGTCCTGAGACCACGAAACCCTTGACAGTCCACTCAGGCGGCTTCTCCTCAGCTCCTCCAGCATCTGGTCCTTAGGAGGTTGGACTGCTGCCAGTGTGGGCGCGTCCTCCACAACGGGTCCGGTCAGTGTGGATGCAGAGCCACACCCTCCTCAGCTTGTCCTGTCAGGGTGGGAGGCGCCCCACATTCTCCAGAAGTCTCCACAGTGGGTCCTGAAGAGGCGGGGCTCTGGTCCCAGCTGTGGCTGTGCAGCCTGGGCTCAGGGCGGGAGCTGGGGTCTGGCGCCCTCTGCAGGCGGTGCAAGGCAGTGCAGGACTGTGGGAGCTCACCCTTCAGTGGAAGGTCCTGCTCCCTCCCCGGGTCCAGCTGATGCCATTTCATTCCGGAAATTCAAGCTGCATGGAGCCCAATACCCCCCAACTTCCCCCCAAATAGCTAAGGAACAATGAATTGGAAACAATGTGGAATTACAACAGTCCTTGACCCAAACAGTGTCACTGAACATGGCCCTGATGCAGACCCACACTCTGACCTCAACTTGGTCTCAAGCCTGGACCCTACCCTAATCCAAGACCCTAACCCTAGCCCCCAACCCAAACAATGTTCACAAAAATCAAAAGGTAGAAACTGCAAATATCCATCAATGGCAAGTGCATATGCAAAGTGTGGTGAAGGGTTTGAATTTGGGTTCAGGTTCAGGTTTTAGTCAGAGTTCTAGATCAGGCTTTGGGTTTAGTGTTAGGGTGAGGGTTTAGAGTGAAGGACAAGGGAACAGAGTTATAGTTTAGGGCTTTAAGTTTATGATTTAGGCTTTAAGACTCAGGGCTTATGGGATAAAGTTCAGGGTCAAATTTGGGGTTTGACTTCATGCTGAGTTTGGGTTCAGGTTTCATGACTTGGAGGTCTGGTTTAGGGTTTGGGTTCGTGGTTCAGGGCTTGGATCCAGGGCTCAGGTACAGACTTTGGGTTCCATTCCAGGTTTGGGATTCAGGGTTCTAGTTTGGGCTTTAAGGTCAGCTTAGGTTTCAGCGTTGGTAGGGTTTAAGGTTAGGTTTAGGGATGACACATTTTTTTCAGTTGTCATCATGGACAAAATAATTCTATCTGAAGTTTCTAAGTCAGAAATGTATTTCATCTGGGGGCGTCTGGGTGGCTCAGTGTGTTAACCCTCTGCCTTGGACTCAGGTCATGATCTCAGGGTCCTGGGATCAAGCCCTTCATCAGACTCTCTGCTTGACGAGGAGCCTGCTTCCTCATCTTTCTCTCTGCCTGCCTCTCTGCCTACTTGTGATCTCTGTCTGTCAAATAAATAGAATTAGTAAAAGCTATTATATGATCTTTTACAAACCATTTCCTATCTTTGCATTCTCATGTGCCAAGACAGACAGGGATTATTTAAAACCCTGAATAGAGTGCTCTTGCTTTTAAATTGCCTGTAACCTTCGTGTAATAGATTTATGATTGATGATAGATTTAGTTAAAATATAACTATTTAAAATATTTACTCTCAGTAAACGATTTCAACCTATGCTCATTTAAGTAACTTGGTGCATAATCCCTTTTCTATTAAACCATAGTGCAAGGACCAATGCAGCGTTTCCAGGAGAACCCCAAGCTATTTTTCTAGAATGGCTGTATGCTTATATATGGCGTCCTGTTTTCACTCCCTTTGTGGAGCACCTACCCTGGAGGTCATGTAATAACCAATGACCAAAAAAAACAAACAAAAAACCCAAACATCCAGGTTGAAGTGCCATCCCTGCCTGGAGTCAAGGAGACTGCTCAGACAGATCCAGGGCAGGCATCTCAGCCCAGGCCTGTGCTGGGGAAGCTGGTTCCTGGCTTTGGGCGCAATCTGGAAGCCAGCAAACTGACCCAAGAGTGCAGCCGGCGTTTAAGACTGATGATCTATTCGCAGCCAGGCTGCACGTGGACACCTGCTCATGGAGCCCGGCTAGGAGGCTGCCCAGCGCTGGAGCTGGCAATGCAGTAGCATGCCAGGGCTTAGCCCCGCACCCCAGCCATGGCTCAGTTTTCAGAAGTTAGGGGGCGGGGCCGGAGCAGAGAAGGGTCTTTGCTAATTTCCAAAGCTGGAAGTGAGCTCTCAGAGGACTCAGGAGGGAAGGGGGGGGCGGGTCGGGGGCGGCCTTGAGCAGGGGTTTTGCTAATTGCCCAGGCGGGAAGGAGGGGCGCACAGCGCCAGGGTGCTGTGCTGCAGCCCATTCGGGACTGCAGGACACACCATACTCGCTGCCCCTGTGCTCCCACGCTGCAGCCTAGCCCCTGACGCCGCGGTGTCCCGTTCCCGTTCAGGCCTTCAGGCCGCCTGCTGCCCCTCCCCGCCCCATGGCTTCTCTGGAGGACCCTCTGCTCACAGGTAAAGTGACAACGCGACGCGCCCTCACCTGAAGCAGAAAACGCAGGACAGGTGCGGGGTGTGGGGTGGTCGGGGCCCAGCCTCCCGCCAACCCCAGGGCACCAGGACCACCCCGGACGCCGCGCCACACCCTGTCCGCAGGGGGTCGGGCCAGGACGGCGCCACAGGAGGTAACCTCTCCACCCCCCCCCCCACCAGAGGGCAGGCTAGCCCCCATAGTTCCGCACTCCCACGCGCCTGTCAGAGCCTCCTGCCATTCCCAGGGCACCCAGAACCCAGAGAGTGAGGCCTTGGGTGCTTTCTAGTGACAGATTCAAGGCAATTTTTCGACTTTGGGACTCAGAGTTAACATAGTTTTCATTTGTGATTATTATTTTTGTGTGGGGGCCGTAGCTTTTCTTTTGACCTATGGTTGTTTTCACTCCCGGTTCTGAAGCCCCTAAATCCTAACCCTGTTGAGGACTCAGAAAGCTCTCAGAGCAGCAGTGCTGGGGGACAGTGTGGACACATGGTTTGGTTTCTCCTCTGGCCTGCTTCTGTGGCAGCCCCGCTCTGTCCTCCTCAGACTTCAGAGCAATATCTGAACAAGTGGAGAAGCGACCAGAGGGTCAGGAAGGTGGCCACCGAAGAGTGACTTCTCTGGAGGGTGGCTGAGCTAGCAAGTGAGCATGTTAATCCAGCTCTGCCTGCATTAGCGATGGAGCTGAACTGGAGCCAGGGAAGGGGAGGAGGAGCAGAGAGCAGGGACAAAGGAACCAAAGAGGAGATTCAGATGAAGGGAAGTAATGGGGAGGAAAGAGAAGAAACTCTAGAAGACAGGCATGTAGAAAGGCAAAGGGATGAAGTGGGCATTGGGAAAGGGCACCACCAGGGAAGGAGAGAGGGGAAGGAAAGAGGGAGGAAAGAGGAAAGGGGAAAGGGAGAAGGGAGGAGTCAGCATGCCAGGGCTCCCCCTGCATCTGAAGAAGAGGTGGCTGGTCCAGCTTGTCAAACAGGGTGCTCACTCTTTGGCCCCAGTTTCTGCTCCCAGTGCTACTGGGCTTTTCAAGGAAGGCAGGCTGTCCCTTGGGACCTACTGGAGCCCACAGGAGGGTGGGAGAGGTAAGATGTCACCAGGTACTGTCTGAGCTGCTCCCAGCCACCAGCCTCACCACATGGTGCAAGAGGGACCCCAGAACAAAGGACGGACACAGGCCAGCATGTCTGCTGGTGGCCCTGGGCACTTAGCTCATCGCAGTGAACCACACGGCCTCCTCAACCCACGCTTTCAAAGCCTCCTTCTTCGTTTCTGGCTTTCATGTCTGTAGGAACATGAGCCAGATCTAACTCATCTCCGACAGACAATTCTGACTCACCCCGTGTCAGATTTTTAAGAGTGGCTGTGATAGAGTAAGATAGCAATGCTCCAACAAACGGACTGTTTCCTCCCACTTGACCTCAACAGTCTTATACATTTTCTTAGCGAAAACATCTTGTCTCCTTCCATTAAGCTCATAACGTGGTCTAGTAGTATACATGCGCCTTCGTTAGATGCGAAGCGATACAGAGGTCCTTTTTTTTTTTTAATTTTACAAGGCAAAGTCAGTGAACACATCCAACTTGACCAATACGTCTCTAAAATGTCAATCCAGGCAAAGCTTTTTCTGCCTACAGTTTGGAGCCTACGTAGTGACATTTTTAAAATGCTTTCAGTCCCTCAGTGAGGCTCTTAGAAGCTAGCCAGGGCTTACTACGTGCCAGGCACTGTGTCAGGTGTTGGAGCTAAAGGGAAGGAGAGCTTGGAGGCTGGCTGGGGAAGGACCTCCATGACACAAGCACAGCTAGAAACGGAGGCCAGTGCTAGAAAAGAGAGAGCAGGCTGCATGGAGAGTGTGTACCATGGGGCTTGTGAGCTCACGAATAAGTGGGAGTAACTGGAGTGGGGAGATGGGGGAGAGAAGAGGGTCTTCCCATCAATGGGAATCACCTGTGCTTGGAGGCAGGTGCCATGAGAGGTCTCCACAGGAAGAAGGAGGCCGTGTGGTTGAAGGGCAGAGAGATGGGGCAGAACAGGCATCAGTCAGTTGGAGGGGTATGAATAGACTGATGGGAGGATTATGGGTGCCTTTGGAGGACTGAGAATTTGTTAGAAGATCAGTGCAGATTTCTATGGAGACAAATGCCAGGAACTGATAGGTCTTTGAAAGGTCACTCTGGCTGCCTTTTGGCAAAGGGGTTGGTAAAAGGCACTTGCAGGTGTGAACACACCAGGTGGGAGGTGAGTGCAGAAAATCGGGTGAGGGAGCATGGGAACTTGGTCCCGGGGTATATAAGGGAGAATAGCCTTTAAGGAGTTCCACAAATTGGCACCAGCTGTGGCTTCATTACAGAGCTGGAAGGGGGAGGTGGGTGTGTCCTGGAGGTTACAGAAATTACATGAGAAAGGGAAGTCTTTTTAGATCTCTTTTTCAAGTACAGGAACTCTCACCTTATTGATAGAATTCCAGAGTGGGAACCAATGATATGAGGACATCTTTGAAATGTCTGAATATATTCTTCGACATCTTTGAAAGTGACGAGGAGACCTTGGCCTTAGGAGGCCTTGGCCCTCTTTGTAGCCAGAAAGATTTCACGTACAGATTTGAGTTCTCCATTTTAAAGTCAAGGAGTCAGTCCTTCCAAAGGACACCTCCTATCATTTTACCCTCTCATTATACCTCACGTGCTGGCATCTCCAAGACCCTCTGTTCCAGGTTGAGAGTATCCACTTTGGCCGGGCTGGTCTTGCCAAGAACACCACCACAGGAAATCTAGAGCCTATAATGCTATTAATAACATCATCTAGGACTGTGTTTGCTGCCCTCATAGCCTCTTCCCACCATGACTCACTGAAGCTTTTAACACATTGTATCCATTAAGCTATAGTTCCCAAAGCTCATCTTCTCTAGTGCCATTAATTTTTAGGGGACCAGGCAAACCTTAAACTTGTCCCCCCTAATTGGACCCCTGTTCCCCCACAATCTATTTGAAAGCCTTTCACCATGATTCTTGAATGAGATCTGAGACCACTGCTGGTACCTAACACTTCTTGGCACCTTGTCTGTTAGGTTCTTGGAAGAGGAGATGGCTATGGAGGTGAGTGGGAATGGGAGTGGGAGGATTTCTCCCTTCACTTTGCTTTTTGTGTTTTCAAATAATGGGTTTTGAGGGGGCGGGAAAGTTTAACCAGACCATTTATTTTCCATCTCCCATCGATAAAAAGTTTACCACTCCCCACTGGAAGAATTTATATCTTTCCTTTGAATCTACAGGAAAATCTCCCAAACCCAGACCACCACCATGTGGATTCAGCCATCTTCTGATTCACCTCCAGATTGTCTCCTCCTAACTACTCAAGCCACAGGTTAAGGGCGAAATGTTCAATGCCCAAGCAATTAAGTGGGGAACACGTTTATCTAAGCAATTGCATGCAGCTCTCTATCTGCATACAGGGGGTCTCTCCCAAGCCTTTCCAACCTCAGCAAAAGAAGACAAAGCCCCAGCAGTCTGGGGTATATATCATTCATTCATTCCTGTGTTCAGCACTCATGGCGGATCCCCACCAAGACAGTGGGAGAGCAAGGACTGGAGAAATCCTGGAAGCTGAAGTCTGAGGAGGATTTCAAATTCAAGTCAGAGATGAAAGAAACATCTGGACTTGGTCCTCAGGTACATGCAGTATTCTGAACTGAGGCTAGAACCAGAGACCATTCTAATGAAAGGCCTCTACAGGTGGGCTCTCACAGGTGGGCCCCAACTCAGTTTCGTGTATATTCATTCATGAAATAGCTCTTTGGGTCAACATGCAGAAGAAAACCATTTCAGACAACTGACAATGAGGAGAGGAAAGGGAAGCCAAAAGGCTTGTGAATGGGGAGAGAGAAGGAGCCAAGGCAGAAAACCAAGAATCCCTCCCTGCCCTCCTTGCTGCCAGGGAGGTCTGAGGGACTAGTTTCCACCTGGGATCCCAAGTCCAGAACAAAAGCAGCGGGGCCATGGCGGGGGAGGGAAGGGGGTCCTCAGCACGGGCTCATGGGGCTGCGGAAAGATGGGGGCTAGCGTGCCTGCTGGCGGGGGGCACCTCGCAAGGCGCTGTCCCCAGCCCGACCCCATGAGGACCCGGGTTTGGCGCAGTGTCCGGGGTGGTCCCGGTGCCCTGGGGTTCCGGGAGGCTGGGCCTCCACAACCTCCCTCTCCGCCCCCAGGTCTGGTCCCCGCTTTCTGCTCCAGGTGAGGGCGCGGCGCGGTGTCACTTTACCCCTGTGCAGAGGGTGGTCCGGAGAAGCCTTGGGGCAGGGAGGGGCAGCAGGCAGCAGGAGCGGGACAGCGGAGCCTCACATGGGAGCGTATGGGCGGCGAGTCCGGTGGGTCCTGCAGTCCCCACTGGGCCGCAGCACAGCACCGCGGCGCTGCCCGCCCCTCCTCTGCCAGCCCCTCCACCTCCTCCCAGACTCACAGCCACATCCTCTGTGAGCTCACTTCCAGCTTCGGCAATTAGCAAAGCGCCTTCTCCCCGCCGCCCTCCACCCGCCCCCGCCCCCTTCCCTCCTGAGTCCTCCGCGAGCTCCCTTTTCGCTTTGGCAATTAGCAAAGCCCCTTCTCCGCGCCGCCCCGCCCCCTCCCTCCTGAGGCCCCGCCCTGGCTGGGGCGCGGGGGGAAGCCCCGGGGGCTGCAAGCTTTGCCAGCGCTGGCGCTGGGCAGCCTCCTAGCCTGGCTCCTTGAGCGGGTGTCCACCCGCGGCCTGGCTGCAAAAATATCATCAGTCCTGTTAACCCTGGCTGCACTCTCCTGTCAGTTTGCTGGCTTCCTGATTGCGCCCAAAGCCATGAACCAGCTTCCCCAGCACAGGCCTGGGCTGAGATGCCTGCCCAGGATCTGTTTGAGCAGTCTACTCATCTCCAGGCAGGGATGGCACTTCCACATGGATGTTTGGGTTTTTTTATTGTTTTTTGGTCATTGGTTATTATTACATGACCTCCAGGGTAGGTGCTCCACAAAGGGAGTGAAAACAGGATGCATGATATACCCCTCACCTCCCATGCTGTCTTTCTCTTAAATAATAAGCACTGCTGAACTATCTTAGATTCTGTACCTTCTCTCCAGCCATGAACCTATCACTGTCTTTAACTCTTGAAAACTTCATTAGACAAATTAATGTGGTGAAGGAAGCAATATGAGAAAGCCTATTAATCTGATGAGCATGGAACTGAACAAACCCTATAGATACTTTCCCTTTGATTTCTAGCCTATCAATACCTACAGTGAGTCACATACACTCAAGATTATTGTTTTTATTGTATACTTCATATATTCATTGATTTTGGACTCGTTATCATTTTGTTGAAGTGTTAAACTATGGTAATAAACAAACTTTTAATTAACTTTTCCTCCTATGATACAAATATAACTTGCACTTGAGCTTTAGCTAATTTTATGTTCTAAAATTGCCAAAACAAAATGATCAAGGTTTCTAGATTATTTACTGTATTTTCTACTATATAATATTGTTCTATCTCTTCTGTATAAAGAAAATGAATGCTTGGGGCTCTTGGGTGGCTCAGTGCATTAAAGCCTCTGCCTTCTGCTCAGGTCATGATCCCAGAGTCCTGGGATAGAGCCCCACATCAGGCTCTCTGCTCAGCAGGTACCCTGCTCCCCTTCCTTTCTCTCTGCCTGCCTCTCTGTCTACTCGTGATCTCTGTCTGTCAAATAAATAAATAAAATCTTTAAAAAAAGAAAATGAATGCTTGATAACTAAATGAATGCTTTACTGAACAAATTAAATATGGCAATAGCATTTTATTTTATCATGCTTCACATATTAAATAATAATATTATATCACTAGTCTACAAATAATCTACTCGCATAGTCATTTGGAAGCTTTTAGCAAAAGAATTCTTCCTCCTGATTGTAGTATAAAAGCCACAGAAATATACAGAAGACTCCTAGGATAGAAAGTTAAATCCAGTTATCCGTGATGCCTTGAGGAGGACCTGACCTATGTATGTCCTGGGATGCACTAGTAACTGTTACATGTGATAGGATTATATTTAATATATACAGTTTCATTTATTTCACAAAGGACATATAAATTTGAGAATAAAATATTTGATGAATCTATAAAGTCTATATCTATTTGTAACTAATGTGGTAGAACTAAGATGTTAATTTGAAAAAAAAATCATTATACACATACACATATTCAATTGTTTTTATATATATAAACAGCATTATTTATTTATTTAAATAAATGCATTGTCAGTAAAATCCATTTACTTATCAATCATAAGGGTAATTTTAAGTACTAAGAATAAGAAATATGTGAAAAGATAAGTGTTCAAGAGTGCAGTTTGTGGTAATTAATACAATATGATAGGCTCATGAAAAAGATATATTACTTGAACTTAAAAGCTTCTATAATTAAGCGATGACCACTTGAAATTTGTAATTAGTCTTGCTGAAGTTTTTTTTTGCACTTATTGCCCTTCCCCAGAAGTTCATTAAGAATTTCTGTGAATGTCCTTATGTTTAATCTCATTCATAGATTCCACTGCTGCTCACAAAACAAAGCCAAAAAGAGAGGTAACTCTATGTGGCACTCCATCCACAAGCAATACATTCATAAATAATTAAAAAGCTCTCTACTTCATTTGTTACCCTTTCAGCTGATAATTTAAATGAGTAACTGAGGCCATTTTATCAGCACTTTTAATAGAATGCGACTCAGAAACTTCACAGTGTCATTTAAGAAGAAATGCTCACGTGTTAAGGTTTTTATTTTTTTAAATCAACAAAATAATTTTCAAATATTAAAAGCAAATGTCTCCTTTTCCTTCAAGTTTCCTTGCTATGTCAAAGTTACAAATAAATACATTAAAATCGTATTTTGAGTAGTAGATAAAAACAAAAGTTTTGAAACTGTGGGTTGAGTGTCTGGGTTAACTTGTATAAATATCTGAACTCAATGTATTTAGACTTTATTAGATTTTTTTTTAGACTATTTAAAAATACATGCTGAGATAATGACAACATTATTTTATTCATTTTAATAAATAAATTATTTTATTTAATTATGTTTAGATATTTATTTATTAAATTAATGATTTAATATTTAATAATCTAAATTTGAAATATTTTAAATTCTAAAAATATTTATTTAATTAAATTGATATATTTAATATAAATATTTAATAAATTATTTAACCATTATTATAATTATGCAATACATTATGTATTGTGTAATAATTGCATTTTAATAAATAAATAAATGTATTATTTACATTATTTTATTATATTTTATTTAGTTGACAAAGAGAGGGAGAACGCAAACAAAGGGAGCTGCAGGCAAAAGGAGAGGGAGAAGTAGGCTCCCAGCTGAGCAGAAAGTTCAACCTGGGGTTCCATCCCACGACCCTGAGATCACCACCTGAGTCGAAGGCAGATGCTTAAGTGACTGAGCCATCCAGATGCCCAAGGCTTTGTATTCTTCGCTTCTAAATATTGATGCTCCTTCATCTCTGGAGTTAGTAAATTGATGTTGAGAATTCATATCAAAGAATTGATAGTAGCTGTTAAACAGAAACATGTAATTTAGGGGAAAAAAAAGAACAGAAGGAAGAGAAAGGCCAAAAGTCAAAAGCACATTAATATAAAATTTAATTAGATAAAAAAGCTGATATTCCTGAAGGGGGCTAATAAAAGAGCTGCAAAGAGCTGATAGGATTAGGAAAATTGTCCACTCCTGGTCATTTCATAATTTTAAACTATTCCTTATTAATAAATATACTTAGTTCCAGAAACACAAGCACATAGGAACATTTCCACCAAGTTTCCTCTAACAGCATTTACAAATTAGACGTTCAAACAATGCAGTTCATTACATGTTGCAACTGTATCTTAAAGTTTAAACACTTTCTGTGACACATTTTCTAACAATTAAAATTAAAATATATATATATATATATACCTTATCCCTAAATGGAAAAAAAAATATATATATATATATATATATATATATATATATATATATATACATAGAAACCTTATTCCTAAATGAAACCTTTCTTTGTTTATTAGCTTAAATAGGTAAATTAGCAACAACAACAACAACAAACAGCTAATATTATAAAGGTAGGAACAATTTACCTTTTCATTTATTGCTATTTTCTAAAAATTCCTATTTTATTTTTTTCTCAAGTCTGTCATAATAATTTTCTAAATCTCCTGCCTTATTCAATTTTTTTCTTTTAGTGGAAATCTCTATTTCATATTTATTTTCTCTTCCTCCACTCTTTGCTCTAATAATTCAATGTATTATTAGATTTTCTGTTTTTCTCTTTATCCAGATATATCTTTTCTTTCTTTCTTTCTTTTTTAAATAATTTGATTTGCTGGCATTTTACATCAGTACATGCTTTCTTATGGATGTTAGAAATGTCTGTGGAACTACTAGAAGAATAAACTTTTTTACCTTTAAGAAGTTTACAGTCTAGAGTGCCTGGGTGGCTCAGTTGGTTAAGTGTCTTCCTTCAGCTTAGGTCATGATGCCAGGGTACTAGGATCCAGTCCTGCATCAGCTGCCTGCTCAGCAAGGAGTCTGGTTCTTCCTCTCCCTCTGCCCCTCCCTCTCTCTCTCTAATAAATAAATAAAATCTTTAAAAAAAGACTTACTGAAATCTGAGACTGAATTACTAAATTCAGTCTTAATAGAAGACAGCTAAACAAAGCAATGATCACAACTGGAAAATTTAGCGAGATCATGATTTAACATTTTTGGTTGACACAGGACCTCTTTCAGTAACAACTTTCCCTAAATATCAATTTCTTTGTAAGGCAAAAAATTTTGACAAAAAATCCAGATCCTTCTGATCGTTTTCATATCAATTTAATGTGACATCCTCAGAGTATATAATCAAATATATAATTATTCTATCTGTTGCCTTGTATATTGCCTGTATCTTTTTCAGACTCAAAGTTCCATTGAGGTAGAGTTTTTTTTTTTTAAAGCAGAGATTTTTAAAGTGTTTGATATATACAAGATGCTTAATAAGTTTTTAAAAAACCTATGTATTACAGAAGCCTTAAACAGGCTTTAAAAAAAGAAGGTGATATTAGTGGTCATATCAAACAATTTTCAGGTTTCAGTCATGTAAATAACTACATTTCTCAGAGACAGAGAAACATACAAATGATCTGGGTCCAGTAGGATAATGCTAGCATGTGTTGTAAATTCTTTTATATGACCTTATTCTTGCAAGAATTGGTTATGTGGCAGAAAAAAAGGTATCACTATCTTATACTTTATTATTTAAAGAGATTTATGGAAGTGTTAATTTCTTACACTACCCCTTTGTTTCAGTGGACCCAATTTCCGTGGTAATGGTGAGAGGAAAGTAGGCAATTTAGGCAGCAGCCAAAATCTCCTACAAGGCACTATAAAATAAGGCTTGTTCTAGATCATGGGTCTGTCCAAAGGGGAATGTTAAGGGGTAGAATGGATGATGGATGCATTGTGGACTTATAACTTTAAGATTAATACTGTTATGCCCCAATAATGGGTCTATGATTAAAGGAGCGAGACTGATGTAAAGCAAAGGTCAAGCAAAGCTTTATTTCATGCCAAGCATCAAGAATCTAACCGAAAGTTTGGGGCCACACCTCTTAAGAGAGAAGGCAACCCTTTGCTGTTTCACAGTCTAGCTTTTAAGGGCAAAGGCCATGCAGTCAGGCCTGGCCACGCACAGGTGACCAATGAGATTTTAACACACACAGGAAACTCCACAGTGAGGCTAGGTGACCAATTGAGGTTCAATTTACCCTAGTATAGACATTTGACCCAGCCTATTACACCTTGATTAGGATTAGTGCCAAAAAGGTTCCCAAAGAGCAGAGGAGTGGGGCATACTCATTAGTATCTAGGGAGACAATATGCAAACGCCGCCCCCCCCCTCCCGCTGATTGATGTCTCCACCTGGCCTGACCCACCCTTGTATATGGGCTTTGTTACCTGGAGCTGATTTCCAGGACTTGTTTTTAAGTGAATCCCCTGGGGGAAGGGGAACAAGGACAGTTTAAGGGTTAACCTCAATGAAAGCCTCTTGCTAAAATATAAAAATATAAAATAGGTCCTTACATTACAACAACTCAGTAGGGAAAGTCCCAGTGTGGTGATAAAAGAAGTGAGGTAACTTGCATTGCACATTTTTTTTTAAAACGTGTAAGTTGTATTTTTCCGTGCCATTACATCATACTTTATCTTCATCTCTGTCTACTAGTTTAAAACTAGTTAAACAAACTCAACAATTTTTTTAAAAATATTTTATTTATTTATTTAAGAGCAAAAGCCAGAGAGAGAGAGAGAGAGAGCATGAGCAATATGGGGCTCGATCCCAGGACTCTTGAGATCCTGATCTGAACCAAAGGCAGACACTTAACTGACTAAGCAAATGAGACTCCCACAAACTCAACAATTTTATAAAATTTTTATTTGTTGGGGTGCCTGGCTGGAACAGTCAGTAAAATATATAAATCTTGATCTTGGAGTTGTACGTTTGAAATCCACCTTGGGTGTAGAGGTTTTATTTAAAAATAAAATCTTTAAAAAAATTTTTTTTCATTTTTTTATTTAAGCCATTGTATGGCAGTGTTGATCACTATATTGTACACCTGAAAGTAATATTAACCTTATTTTAACTAACTACAATTTAAATAAAAACTTTAAAAATAAAATAAAAATAATAATCATAAAAATAAAAAAGAGGAAAAATTATTTGGCAGGCAATTTTCTTAATTGCATTATTATTTATTATTATCATAGTCTGTGTGTGTCGGTGGGAAGTGGCTGGTATTACAGTGAGTTCCATATCTGTGTTACACTGAGGTCCATGTCTGTAGTCAGTCTTTTTTTTCTTTTAGTTTATTTTCAGGGATCCAAAATTCATTGTTTATGCACCACACCCAGTGCTTCATGTAATAAATTCCCTCCTTAATACCCACCACTGGGCTCACCCAACCACCTGCCACCCTCCTCTTCAAAACCCTCAGTTTGTTTCTCAGAGTCCACAGTCTCTCATGGTTTGTCTCTCCCTCCGATTTCCCCCAGCACACTTCTCTCCATCTCCCAGTGTCCTCCACGTTATTCCTTATGTATTGATTCTTATAAGAACTTTTATTTCTTTCCCTATTCTGCTTTGCATATGCTTACCTTAGATGTTAAAATGTTATAAACCTCTCCTGCCTGGTCCATTTTCTCTCTCTTCTCTCATGATTTCTCATGCTCTCCCTGCCAACCCCACATGCCTTACAATATCTGGATATGACTAATTTCTTCCTGAGCTACTTTATTCTACTCTGCCATATGGTTGCCCTTCCCTCTTCTGTACCATAACTTCTATCCCCTGCATTTGTGCTTTAAGAATACCTAATTCTTTTCACTGCATCTGTATCTTTGAGGTCAATACTCAGTAGTGCAATTGCTAGGTCATAGGCTAGCTCTATTTTACTGGAAAGAAGGGCCATATGCACCCCAGTGTTCATAGCAGCAATGTCCACTATAGCCATTCTGTTGAAAGAGCCAAGATCCCCTTCAACAGACAAATGGATAAAGAAGATGATATCTATGGATACAATGGAATATCACTCAGCCATCAGAAAGGATGAATACCCAACTTTTGCATCAACATGGATGGGAATGTAGGTGATTATGTTAAGTGAAATAAGTCAAGCAGTGAAAGTCAATCATCATATGGTTTCACTTATTTGTGGAACCTAAGGAATAGCATGGAGGACATTAGGAGAAGGAAAGGAAAAATGAAGTGGGGGGATTGGAAGGGGAAATGAAACATGAAAAACTATGGACTCCAAGAAACAAACTGAGGGTTTTAAAGATGAGAAGGATGTGGGGATGGGTGAGCCTGGTGATGGGTATTAAGGAGTGCACATATTGCATGGGGCATTGGGTGTTTTACACAAACAATGAATCATGGAACACTACTTCAAAAACTAATGATGTATTGTATGGTAACTAACATAACATAATTAAAAAAAAAAGGAGGGGGACAATACCTAACACTCAATCTTTGCTAGTTTCTTGTTTACCTCCTTTTAAGAGTAAGCTCATTAGTGTTTTTTGTTTCTTTGTTTGTTTTTGTCTCAACTAAAAGAAGAAAAATAATACACATTATTTTGAAAACTTTTTGAACAGTGTACAAACGTTAGTCAAGTCCACAATGTCTCATCTCTTCTTCCTCCTAACATGGCTAAGATGAAAAACCCTTTATCTGGGAAAAGATCATTCTCCTGCCACCTTGTGTAAGATTTTGGCTTTAGCTTAGATTATCCTTTCTTTCCTTTTCTGAAAATAAGTTGAAAATATTAATAGCCTCAGTTTCTTCTTCCAAAATATGACTGCTTCTTTACCAAGTGCAAAAGCAACCCATTTGACCATAGTAAACAGCTTGGACCTACTTTTTTTGGCTCACTGTTTTAGTGAGACAAGTGGAGTGAAGATGACACACCATTTCCAAATGTATTAATAATTGGTAGACCATACTTATAAATTGAAGTTTTGTTGCCATTAAACTATGACCAGACTCGCTATAATTACAGAGGTAAATTCTTTATATTTACTATATTTGAAATTACCATATAATACCAAAATAAAATTATGATTATGTGAAGAGTCTGTAATATTAAGAAGATGACTTTGAAATGATTGCTTATCTAAATGAAATTTCCCATTTTATAATCTTGTATAAGCTTCCGTTGTCATTTCCTATTTAAAATCTATTAGAAGGCACTCTTATTTTCCCTTAAGTGGGAAGTCAAATGTGGAACAAATTCATCCCAAAGGAACTGATTCTATGTTCCACTGAAGACCAGGTGGCTTCCATGTGGCATTTTGCCTCTTGCACATTGTTCATCTCCTACAACAAATGGGGGTATGCTCTTTAGTAAACTAATTCAACTCAATTAGAGGCATTGTCTTCAAGGGATAACATCATAGAGACTAGAATCAGAATCATACTTTTGGGAAAATTGGGCCCAGGATTTTTGTTTTGTTTTGCTTTGTTTTAAGATTTTATTTATTTATTTGACAGGCAGAGACCACAAGTAGGCAAAGAGGCAGAGGGTGGGGGGGGAAGCAGGCTCCCTGCTGAACAGAGAGACTGATGCCGAGCTTGATCCCAGGATCCTGAGATCATGGCCTGAGCCGAAGGCAGAGGCTTAACCCACTGAGCTACCCAGGGGCCCCTGGGCCCAGGTTTTGATGGCTTCTTTCCTCAATCTTATAAAACCTATTTGAACTCTACTGGATGCCAGAACTGCTTAAAAATATTTGGTCCCTTGTAATTTTAACCTTCCAGTATTCAATGCACCTGATCCATGTAATATCCTATAGTATTTTTGTCAAATGAAGACTCTCAAAGTGTGTTTCTTGGGAGACACTTTTCAATTGGTTGCTTACATTTCTGCATTTATTATTTGTTCTAGGCCATCCTTTGAAGATGGTTGTATTGAATAGACTTGGAAGACAGAAATAGTATCTTTTTTTTTAACTTAACCTGTTGTGTTTGCAAATATTATCTGCCTCTGTTTTGATTCTTCTTGTGGGAACTGAGGCTCAGAACTGATATATAACTCCCACCCCTACACAAACACACACACACACAAACACAAATACACACACACACACAAATACTGTTAATATTCTGACTACCTCTATTGCTGTGAATAATAAACTATATTATTTCTGAACCATGAGTCTGCGTCTTCTATCAACACCCAAGAAACTACGGCAGACTCATACACCAGCTTTCAAATAAGGGAAAATAATCTCAGATGCTTTATATTTTTTGATAGTGTTACCTACTTCTGAACATATGACTGAACACATATAAAGCTGGAGCCCTGACCATTTAGAGCTTCTTCTGTGGAAGAACTATGCATTCACTAGTAAACAAAAGTAGATTCATCTTTTTTTTTTTTTCCTCCTGACACCATTTCCTCTCTCACACTGTTGCTCAAATTGGATGGAGTCTAAGGTCCTTTGAGGAAATTTTTGTTTAATGACTCAAAATAAAATAGGAAGAGTCTAAAGTGCTAAAAATACTTCTAGATAAAAGGTATAAGATAATGCCAGAAAGGATAGTAATTTTATCTAACAACTGCCTGTTCACCACTTTTTTGTTCATTAACTAATCTCCAAATTCCTGACTAAATCCCTTTTGTAAGCCAGAATGTGAGCTAAAAACTGGGATTTTAAAAAATTTTCATTTGAAATCCAGTTAGTTAACATATATGGTTGTATTAGTTTCATGTGTATAATATAACATATAGCACTCAGTGCTCATCATGACAAGTGCTCTAATTAACCACCATCACTTATTTAATCCATCACTCCTTTCAGATCCCCTCAAGTAACCATCAGTTTGTTCTCCGTAATGAAATGTCTGTTTCTTGCTTTGTTTCTCTTTCTATGTCTTATTATTTCCCCTTTGCTTGTTTGTTTTGTTTCTTTTATTCCATATATGAGTAAAGGTATTTGTCTTTCTCTGACTGACTTATTTCACTTTTAGCATTATACTGTCTAGTTCCAACCATGTTATTGCAAATGGCAAGATTTCAGTCTTTTTTATGGCAGAATAATATTCCATTGTATATACATACCACTTATTCTTTATTTATTCATCAATTGATGGATACTTGGGCGCTTTCCATATCTTAGCTTTATAAATAATGCTGCTATAAACATAGGGGTGCTAGCATCCCTTTGAATAAGTTTTCTTATATTCATTGGGTAAATACACACCAACAGGATTGTTGGATCACAAAGGACTTCTATTTTTAAATTTTATGGAAATTCCATACTGTTTTCAAATATGGCTGTATCAGTTTGCATCACCACCAACAGTTCACAATTGTTACTTTTTTTTTTTAAGATTTTATTCATTTGACAGAGAGAGATCACAAGTAGAGAGAGAGAGAGGAGGGAGCAGGCTCCATGCCTGGCAGAGAGCCCGATGTGGGACTTGATCCCAGGACCCTGAGATCATGACCTGAGCTGAAGGCAGAGGCTTAACCCACTGAGCCACCCAGGCAGCCCCCACAAGTGTTACTTTTTCACATCCTCTCCAACACCTTTTGTTTCTTGTAGTGTTGATTTTAGCCATTCTGACAGGTGTGAGGTGGTATCTCTTTCTAGTTTTGCTTTGCAATTTCCTGATGATACATGATGATGGACATCTTTTCATGTATCTACTGAACATTTGAATGTGTGCTTTGGGGAAACACTTGTTCATGTCTTCTATCCATGGTTTTATTGGATTATTTGTTTTTGGATGTTGACTAAAAACTGGATATTAAGTAACACACAAGACAGGTTTCCTTGAGCTTAAATTTTATTTGCATGAGTATCATTAACAGGAAAAAATATGCATATATGTATGTACAAGTGTGTTTATGTATACATCTATCTATCTATCCTCTATCCCCTGTCTTCTAATTGTGGTAAATCCTGTAAGGTGGGGAATGGGATAGTCTGAAGAAATATGCTTCTGGATATGCTGGGTAAGCAAATTTAATTGCACTCAGATGCATTGGATATAAGTGAATCACTCAAATGAGTTATTTAATATTATATAGAAACAAATTAAAAGTTTATGTAGTTTAAAATAATAGGTAGTTAAAATAATTTTTTTGTTTGTTGTTTTTGTGTCTTTTTTTGTTTATATATACTATTGTGTGAATGTTTATGTCTCCCAAAATCATATTATGGAATCTAACTCTGGAAGTGATAGTATTAAAACTTAGGGGCCTTTGGGAGGTGATTAGGTCATAAGTGGGATTACAGTCCTTTTAAAGGAGACCCCAGTGAGTTCTCTTGATTCATTCATCATGTACGTTTACAGTGAGAAGATAGCCATCTATGAGGAAGTGGGCTCTCCCTGGATCTGCCCATTCCTTAATCTTGAACTTCTCCGTTCTAGAACTGTGAGAAATAAATTCCTGTTCTTTATAAGCTATTAAGTCTATATCATGTCCGTTATAGCAGCCTGCATGCAGAAGGACACTATGACCTAAAATGAGAGCAATAAATATAAAGTTTCAGTAAAGTCAGTTGGTACAATGTTTTGTTTTTTTTTTTTTTTACTTAGAGAAGACATGCTGCTTCATGTTAAACCTTGATATTGTATATGTTTCTTGAAGGGCCACTTCTTACTCCTTTGTGTGTTTTCCACAAAGTCCAGGATGATGCCTTACATAAAGGTAATATTTTATAAGTACTGTTGGAAATATATACTTCTCTAAAATCTTATTTTGCCTACAGATTACTTGGATCCACTTTGCCTTGTGTAGAATATTTGAAATATATTAAGTACAGAATGTCTCTCTAAATAACATTTAGAATCATCATTAGTTTATGACTCCTGACTCATTTGTTTATGCAGTGATACTTACTTCAAGAACACTGAAGTTTGTAATATATTTTGAATTAATCACCAAGCTAGTTTATTTTAACTTATGAAAAAATAATTTCTCATGTTGGTTTTATTCTGCTCTTATGTTATGGTCATGACATTTTCATTAAAATAAAGTAGAAAATAGAAGTAAATAATTAATGAAAAATAAAAAATAATAAATAAAAAATAAAAGCAAATCTCTTGTGAAATGTTAAACTTTTCTTACTTATTTTGTTTTGCTTTTCCTCTACCATGCTGGCAAAGCTGTATGTTGCAGATAAGTATAATTTTCTAGGTGCTAGGTTTGTTACTTTTACTAAAATTTTCAAAATATAAGGAGTTGAATAGTCATGCATTGTTTATTAAACTCCTTATCTACACATATAAAAATAAAACAATGATGGTGACCTGGGTATTTCTAAAATTGTATTCTGTTTTTCCATATTATGGTTTACAATGTAATTAATAAAGATTCTGCATATATTAACATCCATCCCCTTCTATCTCATCTGTATGTCCATACAGAGCATGTATGATTTCTATTCATTTCTATGTTGTGGTGAAGAGATTGTCTGAAGTAGCCTATATTTATGCAGGTAGATCTTAAGCTACGGTGCTCTTGTTTATTTGCTTGTTCGTGATCAGTATGTCTGAAAGATGATAACTATTGCATCAGGTGTGACGATTAAAAAATATTATTGTTGCCTGATACACTGTGATGAAATAGGTAAGTCGATTCATAATTTGTTAATTAAATTAGAAAAGAAATTCCTTTGGATTTGTTCTTTATTAAAGTTTTTTTTTAACGAATTCCTTGGGATGTTTTTTGTGTAATATATATCACATGCCTCAACCTTTAAATTTGAATGTAGAAAAGAGTTATCAGAATGAGCCTAGAAAATATTGTTATGGGGGCGCCTGGGTGGCTCAGTGGGTTAAGCCGCTGCCTTCGGCTCAGGTCATAATCTCAGAGTCCTTGGATCGAGTCCCACATTGGGCTCTCTGCTCAGCAGGGTGCCTGCTTCCTCCTCTCTTTCTGCCTGCCTCTCTGCCTACTTGTGATCTCTCTCTGTGAAATAAATAAATAAAATCTTAAAAAAAAAGAAAACATTGTTTTGAAATATTTTTGTTCTGTTGTATTATGTTAACTTAGGAAATAATGGTAGTTATTTTTATTAGCATTTCCTACTTTCCACATGCCCTTACAGATGAGATATCATGTTTTTCCTACTCTTTTTATCGTGGTTGTTATATTCTTCATGATCAATAACAATCAATGAAAATTCCTAACATTAATTTTCTTTGGGAAAGTGATATTTTAGCAAGAATCCATGACCAAAAATTTTAGCTGTTGTTCTTCCAGGAGATGAGACTATCAATGTTCCCGAAATTTCAAGAAATAGAACTTATTAATTGTGTTGGTTGATGTTTATTGTCTCTGAACTTAGAGGTGCATAATTCAATTTAAAATTTATTTTGGGGGCGCCTGGGTGGCTCAGTGGGTTAAAGCCTCTGCCTTTGGCTCAGGTCATGATCCCAGGGTCCTGGGATCGAGCCCCGCATCGGGCTCTCTGCCTAGCAGGGAGCCTGCTTCCTCTTCCCTCTCTCTCTGCCTGCCTCTCTGCCTACTTGTGATCTCTATCTGTCAAATAAAATAAATAAAATCTTAAAAAAAACGGAGTCCACCTTATGGGGGTGCTTATCTGAAATTGAGGGACATTATAAAAAAATAAAAAATAAAATTTATTTTGAATTGAAAACAAGATCTTACTGAAGTTTAGGCATCCCACTTTATATCAGGCCTCCAGTACATTCTAATTTATTTATAGAAAATATCATAAACATGAATGACACTTTTCCTATTGCATTTATATGAAACTGCAATGACTCAAAGATGTCAGATTTGAAAAGCACTACCTTTCTATAATTTCTGTTTCCTAGGAGGAATGGATATACCATTTTAGCACAATTATCCAACAGTATTCAAAACCACCATGAATTTTAAAACATAGTTATTACATCCTAAAAATCAAGTATGAAAATGTATAAACAACCAAATCTCTATCTGTAAATGAAATACTCCCACACAGACGGGTTTTAAAACTTTCTAACTTAAGGAATTTGATAGCACAGACTCAGGGTAGTAGTTTCAGTGCCTACAGTATACTTTCAGGGAGAGAGTAATGTAAGCTCTGAGTCACTTTCTGCCTAGAGATGACCTAATAGTGGTTCTGGCATTGTTTGTTTGTTTTTGAAAATACGTTCCTGGGCGTCATTCAGAAAATGCAGAGTTTGGCATCTATATAAATTAAGGATGATCTTTTTGAACTTTTGTCTTTCATTACATCAAATTACCATAATTGGACAGAAATTCCACTAAATTAAGCATTGTTAGGAAATGTGTAAATTGGAGCTACTCAAATTAGTTGCTCTTTGAACTATGTGCTGTTGGTTCAGGATTAGATAAGGAGTTTGAAGGCAAACCTAAATCATTGCTTCCTTTTTTGAGAGATTCTCAGCATATTTTCTTAAAATTAGCTGAAATAAACAATGTGTTTAGTCGCAAAGTGATTTGCATTTTTGCACAAACTCCCTATCTCCTTGAGAATTATAACAAATATTTCATGAAACATCATTGATCTTTACTTTGTTACACTGCTGTAAAGTACATTCAGAGTTGCCAGTTAAAGGTGTTAGTGTTGAGATGAAATGTCATGCATTTTTCTTCACTTCCATGCAAATGAACACAGTAATTTATTAAGACACAATGAAGAAAAAAAAAATTGACAATGAGTTCCAGAATTCAAAAATCACTTGCCATTCAATCCAAATTGTGAGTTTGATCGGTTACTGAACACTTTATAATGCACCCCCGGTAATTTTACAGAGATTACTTTTTTCTTACCAATTCTTGATTATTCTGTCTTGCAATGCAGAGAAAGCTAACTAATTTAAAATAAACTTCCGTTAATTTTGATTGTTATAAACTTAAAATTGACTAATTTCCATATACAGAGTTTAAAATGTTCACAATTTACATTAAATATATATTCTGTGTATACCTTGGAAAAATTATACTGAAAATTGAAATTAAAATGATGTTGTATATAGCTGCAAGAAGCCGCCTGTCCCATTTCATCTTACTATATAAGTTGTGTAGGTAATTTATAAAATCCCTGCTGCATAACAAATCTATTTTTTGTTGGAATGGGTAGTAATGTTTCTTCTTATTTCGAAATAAGAGTTGGTCTATGAGTGCCTCTGCAACTGTATTTTTCCTAAATGGCTTCATGGTCTTGAACTGAGAAAGCTCAGAGCATTAAACATCAAAGTAATATATTTTGACATAATTAGACATCAAGGAAATGCAATTAAAATGACACTGAGATATCACTACACACTTACCAGAATGGCTAAAATAAAATATAATGACAAGCTCAAAAGAAAAAAATATACCATTTGATGATACACAATGGCAAGTTGTACCATAACTTAACCATCTCAGACTAGTGTAGTGTTAAATTTGTTTTTCTAAGCCATGTTTTGGGTCACTTACCACTTTTCAAGGATATAAAGTGCTATCATTTTACTTAAAACTGTGAAATTTGGTCAGATTTAAATTTCAATTTATGTTAAAACATTCTGTAAACTGTGTTAGACTTTGACATTTGTTCCCTCAGTTCAGTGAATAACACTATATCATATTCTGAAAAATATGCTAATTTTTTATTATTTTGAAAAATATCCCTTTTTCCTCTTATGGTAATTATTAATATGAATTAATAGTAGAATTTGATATGGTCCAATATGACCACAAATACTTTATTGTATATTATCAAATTTAATAATGAATATAATGTACTTCTTTGGACAATTTTTAAAGACCAGTCTACTCTTGAAACAAAAAAAAATGGAGATGCACTTCTTTAGTTCACACAAATTTCATTTTATTATATATGACCTCAGATAAATTTCAACAAATCATAATTTATTAAAATCATGTCTACTTAAAAATCTCATAGAAGAGTTAAACCATCAAAAATAAAAATAAACACACACAACACACACACATCACCCATGTATTGGCAAATCACAATTGCTGTAACAATACATTAGGCATTCCACAGTTAAGGGCTATCAAAATTTCCATCAGTGACAAAAAGATTTGTATCCAAATGGACTGATTTTCCAGAATCCAAGAAAAAGTCTCCTAGGATTTATTTAAAGGTAAATATTTGAACAAATACTTCTTAAATTTAGGAAATTCAGAACATACGATTAAAGAATATTTGCAGTGCAGACTATATTCAATCCTTCCTTCAAAATGTGCCTTTGAGTACATAATTCTGTTTTCTCGATCTAAATTGAGCTGTCTTCCAAGGAAGTTTTCCAAAATGTGTGTCTCTGTGTGATAAATGTTCTAAGACCTAACATGCTTCATTGTATTTTTACTGTGCTCTCAAATTTAATCAATAATTTGGATTGATGTATAATACCTAGTTTCAAATATCTTTTCCATCTATAAAAACTCCCAGCTGTCTCTTTATATGCTATTACTATTGAGAATTGTGCTGTCAGTATTATTCTTGTACATTTTAGGTGATCTGTTCTTCTCTTGGGCATCATTTATGCTCTTCTCTGTTTTTGATATTCTTAAAACTCACCATAATGTATATGAGTGGTTTTTTGTGTGTGTAGTTTTTGTTTTGTTTTGTTTCTGATATCTCATGTTTGGCATCATTTTAAGTCTGGTATCTTTTATCTTTCTTTAATTCTCCAAAATTTATCTCAGTACTTATTTAAATATTTTCTTTATTTTTTTTTCTCTTCTGCTGTATTTGGGCAGAAGTCATTAATTTGTTTGTTTGTTTTTCCCAACTCATTTATTCATTTTACAGCTATATTCATCTTAGTCTCCATTTATTGTATTCTTTATTTCAACAATTTTCACTTAATTTATATTCACAGTATAGTATCTTTCTTTTCCTTGTATATGTATATCATTATTTTATCATATACTTTTAAGCTATTTTTAAAAATATTTTATTTATTTATTTGACAGTGAGAGATCACAAGTAGGCAGAGAGGCGGGCAGAAAGAGAGGAAGGGAAGCAGGCTACCTGCTGAGCAGAAAGCCCGTTGTGGGGCTTGATTCAGGACTCTGAGATCATGACCTGAACGGAAGGCAGCGGCTTAACCCACTGAGCCACCCAGGCGCCGCTTTTAAGCTATTTTTTAAAAGTACAGTCATTCTTTTTTTTTTTAAGTTTTTCTTTATTTATTTATTTGACAGAGAGAGATCACAAGTAGACGGAGGGCGGGCAGAGAGAGAGAGAGAGAGAGAGAGAGAGAGAGGGAAGCAGACTCCCTGCTGAGCAGAGAGCCTGATGCAGGACTTGATCCCAGGACCCTGAGATTATAACCTGAGCTGAAGGCAGTGGCTTAATCCACTGCGCCACCTAGGCGCCCCTAAGCTATTTTTTAAATTCCTGTTCCAATAACACTTGGATTGGCATATAAAGTTAACCACATCATATTTTTTAGGTAAGTAATTGTACTTTTTATGTGCATAGTTATTTTGGTCCATAAGTTCAGCTCTTCTTAGGATCATCAAATCTCTGTAAAGTCTGGGTATGCTAGGATTTCCTAAGCAACAATAAAATACATTGAAACCTGGTAGCTTAATTATAATAATGTTTTCTTTCTCAATCATTCACAATAGTATTCCATTCTGAGTAGCTTCCTTCTATTTTGCAGCTATAGTGTTTGGAAAAACTTGAATTATGATATTACTGTGATAATGTGAATTAGTCAGGGTTTTTCAGAGAATCGGGAAGAGAAAAAAAGGAAGATATTCTCCAGGGCCAACTCTAGAAGTGACTATTAAAACATCTGTCCAAATTCAATTGAACAAAACTCAGAAATGCCATCTCCAGTGAAATACAAAAAAGATTATATATAGTTCTGGGCACACACATCTCATTTGACCCAATGATGTATATCAATGAAAGACTGAAGGCCAATCACCACTCCATGGGAGAATTTAAAAATAAATTTACTAATGAGGCCAAGAATTCAGAATCACCAATACTTCAGAACTAATAATAACTGCCTTCACTTGATGTTATTCTATAAGATAAATCCTACGGTCAAGTTTCAATTTTAAATTCTTAAATCCTTATGAAGAAGCATCATTTGGAGGGAGCAGTTTTCATAATTTATCATCCATCAGCCTTTTTTAAAAGATTTTATTTATTTATTGGACACAGAGAGAGAGAAAGAGAGCGAGAGAGAGAGATCACAAGTAAGCAGAGAGGCAGGCAAGCAGGGAGGGAAGCAGGCTTCCTTTTGAGCAGTGCCCGATGTGGGGCTGGATCCCAGGACCCAGAGACCATGACTTGAGATGAAGGCAGAGGCTTAACCCACCACCCACGTGATGAGAGAGCCACTCAGGTGCCCCTCATCCATCAGTCTTAATTGATTGGAGGAAAATGTGTGGAGGAATAATGCCTTAGGGAGCTAATCTCTAAAGAATTTTCAAGTCTTTACCCCTTCAAGGTTTTGTACAGTTCTGATAGCCTCTAAACATCCAGCGGATTTCTACAGTGACAGGCCTGTTAAAACCTGTCTTCAAACCAGGAATAGAGCTTGAAACATACCAGTCAAGGGCAACTTTGAGTATTTTAAGGCGTTTATCATCATTTCTTTGTTTTTGGTTAATATCTGAAATAGTTCCATATTACACTTGCATAATTTCTCCAGAGCTGACTTTGAAGGAGGCATTCAGTTCCAGCTAGTTCCATATTTTGGCAAGAACTATACTTCTATATTAAAAAAAAAAACATATTTTAGGGCGCCTGGGTGGCTCAGTGGGTTAAAATCTCTGCCTTCGGCTCAGGTCATGATTCCAGGTTCCTGGGATTGAGTCCCACAGTGGGCTCTCTTCTCAGCTGGGAGCATGCTTCCATTCCTCTCTCTCTGGCTGCCTCTCTGCTTTCCTATGATCTCTGTCAAGTAAATAAATAAAATTTTTAAAAAAACATATTTTATACCAGTTATTCATGTTTATTAACTAAGATATCACAATACAAATAATACAAACAGTTGCTCTTTATTAATACCTTCAACCAAGATAAAAAAATATGTCATATTTTCTCCAAAAATTTTATATCATCTGATAGGTCAGATATATATAAAATTACATTTAAAGTTTTAAAAATATCAGCAAATATTTTCATTTAAATGCCAATTTGAAAAGAAATCTACTTTTCCAAACACGACTTTTTTTTTAAAAGATTTTATTTATTTATTTGACAGAGAGAGATCACAAGTAGGCAGAGAGGCAGGCAGAGAGAGAGGAGGAAGCAGGCTCCCTGCTGAGCAGAGAGCCCGATGCGGGACTCGATCCAGGACCCTGAGATCATGACCTGAGCCGAAGGCAGCGGCTTAACCCACTGAGCCACCCAGGCGCCCCCAAACACGACTTTTTATCCTATTTATTTTGAATTTTGTCAACAACTGATAAAATGTTTAGCGAGACTATAAATGTTAGATCGAAAAAAATGATTAATAGATGTAGGTTCAAATTATTATGTTCCATTAAAAATGATTTAGTCTTTGATGAACATCTGTTTGGTAATATGTTGTATCCAGATATAGTAAATTAAAGACATATATAAAATTATAGGGAAATGACATCTTCCGTTCCATTATGAGTAGAGCTTTTAAAATGCTATTTGTCACAACCTGTCATCTTGTCATTATGTAGCATTATGTAGCAATTAAAAAATGTATACTCTTCACTTAGAAGTCTTTTGGAAATCTAAAATATGACTTTCTATGGTTTGTGTCTCCATATTGCTTTATTGCCAGTTAAAACAAATCCACATGCTTTGCTTCAAAGGTAATAAATTCCTCTTATTTGGAAAAAGGATGTTTATTTTTGTTCTCTCACCCTTAGCAGGTGGTTTCATTTTAGCACACTTCAGAGTTATAATTTCATGCTTATTAAAAACATTTATTTTGATCTACATAGATGAATGAAACTTTTATTTGATTAAATTATTTGCCAAAAAATCTGTGATTTTTATTTTTATTTTTATTTTTATTTTTAAAGATTTTATTTATTTATTTGACAGAGAGAGATCACAAGTAGGCAGAGAGGCAGGCAGAGAGAGAGGAGGAAGCAGGCTCCCTGCTGAGCAGAGAGCACGATGCGGGACTCGATCCCAGGACCCTGAGATCATGACCTGAGCCGAAGGCAGCGGCTTAACCCACTGAGCCACCCAGGTGCCCCAAATCTGTGATTTTTAAAAATGTATTTCCTTTGAAGGGTTATTTTAGAGCATTCAAAGAGGATCTAAGAGTGTGGTATTATGCAGTTTTTAAGTAGGTATGAAATGGTTAATTATAGGATTGTTTCTTTAAGGCTTATGTATATTGTCCATTATATGCTATAAAATATTTTGAAAGTAAATTTAAGGTATGTTTTACGTAGTTTATTTTTTTGGAAAAAAATATTGAAATGACTTATGAAATTCAGTATACTCTCAACATTAATTTATTTTGAAATTTACCAGTTGTGTACTGAACTATTATATGGCAGATATTACTTCAGACTACACTGGTAAATGAAATACTTGGCTTTGTAGAACTTTTATTTTAATGGGTGAGACAATTCAAAGCTATAAACCTTAATAAAAATGGCATAGTGCATTCAAAAAGGAAGAGTACAATGGGGAAAAAGAAAAATTCGATCAGGGTGAGAAAAATCAAGGTTGCTAGGCAGGGGATGGGGAGTTAAAATTTTTAATAGAAAGATCAGGGCAGTTACAATGAAGCTGACAATTGAACAAATGTATGGAAAGGTGATGAATTTGCGCAGAACTATCAGCAATAAGGTCACTCCAGACAAAGGAATTGGCTATCTTGAAGGCCATAAGGTTGGATCATGCCTGGCATATCTGAGGAATAGCAAGGAGGCCATTGTGAGTGACTGAAGAGTAGCAGGGAAAGAGGTCACAGAGGTTAAATGAGTGGCTAGATCATGTAAAGCTTAGAAGTCATTGTAAAACTCTGGCTTTTATATTTGGAAACTTACTGTGTGATAGAATTTTTGCTAATAACTGAGAGTTCAAATGTCCATAAACTTTCAAGGATTCTTATTCTAGTAAGACAGAATAAAGAGAAAGAGTTCATATTTTCACATGGTGTAAGAAATGCTCGGAGATTCAAGTGTAGGAAGCTATGGGAGCACAGAAGAAGGCACTAAAATCACACCATATATTTGATGACTGTGACTATATATAAAGTTGTATTTTAGATTTTTTGTAGTCATGGAATCACACAGTATATACTATTCATTGCCTGGATTTTCTTTTCTCAGCATCATTACTTTGAGATTCTCCAATTGTCTTTGCTCTATTGATGGACATTGATGAACATTTCCACTGTTTTCAATTCTTAAAAATAAAGCTGCTATGAAATTCATATACAAGTCCTTGTATGAACATAGGGTTTGTTTTTCTTGGTTAAATGCCTAGAATAAAATGGCTATTTGTGTAACTGCAACATATTTTTCATTTAAAAAAATTTTGAAACTATTTTCCAAAGTGGTTGTATCATGATATATGCCAACAACAGTTTAGATTTTTTGTTGCTTCTCAATCTAGCTCAGACCAAGTACAATTAGCCTTTATAATTTTAGCCATTCTAATAGATATGTAAGCATGTCTCATTATGATTTTAATTTGTATTTCTTTAATGTTTAAATGTTGAGAAATTGGCCATGTGCCTATAAGCCATCCATATACTTTTGGTGACATGTCTCTTCCATTATTTCCTTCACATGTAAAATTGGATACTCTGTTTGGTTATTAGTAAGGTTTTTTATTTTTATTCATTTTTAAATAATCAGAGTAGATGTCCATTATCAGATATTTAATTTGCAAATCCCTTCTCCATCTTTACGGTTTCTCAATGGAGCTTTGATAGCTGTGTCTTTCAAGAAATATGCTACTTCTTTCCTGGTACACGGAGGTATGACTACAACATTATCAATGTTGACCTTTGCAAAGAAAATCATGGCTTAAGATATATGTAGTCTGCAGTTGTTGGGAGTGTTCACCATCCTTGCCTCTAACTCATCTCTCACTGCCCACACATTCAGGTATAGGGGAATATTGATTGACAAAATATTAATTGCCAAATAACACTAGTTAGAGAATAAGAAAAATGCAGGCACCTGATTATATAATATTCCTTAAATAAAATATGTTTTTATAAGTGCTATTGGAAGTAAATTCCTCAATACTTTAATCACACAGAATGATGGAATCCTAGATTTTTTTTCCTTGTATTTACTAAGAAAATGATCATGCCTCAAGTATATTAAAATGGAATAGGGAAAATTAAAAATTGTTTTAAGTCGATTTGCGTGTGTTGTGCGTATGTGAGAGAGAAAGTGAGAGAGAAAGAGAAAGAGAGAAAAAGAGAAAGGGAAAGACAGAGAGGTGGCTGCAGTGAATTGATGAGTTGGAGGATAGATTTTAAAGTTTTGTCTTTTGCTTTCTACATTTCTTTTTCCTTAGGTTCAAGAGAACAATCAGTAATATCTCAGATGCCTGCTGGTAACATCAGCAGAAAGAGTTAGAGGTTCCTAGAAAATTAAAGAAGAGATATAGTTTTCCTGACATAAGAAAAGTCATTTTTTGTCCCCAGCTATTTTCAATGATCTATACCCCACCTGTGTACTTGCCCAAGCACACTTCTTCCAAAACTTCCTGGGAGGTTCTTAAAAAGAAATGCAAAAACCTCACTCCTTAAGGATTTTGAGGGAACAAGGCAATGGGAAAACTAACAGTCACCACCAGACCAGGAAATAGCCTAAGCTATTGAGACAATAAATCAGTGGTAAAACTCCTAGTGCTATTTCAAAAGCAATCAAGGCCTTGCATTCCTTTTCCCAGAAAATGAGCCCAAGACCCCATCTAGTTTCTATCTGCTCTTGAAGCCTGCAGAGTCCCTTTCCCTTGTCCAACAGTTACCTCTGCTTTATTCTAACGTTGACGTTTCTGCCCTCGGTGGAATACAAGCTTCATTCAGGTGAACATGCAATACATATTGCACAAATACATATGTGGATGTGCATGCATCCACAACCTTATGACCAACCATACATGGGATAATAAAACTCTCCCTTCTGAGTATTCATTTTAAATACTAAATAAAAATCTCTCTCCTGTTCAAACAGTCAAGGCTTTGGAACTTATTCCCTGTGAACTCCTTGTATGTTGTAAACAAAGATTCCTTTGTTTGACAACTCCACCTGTTTCTGTGATTCACCAAAGACTGACCTCAGTTAGTTCCGTTACTGTAATGTAATATCAAGCATATCTAGTTAGTTGATCATTTTGTTCAAGTCTTACATATCTTACCAATATGATGACCATTTGTCTATGTAATCTTAAAATAAGGGTGTTGAAATTATTTTCCATTTGTCATCCAAGGTAGAAGTTATGATTTTTGTTCTTAGTTTTTCCCTATATATCCCCAAATCTGTTGTTACTTATTAAAAGTCAAGAATTATTATACTCCTGGGGCGCCTGGGTGGCTCAGTGGGTTAGGCCGCTGCCTTTAGCTCAGGTCATAATCTCAGGGTCCTGGGATCGAGTCCCGAATAGGGCTCTCTGCTCAGCAGGGAGCCTGCTTCCTCCTCCTCTCTCTCTCTCTGCCTGCCTCTCTGCCTACTTCTGATCTCTCTCTGTCAAATAAATAAATAAAATCTTTAAAAAAAAAGAATTTTTACACTCCCTGATGAATTCATCCTTTTACTCTTCTGTAATTTTGACTTGATCTTTATGTCTGATAATGAAATTTGCTTTAAAATCACTTTTCATTATCTTGATATAACCACCAAAGTTATAGTATGATTAGAGTTAATATAGCATATTTTTTCTTTTACTTTTTAAAGCACTTCTATATTGAATCCTGACAAAGAAACAAAACAACTTTTTAACTCTGGAAGCATCTTTCTAAATTATCTTTTTTTTTTTTTAATGAAGCAGTAGCAATTTTTGTTAAGGGACTTAAACTGAAAGTAGGTTTAGAAATTTATTTATTTATTTATTTATTTAGTAAAAGATTTTATTTTATTTATTGACAGCAAGAGAGAGAGAGAGAGAGAAGAAGCACACAAACAGGAGGAATCATGTGCAAAGGGAGAGGAAGAAGCAAGCTCCTTGGGGTGCAAGTAGTCCCATGCAGGGCTGGATCCCTGTACACTGGAATCATGACCTCAGCCAAAGGCAAACATCTGCTTAAACAACTAAGTCATCCAGGCACCCCTTTAAAATTAAAAAAAAAAAAAGACCTTTTAAAAACATTTTGTTTCTTTCTTGTTTTTTTTTAAATATTTTATTTATTTGACAGACAGAGAGACAGGAAGAGGAACTATAAGCAGGGCAGAGGGAAAAGGAGAAGCAGGTTTCCCACTGAGCAGAGAGCCTGATGTGGGGCTCCATCCCAGGACCCTGGGATCATGACCTGAAAAGAAGGGACACTTCTTGGAGGAAGCCACCCAGACACCTCTTTTCTTTGTTTTTAATATATGGCAACTGATGCTTCCCAGCCACGAGGAGCATATTACCCATTGATTAAATCTTTGATAACAACCTATTTAAAAAGGTGTGTAAATATATACTTACTCAGATTTATACACTTTGTGTTTTCTTCATAGTTTGGGGCTGGACCCCATGGTCACAACACTGCTTCCAGTCTTTGCCTTCCCATCTTTTGATACCAGGTATTTGGTCAGCAAAGCAAATTAGTATCAAAATTAATAAGCCCTTGGCACCATATCTCTGGAGCAGGGCTTGCTCTTAGCCAAGGCCCAGAGCAGTTGACATCCCCTCGCTAGTGCTATAGCCCCAAGGACTAGGTCCCTGCCACCAGAACTCAGTCTTACATGTTATGCTAAGCAGACAAAACCAAAACAGGAAAGCTCTGACAGCTTTCACTGGCATGCCTCATCTCCAACTCCCTCGACATCTAGGCAGTACCAGATGACAGGGAGGGGTCTTGGTCCAACATATGGGAGGGAAGGAAGTAGCCACGAGCAAGTACCTGCCTCTCTGTTCCTTTCTTTCATGAGCAGGTTGTAAGGAGGAGGAAGAGGAAGGGGAAGAGAGGTGAACTTCAAGGGGTGAAGGCCTCAGGTAGGCAGCTGGCTCCTGCCAGTAGGAAAGGGACAAAGGAGAAGGCAGTGAGTCTTGCAGGGAGGGTGGGGGGTAAGGGTTACAGCTTATGACGGAATCTGGACAGGAGTAATAGGGATACTAGTCATTTGAGTCCACCATTGGCAAGCTGGGCTGGGTGTCAGGGCAGATAGGCCTCCTTGGGCAACGGCACATGAGAGAAGGTGGAATTCTTCTCTGAGGAGCAGGTGAAGCTTTGGGTGTTGGGAAAGCATAGACAGTATTGTTCCAGGGCCAAGGACAGGTCCGGTTACTCCTGGTTGGAGGTCAAGGACACAGTATGATCCAGGTCTTCTACCAGCAGCTTGAAGGTACCACATGCCAGCCACCCCTCATTATTGTGTATAACTCTCTGGTGCACTTATTGGCTTATCCATCAAATGACTCCTTCAGCAGCTTAAAAACCACCTCCACAGGCACTCCAGGATATGGGAGGCTTCCAGAGTGAAAATTTTGCACAGGATCACCCCAAAAGACCAGAAGTCACTCTGGTGGATGTAGATCTGGTCAAACATGGCCTTAGAGACCATCCAGTTCACAGGCAGTCCACTATTGGTTCTCATTTTATAGTAACTGATGTGGTGATATCTCTGGCAAGGCTGAAGTCTGAGATCTTCATCATGTTGTCCTTTGTCACCAGCACTTCCCTGGTGGCCAGGTCTTGGTGTATGCACTTCTTGGAGGCAAGGTACTCCATGCCTCAGGCTACCTGGTAGGCACAGGATACCGGGTGCTTGGAGGAGAGTTGCTCTGCTGCATTGTGGCTGATATTGTAACAGTACTCCAGGTCAGGAGGCCTCTGGGCCTGCAGGTACTCCTGTATGTTGTCTTTGGAGGCATATTCCATGATAGTGTACGAAGGACCATCCTGTGTGCAGGACCCAGCAGGTTGATGGTGTCCTTGTGCTGTCCAATCATCTTCATCATCTCCATTTCTGAGATTAGGTTTGACAGGTCTTTCTCTGCTGCATCTGACTTCAACATCTTCACAGACACTTTAGTCAAATGGTTGGATTTGTCTTTGTCCAGCCCAATGGCCTCCTCCAACACCACCTGCCCAAAGTAGGCCTCTCTTAGGGGTCTGCCTAAACTGCCTACAACCAGCCTGCCTCAAGGCAGTTATGAACTCTAGATTATCCTCAAAAACATTAAACCACAAGCTAAAAATTCTCTTCACTAGGTCTCTGTCGCAGGTCTAATTTTCTTATCTTTCATCATTTATCTTTTTCCTAATTCTTATTTTCAGTATAGTTTATTTTGCTTCCAGGTGTTTCCCCGGGTTTCTGTATGCTGTTTCATAGGGAAGAATTATCCTGTCATAAAATTATTTCTTGAGCATTCATTACATCTCTCGGTTAAAATGGGTTCTTTTATGGTATTGATTCATTTGAGTTTTCTCAAAATGGGAAGAATTTTCAAAATGGTGTTTTCCTCAAGGTTCAGAGTATGTCTTAGCCTCATCTTTACTCTTTTTGAAATTCACTTTTCAAATTCTTGTCCCTCTTTTTATCTTTTTAAATTAAAATGTTTCCTTTTACTATTTTTTTATTTGAGTGTAGTTGATAGTCAGTGTTACATTGGTTTCAGGTTTTCAAAATCTCCATACATTATTCTATGATCACTACAAATATAGCCACCATCTGTCACCATATAACACTATTATAATATCATTGACTATATTCTCTACACTGTCCCATATCTCTTTTTAAAATCTCTGATTTTTATGTTTTCTGTTATTCCAATTTTCGACCTCATTTTACTTGGTTACTTTAATAAAATATGCCTGATTACACACTCTATGCTGAAAACCATAGCATTTGATTTATAGTAGTCTTCTTCTTCTTCTTCTTCTTCTTCTTCTTCTTCTTCTTCTTCTTCTTCTTCTTCTTCTTCTTCATCTTAATTAACATATAATGTATTATTAGCCCCAGGGGTACAGGTCAGTGAATCGCCAGGTTTACACACTTCACAGCACTCACCACAGCACATACCCTCCCCAATGTTCATAACCCCACCACCCTCTCCCTAACCTCCCCACCCCCCCCCCCCCGGAAACTCTCAGTTTGTTTTGTGAGATTAAGAGTCTCTTATGGTTTGTCTCCCTCCTGATCCCATC
The DNA here is from genome assembly GCF_964662115.1 of Mustela nivalis. Lineage (NCBI taxonomy): Eukaryota > Metazoa > Chordata > Mammalia > Carnivora > Mustelidae > Mustela > Mustela nivalis. Next base: position 212,767 of record NW_028136020.1, on the reverse strand, counting down.
TTGTTTCATTTACTCTTTTCCTGTTCCCCAAACCCCCCACATTGCACCTCCATTTCCTCATATCAGGGAGATCATATGATAGTGCCTTTCTCTGGTTGACTTATTTTGCTAAGCATAATACCCTCCAGTTCCATCCATTTCAACGCAAATGGCAAGATTTCATTTCTTTTGATGGCTGAATAGTATTCCATTGTGTATATATATATATATATATATATAAATATTTATATATATATATATTTCATTTGTTGATGGACATCTAGGTTCTTTCCATAGTTTGGCTATTGTGGATATTAATGCTATAAACATTTGGTGCACGTGCCCCTTTGGATCATATAGCAGTCTTCTTTACCTCTATCAGAACCCCAGGAAGCTTTATTTATTTATTTACTCACATAAACAGATGATCCAACACAACGTTTTTTGATATTCAAATGTATTATAATGTCTTACTGCTTAACACTATGCTTACTGCTCTCTTTCACTGTCTGACTATATCCTCATCATCACTATGCCATTTAATGAGAAAGAACATTTGAACTCAGAGTTCTCTCCATATCAGGGAATGAAGACTCCACCCTTCTGTTTGTGCAGGTAAAATAAATGTTGATGTCTGTCCTGCACATACCCCATCCTGTTCACCAGAATATTCACCATCAAAATATATACACAATGAAAACCATACCTCACCACTTCTATTACCACCCAGCATGCTAAAAACACCATCATATGTTCCTGAATTATTGACTTGATTGATAACCCCACTTCCACACATACTGCACTCCTTTCTCCATGCAAATTTATTTTGGTACAGCAATTTAACCTAAAAATCAAGTCATATGATTTCATTCTGCTGTTGAAAGACTTTTGGTATCTTCCCCTTTCATATTAAATAAAAACTGAAGGCGTTTCAATGTACTAGAAGGTCATACATCAATACGTTCTTCCTCTCTCCACCACTATGAACTCCTCATTGGCCTCCTTGCTTTTCCTCAAAAGTAACAGACAAGCTGTTCACACAAAGTCTATATACTTACTTGCTCTGCCTAGAGCAATCTTTTCCTTTAATATTTGTATAACACTCTCGTTCACTTCCTGGGTCTTTGTGCAAATAACATCTCATAAATGAGATATAACCACCCAAAACAAAATAAAATTAACTTTCATCCCAGCATTCCCCAATGGCTTTTACCTTTCTTGCATTTCTTTGTATCACTTAACACCATCAACCATCAATCATTATTCTATTACTGGTTTATTTTCTTATTTGAGACAGAGAGAGAGAGAATTGGGAGGGTGCGCAGAGGAAGAAGAAAACACCCCACTGCCTAGAAAGCCTGCTGGGGAGTTACATCCCAGGACCCTGAGATCATGACCCAAGCCAAAGGCAGTCACTCAATGGACTGAGCCACCCAGGTGCCCCTCTATTATTGGTTTATTTCACTATTATATTTCAAAAGAATGTGAGCTCTTTGTGGTCAGGTATTTTATATGTTTTATTAATTGAAGTATTCTCAGAAAGGTAGCTGGCAGATTGTAAGGGCTCACTAAACTGTATTTTGTTGTTATTATTGGGCTCCTTTATGGGCTTTACCTCTTACGCTAGAAGTCTATCCTTCAGATGTAAGCGATAAGAATAGAGCCCTGCTGCCTGTTCAAATGTGTAAAAAGCCTGTATTAAGTGGATATTTTAAAAGCTAAATGAATGGCTTAATAGTTGTATATAGGGGGAAAGGGAACATATTTTCCACAGTTTAGAAGTGGAGTTCTTTTATAGAGTTCTTGTACAAGCCTACACTATGGAACGATAATGGGCAGTTGTACATTACAATTATACAAACACTTTGGTAATTTATATCCTTTTTTTGTAATTCTTGACTGGATCATTTAATTCCTTAGGAGCATTATAGCATTTCAACTTTTCATGTTCAATAAACTTATTGGGATTGCTACCTTTTTTATTCAAATGGAGAAATAGTCATGATTTAATCTAAATAAAGTGTTATTGATTGTGTTGTTTTCTAGGAATGAGTCGCACATGCTAGTTTAAAAGTTTTGTTAAATTCCCAAGTCTGTCACTGATAAAAGCCTTTTGTAGATTAGTAACTTGATCAAAACGGAAAAGTTATGTATCACCTATTGTTATACTATCTTTGTTTCCATCTTGCATTGTAATAACACCCATCTTAACTCTATTTAAGACAAATCATTGCCAGATGGATTTCTGGCATTGATTGCAGGATATGAAATCTAGTATAACTAAAAGTTTTTGGTTTTAGTAGCATATAAATCAATTTAGAATAATATATGTATTTGAATATAAGATAAAGTTTTAAATTATTTGGCAATAGTAAACTAAACTTTTTTTTTGTAAATTTTTATTTTCTAAAATTTCATTGAGCTCTCTTGCAATAAGAAACAAGTTACAAAAAATTAAGGTTTATTTACCCCAATTCAAAATTATTAGGAATATAATCATAGAGGTTGAAGTATTTAAAATATTGAACCCAAAATGTTTTATTAGGTAAATTCATGAATGCTGAGCATTCACTGTTAAAATATACTAATACTATTGTTAGACTGGTAGAAGCCTAAAATCAAATATTTATTAAATATTTATATCCATATCTTTTCATAGCTTGGTAATTCATTTCTCTAGCATTAAATAATATTCCATTGTTTGCATGTACTACACTTTCTTTGACCTTTCACTTATGGAAGGATATCTTGGTTGCTTCCAAGCTTTTGTCAGTTATGAATAAAACTACTATAGACATCTTTGTGGGTATAGATTTCATCTTCTTTGGATAAATACCAAGAGCTGCTACTGCTGAATCATCTGGCAAGAATATGTTTAGTTTTGTAAGAAACTGCCAAGTTGTTTTCCATTCTTTATTCTCAATACACATGGAAGAACATTCCTGTTGCTCCACATCCTCACCAACATTTCGTGTTCTGTTGTCAGTGCTCTGGATTCTGGGTATGTACTGGTGTCTCTTTTTTGTTTTAATTTGCATTTTCCTGATGACATATGATGTGAAGCATCTTTTTATATGCTTATTTGCCATCTGTAATATTTTCTTTGGTGAGGTATCTGCTAAGGCCTTTGGCTCATTTTTAATCCGGTTTTTCCCCCATTGTTGAGTTTTTAGGGGTCTTTGTGTATTTTTGATTAACAGTCCTTTGCCAGATGTGTATTTTGCAAATTTTTTCTCATAGTCTGTGCTTTGCCTTTTCATTCTCTTGGCATTGTGTTTCACAGAGTAGACATTTTTAAATTCAGTGCTTGTGCTTTTGTAGCTAAAGTTATTGCGAAAACCAAGGTCATTTAAATTTTCTTCTATATTACCTTCTACATGTTTCATGTTTAGGTTTATAATCCAATCTGAGTTAATTTTTGTGAAGAGTGTAGGATATCTGCCTGGATTTATTTTATTTTATATTTTTAGATTTAGCTTCACCATTGCTACAGAACCATTTGTTTAAAAGATTGTATTTTGCTCTCTTGTATTGCTTTTGCTTTTCTATTAAATATAAAATATAATTGATAATATATATTCTGTTGCTTTAATCTAGTCTCTCTGTGGTATTACAATATCATGCTTACAATTATCGTTATGGTAAACTTTTTTTAAAGATTTTATTTATTTATTTGACAGAGAGAGAGATCACAAATGGTCAGAGAGACAGCCAGAGAGAGAGATGAGGAGAAGCAGGCTCCCTGCTGAGCAGAGAACCCAATGCGGGACTCGATCCCTAGCCCCTGGGATCATGACCTGAGCCGGAAGGCAGAGGCTTAACCAACTGAGCCACCCAGGCGCCCAATCGCTTTAGTAAACTTTGAAGTCAGTCCTCAGTCTTTGTTCTCCTTCAACACTATGTTGACTATTGTGAGTCTTTGCCTCTCCATATAAACTTTAAAATAAGTTTGTTAATATTAAAAAAAAAGAACTTGCTGGAATGCATTAATTTTATAGATAAACTTGGAAACCAGTGACCTCTTGAGCTTAGCAGGAATTAGACCATGGACATCAGTTGTCACAGTGGTGCCTCTGGCAGAACCTATTGCAAATCCCTAGGCAAAATGAGACCTCAAGGATCTGAGAGAATGTCTAAGAAGTACTTGATACATCCCTTGGGTATGGTTTATTAAAGTGTCCACCTGTCTGAAAGCTGGGGAATCTAGATAAGGGAGGGAAAATTAGTTATGATAAAACATATCAACAAACATCAATAAATTTTGTAAAACTAATTGTCATGGCTCATATACAATATGACCAACAGAGGGACCATCAGAAGGAAAGCATCAGTTATGTTTATTGTGAAATTTTTTATTCAAAATAAAGCAATGTGAGGGGAAGACACAATGAGAAAATTACCATTTTTTAAATGGTAAACATCTTACAAAATGGAATAGGTTTTATATTCTAAGTAGTATATTGAAAAGTAAAACATTGGGGCGCCTGGGTGGCGCAGTGGGTTGGGCTGCTGCCTTCAGCTCGGGTCATGATCTCAGGGTCCTTGGATTGAGCCCCGCATCGGGCTCTCTGCTCCGCAGGGAGCCTGCTTCCCCCTCTCTCTCTCTCTCTCACTGCCTGCCTCTCTGCCTACTTGTGATCTCTGTCTCTCAAATAAATAAATAAAATCTTTTAAAAAAAAAAGAAAAGAAAAGTAAAACATTAAAAAAATAAAATTTCAGGGGCACCTGGGTGGCTCAGTGGGTTAAGCCGCTGCCTTTGGCTCAGGTCATGATCTCAGGGTCCTGGGATCGAGCCCAGCATCGGGCTCTCTGCTCAGCGGGTAGCCTGCTTCCTCCTATCTCTCTCTGCCTGCCTCTCTGCCTACTTGTGATCTCTGTCTGTCAAATAAATAAATAAAATCTTTAAAAAAAAATAAAATAAAATTTCAATGAAAAAAATTATTTAATTTTTAAAAAGGTTAAAAATAGCAGAACCATTTTTCTTATAACTGGAAAATACACTGTATATACATCTATCAAAATAACTTGTCATGGGGGAGCCTGGGTGGCTCAGTAGGTTAAAGCATCTGCCTTCGGCTCAGGTCATGATTCCAGGATCCTTGGATCGAGGCCCACATCGGGCTCTCAGCTCAGCAGGGAGTCTGCTTCCTCCTCTCTCTCTCTGCCTGACTCTGCCTTATTGTGATCTCTGTCAAATAAATAAATAAAAACTTTTATAATAAATATTTGAAAAATAACTTGTCATGTCTGGAATCAGGAGCATATGGAAAAAAATAATATCTGAGGACAATACTTCTGCCATGTTTTGTGCCTTGCTAATATTTTTAAACAGTCAGGCAAATTTTAGCCTTATTGAAACACCTGCTAAGATACCTGCAGTGCCTTTTGGAGCCCTATGACTATAAAAATTAATTGCAAATATTCAAAATGTTTACTATGGTGTCACTATTTAGGGCCACCACCAAGTATGTTTCAGAAGTAAGCATAACTGTTACTCTTCCATAATGCAAAAGGGCATATTTTCAGGAGTTCCATCTGCTGTACCAGGAGGTGAATCAAGTAATGATTTTTGTCTATAAAATAATTCACTTTTCAATCTAACATTCCTCATTCCACATTATAATAATAAAAACTAGGAGGAGACTAAAACAAACAAACAAATACAACTACAACAACCAGCTTTTCCTACAGTGGAAAAGTAAATATAACCTTAGGAGTAGCCTAAAATTTATTTTTAAATATTTTAAGATAAACGTTTTTGTTAGAAAACCATATATTTTATATTACTAAGAAATAACAGGCAACGTTTTATTAACTTCTAAAAAGTCTAGTTACTTGTATTTATCTATTAACTCATCTCTTTATGAAGTAGAACATGATCACACCTCTTGTATCTACCCAAGTTTGTATGCTTTGGTTGTTTTATGTTTGCTATTTCCTTGCTTAATTTTTACAATATTTGATACATAATAGTATCTTTAAGTCCATCTATGGTTTCACAGAATTTGTTTGAACTTCATAAAAATGTACCATACTTTTTGCACTGTCCTTGTTTTACTTCTCTATTAGCTTTCCAAGTTTTATTCACTTTACAGTGTGTAGCTATCATTTATTTTTACTCCTCCATAATGCTATGTTTACAAATTTGTGTTTATCTGTACTTTTAAAAATATCTTAATTATATACCATTTCTCATCTCACGTAACACTCATGTTACTTCTACACTTATCAGATATTATGTAACTGAAAACCACAACTCAGCAACAATAGAACACCATTTTTCAAAATTAAATGGCTTACCAGAATTCTTTAATTCTATCCTTTATTTGTATTAGATGACCCTTTATTCTGGTATTTGGCATTGTTCATATGGAGGAAAGCTTATAAGTTGATATTCCATAAATAGAAGGATTTTTATGATCGATTAATTATTTTCATTTAGAATGCATAGAATATGGTTGATTTAATATTTCTTTCTTACTCTCTGCCTGGAACATAGTGCTATCTATGCAATAGCCACTAAAATATTAAGTTAATTACCTAGACTTTAAACTGCATATTAATAGGAATAGCATACAGAACTCTTCTCAGATTGGGACACCTGGGTGGCTCAGTCAGTTAAACGCCTGAGCCTTTAGCTCGGGTCATGATCTTAGGGTCCTGGGACTCAGTTCTGCAACAGATTCCCTGCTTAGCCGGGAGTTTGCTTCTCCCTCATCCTGCTGCTCCCCCTGCTTGTGCTCTCTCTCACTCTCTATCTTACAAATAAATAAAATTAAAAAAATAAATTCTTCTCAGATAGCTAATATAGAATATCATCTTTGTATTCATCAAAGGGAAAGTGCCATATAATAATGAAATCCAGACTACTTCAAATTCACTTTTTAACCAGTAAGAAAGTACTGGAAACAAGCCAAAAATGTCTTCAATGAATTAAAGAAATAGATTGATTTTCAATATCTTAATGTTTCTAATGTTAAATTGCAAGATTTTTATACTAGATATCAGTGTAAATATTCATTATACAAGGATATTCTAAAAATAAACCTGAGAAAACTACTTGACATATATGATGACAAAAACCAATGTCAGTTTGGGTAAAACTTACAACACCTACCACCTGAAACTCTTGTTCTATATGGTGCCATCTTGTGATTCTGGGCAGCGGCAGTGAGCCACAGCTTCCAGTCAGCTAGAAGATTACAGGGGTGAACACCTGATATTCTTACAAGCATTCTATATATAGAACATATATATAGAATATATATATTCTTCTTTTTTTAGTGTAATATTTAATAAATTGCATGTGATATTTGATACTTTGTTATAAAATAGGCTTTGCTTAAGATGATTTTGCCCAAATGCAGGCAAATGTAAGTGTTCTGAGTATGTTTAAATAAGCTTAAGGTAAGCTATGATATTTGATACTTTTGGGGTATTAAATGCATTTTCAATTTTTTATGTGTTTCTCTGTACATAGCCCCCTTGTAAGCTGAGGAACATCTCTATATGTATATGTCGCCTTGGTATGGCTTACATATTATTGGCATGAAACATCTAGAACAGTACGTGTGCCATAGAATTGTCTACAACATCAAACAAGTTTCTTGAAAACTTGTGCCAAAGGGGTTATGTCTTTAAGGATTCTTATTTCAGAAGGGTTCTCTCAAACGTAAGATTTTTCAGAAGTTAAGTGAAAATCTGACCAAACTAAACATTTTTCCATTTTCCCTAGTGAGCAAAGATAGCTAAAATCTATCTGCCATTTTCAACACTGTACTCAACGATTGTAATTCTAATTTAAGAACAGATTATTTATATCAAAACCACATGTTGGCCTAATCTTATACAATATTCATAAGTCACACTCAGACCCTTGGACACTTTTATTTGTTGAGTCTATATGGTACTACGGACATTCATCTTTTTTGACCTCATAGCTTCATGTATGTCTATACTTTTGAAAATACATGCATCATAGTTCCATTGTAAAATGTCTGGGTTATAAAATGTGCTATGCTATCAAAATGGTAATAAGAACATACAAATGACCTGATGTAATGAACTGGACCAGATTGCCAGATATCACGTTTCATACCAGAAAGATTCAGTGGTAAGTTTTAAAATGGCCAGCTATACATTGACTGAATTATAACCCATTTAACTTCTTTCTTTGTGTACAGTATTATACATTAGTCAGTATTATAGTAGATAAGTACTTTGGACAGATGTAAATATGCTGTAATAAAAAATGTTTTTCTTCTTTCTTTTAGTCCTTTTTACTTGTAAGACTAGCCACAAATACCACGCCTCCCCCAAAATAATTTGCAATCCAAATTTATCTCTAAATGAATTTATTGCACAGAAAAATATGTATATATATATATATATACACACTTACAGAAGACATGTTCAAAAATAGTTACACAACAGCAGGGCCCTAAATGTAAGCAGTATAGTTGTTTTGTTTTGTTTTGTTTTGTTTTGTTTTGTTTTGTTTCTTTTAAAAAAAGAGGTTATGTGAAATATTAGGATTTTATTTCCAGGCGTAGTATTTCAAGACAGTTAACTACACCTATGGTGTCAACAGCCTCTTGTTGGCAGTATGATTTTATTGGCTCCATGGAATAACAGAAAGAATTTACTATTGCTTCTTTCTTTTATGACACACACAGAAAAAAAAAATGACACATTTGCTCAAGACCAACCAGAATCATTTTAACCTATCAAAATTGATGGGAGGCCTTCACTGCCAAAGTCACTGCTGCGTTTTCACAATTCACTGCAGACAATCTGCTACTCCCATTATGATAAAGGAGAGAAGAGTCATAATCAGGGAAGAAAGCTAGATTAATACTTGTAATTATCATTGAATATTTAGCCTGCTATAGGTTTATTATTATTAGTGTCATTTGATAATTTTCTCTCATTTTATTAAACACAACTGTGAGTAATTACGCTACCTAATATTTCTCTGTATTGGCTGACTAGCTAGCAAACATTCATGAAAATATCCATTAGCCACACATATAAAATGCTGCATTATGATGCTGTTGAATCAGAACATACCACTACCTGATCCTGTAGCTCTTTGAGGATTTGCAAATCAATTAATTCTATGTTTATTGGATTCTTCCCATACAATTAGAAAATTTATAATCGAGTCCATGAACATTATTAGTTTTACCATTTTAAACCAGCAATCACACTTTGATTTTTACAACAAAAGCAGAAATATAAACACACACATTTGGATCAGTTTTCTCTTAGACTGTCTGGACTTCAAAATCCTATTCCTCAAGATGATGCACACCAAAGTTCTGGATTAAACAAGAAATTAGATGGCACCTGAACACTTGGTTTAATATTCTCAAAAGGATTATGCAACTTCTTTCTTACAATATGACATTGTTTTACAAAGATCTACACTTTTATAATGTTAGTATTTATAATAATCAATAAAGTCAATTAATCATGATTAAAAATCAAACATAAAAATTTCTACTTTTTGCTTTTGCCCCCTCCATTTAGAACTTATTTATAGCCTGATAATTCAAAGGTCCCTATGTTTATGAAAATCTGGACAGAAATAGCTCTAAGATCCCATTCAGAACTTGATATTAATCTAAGTCTTTTGGCTCCATTTATCCTGAGAGCAAAGAGTAGGACAAAGGATTTGAGTACTGTTAGTTTATCTGGGAGATTATCCAAGGTAGAAAAGAATGGGAAAGTGATACAGTGAAGAAGCAACTTTGTCAAAGAGGTACATTGTTGATATAATTGTTGTGGATAGAAAATGAAGGCTTGCTTTTACTGAAAGGTCCTGAGAAACTTCTTTAAGTTGTCCTCATGAAGACCTGAAAACTGACAATTTTACCTATGGTTCTTATTTCCACTTCACTGAGAGCTGTCCTCAGAGGACATTAACTCTCCTACACTTTTGGGTTGTGTTGGAGACATTCTAAAATGAGAGAGAGAACATGAGATGCTATCAGTGTTAAGTAACTGCAATTTCCCATGGAACTATCCACCACAGGTTTGGCTATAATCAGGTGTTGGGCCTTGATATCAGAGGGATTTGAGGCAGTATCATTTTAGGTTAATCATTATATCTGAAATTTCCAAAAACTACAACTGATGAAACTTTGATTATAAACCTATAAATATAACAATAAATCTACAGTATTCAAATTATTTTCATAGAAATACACAAACAAAGCATCAACTGATTAATATTTAAATGTTACAAAATACTGAACTGAAAGAATTTGGTCATATAACAACGTGTAAGAAGTAGAGCTTAGGTTTAGGTTAGAAGTCAGGATGCATTTGGGACTCAGTTAAGAAATTGAATGGAGGGACGCCTGGGTGGCTCAGTGGGTTAAGCCGCTGCCTTCGGCTCAGGTCATGATCCCAGGGTCCTGGGACCGAGCCCCAAATCAGGCTCTCTGCTCAGCAGGGAGACTGCTTCCTCCTCTCTCTCTGCCTGCCTCTCTGCCTGCTTGTCATCTCTCTCTGTCAAATAAATAAATAAAATCTTAAAAAAAAAGAAATTGAATGGATGTCTGACTATCTTATAGGTTTGCTAAAAATCAGTGACTTTGTGTTCACGTGTGGCTATGCGGGAATTTTTAACTTTCTCTAAGAAGTTATTAGATTGATTATATAATGGCAGTAAAGGATGGGGAAAAGCAAAGTACAAACCCCATAAAGACAAAGACACTGAGTATGAGAAAAGAGTAATAGATAAGAAGAATCAATGCATTTGAGGAAAATGGGAATTGAAATACACAATGATTGTTGATTTTTTTAGATGCAGAAATCAAAACTAGCTTGCAAGAAGGAAATAACAGAAGACATGTTGTGAAAAGGCAGTAACGTGGAATAAAGGAGTAGGGAGAGCATATCAGGTAATTTGGATAGGAAGGAGTTAGGAGATAATTGCTTGATAAATTTTATATGGCCCACTTAAATGCACAGATTTCTCTTCTTTAAGTTATATGGAGAACAGGGTGTCCTTTCTCTTCCCTTTCAGAGCACCCGAGGTGTACTCTTTCAGACTGAAAACCTGAAAAGCTCAGGACTCAGTTGCTTAAGCACAGCTGAGAGGACATATTTCAATTAAGATTTACAGTTTGCTGTAGGTAGTAGACTGTCAAAAGTGGTTTAACCATATTTTTCATTTAACAAGAAGACTACAGAGAGTGTTTTCTGGTGTTGGTTCAGAGTCTTAAGAAAGTCAAGTGAACTATCTTAGAGGTTTTCATGGCTTTTTATTCACAGTTGCAAAAATTGCCGTTGGAGTTCTCACTATTAAGCCCACATTTCTGGCAGAAAGATAGAGGTAAAAGAGAATGATATCTTGTACGACTGATACTTTGTCATATGGTTACAATGTAACTAGAAAAGAGACAATAAAATATTTGATGTTGTTTTAAGTTTCCTTGTTGTCAATCCCTCAGTGCTTTCTGATACTAAAGGAAAAAGTAGATGGATATTGACCTGGCAACTATCAACACCTGTCAGTCTCTCTTGGATAACCAATATCTCTATAATCTCTTCTTCCCAGTAAAAAAATAATAAAATATATTCATAAACCACACTGTGCCATCTCAAGTTACTGCACCAAGATAAAATTACAATGATTTTCAGTTGTTCCAAATGGACAGAATACCCTTCCTTATGATATCATGTCTTATAAGATAGATAATTGGCTTGCTACCAATATACCCAGATGAGACTGTGGAAGAGACAGGAAAAAAATAATAATATTTATTTATTCCTTGGGTTGACCCTGTTTACACAGATGCATTACTATTAGAAAAGGTTGGTTTGGGACATTGGAATGAATTTACTTAATGGGTCTGTATGTAATTGGGTTGGAGAAAATTTTTAATTTCTACAAAAATTATTAGAATTCTATCTTATTCCCTTTTGATAATTTTCACATGTTAACAAAGCCAACGTTTTTGTCTAGCAGACAAGATCTTAAATCCTAACAAAACTCAATTTTTTCCTTTTTTTTTTTAAGTTTGAGAGCCTCATGTTCTCTCATGCTGCTTTAAATACAACTCAAAAAAACAAAAGGAGCTAAATGGGGCAGTAAGCCCAGTCTTTTTATTTTAATTTATTTATCTTATTTTTAATTAAAAAATTAAAGATTGTATTTATTTATTTGAGAGAGAGAGAGCATGAGTGGGGCAGGGGGATGTAGCTGCAGAGAGAGACTGAGAAGTATACTCCCTAATGAGCAGGAATCCCGATATGGGGCTCGATCCCAGGATCCTGACTGAGATCATGACCAGAGACAAAGGCAGATACATGTGCAAAATCCCTTTTTTTCTGGGAAACAATACTTTACAAGAGATGTTTGAAAAAGTACTGGGGAAACAACTTTAATCAGAGATACAAAAATTTAATTGACTTCTGTAAAGCTACAGGGATCCAAATGATGGGAATCCCAGGCCGTTTAGGTTGTGGACCACAGAGTATTCTTCTCTGTAATATTTTATTTTCTTCCATGTCTACTAACTCCAGTCCAAGTTCACTGATCTCTTTTTAGATAGTGCAAAACATGGCAAAGAATACCAAACAAGTGCCCAATATTCTACATTTATTACATCATTTCTCACATATAGAAGTGTGTTATCAAGGCTGGTTCTGTGAACGAACCTAGTTATGCTAAAGTGTGTTTTGTTCTCCAAAAATTAAATTCATGATTATCACACAATTATAAAATACTTGTGTCAAGAATTTTTATTCAAAAATTAATAAGAGAAGCAGATATTAAAACTAGTTCACATGGTTATTTGGGATATAAGCAGAGTTGTGCAGCAGAAGTGCTCTGGGCCCATAATTTGGGTTATAGAATTTATGTTTTCTAATGAAAAATCACTAACTTGCATTATTGTTAACAAGAATCCTGTGCATTACCATCAGTTTTCTCCATTATAACCTCTTGCTCTACAGTTTGTAAATAACTTTGTCAATAGCAAGCTAATAAACGGGGTGACTCCAATGGATTGAGATAATCTCCAGAGTTTCTGCTACATAATGAACAGGACTCCATTGAAAGGACACCTAAGAGTTTATTTTGCCCAAAAATTTGATCACTTTTTTCACTGTCCTTACCTATTTTCCAAACCTAGTTCTTTTCAGTCTACAGACAACCCTGTATCTGACTGACTTGTTAATTCTGGGAATGTCTTGCAGATTAATTTGCTTGCCCGAGGTGGTTCCTCTAATTGATGTCTAAGAACCCTAATTAGTTAAGAAAACTTTTTTTTTTAACATTTTCATTGCTACTTATTATTATTATTATTATTATTATTGCTAATATCTCTATTATAAATAATTCACAAGGGCATCTTTCTGACAAAAGACAAAGAGCTGGCTACTAGTAGAAAAAGTACATTTGACTCTGTCAGTGAAAGTGGTAAAGGGATTTGAGAAAATAAGGCAAAGCAGTGGAATTATGTGTTAAAACTTTAAATATTATAGACACATTTACTTAATTTCTAATACTGCTTATAATTAAAAAAGATGTTTTCCATGAACCACGCATTACAACAAATATATTGTTTATACAGATTAAATTTTCATCAAAAGGGACGCCTGGGTGGCTCAGTTGGTTAAGCAGCTGCCTTTGGCTCAGGTCATGATCCCAGCATCCTGGGATCGAGTCCCGCATCTGGCTCCTTGCTCGGCCGGAGCCTGCTTCTCCCTCTACCTCTGCCTGCCATTCTGTCTGCCTGTGCTTGCTCTCTCGCCCACTCTCTCTGAGAAAGAAATAAAATCTTAAAATAAATAAATAAATTTTCATCAAAAAATTATAAGTGTATTTTTTTGTAGGATCATGATAAGCATTTTGCAGATGAGAAAAGTGAAATTTAGAAAAGTATGTCTCTTCAAATCCCTCATACAATATCTGGCCTAGATAGAAGGATATACTATCACAATTGAGGAAGATAATTGAGATTACTTAAAATGATAAACTTTACTGTATAGGGTTTTTTACAAGTTTGCCACAGATTCACATTTTTTAAAATATATATCTATTTGTGTAAAGAGAATGCACTGAGAAGTAAAAAGATAGTGATATATCAGTGCTACCAACTAATGGCTATAATATCATCACCTTATTTATGAACAATGAAACAGTGTGTAATATTTAAATAAATTTAAATAAATTCCTATTTATTTTATATATTTATAAATTTAAATGAATTCCTATTTATTTATTATTAAAGAAATTCCTCTAACAAACAGTATGTTTTGAAGGTTGCTAGCAGGAAAGTGTTGTACGACATGGAAGTAATCAGAAAATGTGATCTAAAATTCTGCTTTCAAGGGCGCCTGGGTGGCTCAGTGGGTTAAAATTCTGCTTTCAAGAAGCTATAACAGTAAGTACTGAGCATTAGCTATTATATGCTATGGATGAATAACTGAAATCTACATTTGAAACTATTGGTACACTATATGTTACCTAATTGAATTTTAAAAAGTTAATAAAAAAAAACCACTATTTTATAAAACAATATTCCCAACAGGCTCTTTTGCTTTAAAATACTCACTTTGTTTCCTCTCCGAGAGAACACCAAATGGCGGATGACGCCGGTGCTGCGGGAGGGCCCGGAGGGCCCGGGGGCCCTGGAATGGGAGGCCGCGGCGGTTTCCGCGGTGGCTTCGGCAGCGGCATCTGGGGCCGGGGCCGGGGCCGGGGCCGTGGTCGGGGCCGGGGCCGAGGCCGCGGAGCTCGCGGGGGCAAGGCCGCGGACAAGGAGTGGATCCCCGTCACCAAGCTGGGCCGCCTGGTCAAAGACAAGAAGATCAAGTCCCTGGAGGAGATCTATCTCTTCTCCCTGCCCATCAAGGAATCTGAGATCATCGACTTCTTCCTGGGAGCCTCCCTCAAGGACGAGGTTTTGAAGATCATGCCTGTGCAGAAGCAGACGCGCGCGGGCCAGCGGACCAGGTTCAAAGCATTTGTCGCCATCGGAGATTACAATGGACACGTCGGTTTGGGTGTCAAGTGTTCCAAGGAGGTAGCCACTGCCATCCGCGGAGCCATCATTCTGGCGAAGCTTTCCATTGTCCCTGTGCGGCGAGGCTACTGGGGGAACAAGATCGGCAAGCCCCACACTGTCCCGTGCAAGGTGACTGGCCGCTGTGGCTCTGTGCTGGTGCGTCTCATCCCCGCCCCCAGAGGCACTGGCATTGTCTCGGCCCCTGTGCCCAAGAAACTGCTGATGATGGCTGGTATTGACGACTGCTACACCTCGGCCAGGGGCTGCACTGCCACCCTAGGGAACTTTGCCAAGGCTACTTTCGATGCCATCTCCAAGACCTACAGCTATCTCACCCCTGATCTCTGGAAGGAGACTGTGTTCACCAAGTCTCCCTATCAGGAGTTCACGGACCATCTTGTGAAGACCCACACCAGAGTCTCTGTTCAGAGGACCCAGGCTCCAGCTGTGGCTACTACATAGTTTTATACAAGAAAAATAAACTGAACTAAAGCTTGAAAAAAAAATACTCACTTTGTAATGAGAGTCATTACTTTTGTCTAGCCAAATCTTATAGCACTGTTTATCCCTTCCCTGCTTTATCCCTTCCCAGTATCAATAAAGGCTCACTTGGGTTACCTAGAAGCCATGAGAAAGCTTGTAATAGATCTGGCTGGTTTTCACCAGCAATTTGACCACCATGTGCACAGGGAAGTCTATTGATAAAGGCTTTATTGCAATAAGTTGCAAATACATGGATGATTTTGAATTCTCTTTCTTGAGGTCTTGTTTCATGATAATAAATTTAGGGTGGCTTATTGGAATGGATGTTATTAACATATCTTCATAGTTATAAGCACATGGAATTGTAAAATAGATGAATGAATGTGGCATTACTGACAACTGTCCTCATTTTGAAATCAAATTACAGTGTACTAAGATGAGGAAGCAAAGCAGATTTGGGATTATGAGTGAAATAATTTAAAAAAGTCTTGGGGTATGATCAGACTATTGGGTAATTCAGTAGAAAAATGTCTACTGATTGAGATTCTGTGTTCCCTGATTTCAGAGAGAAGTTAAGATAAATAAGTAACACGAGGAGACTAGGAAGCCAAACATAAGTGATAATTTTGTGCCAGGGTGTGTTTACATCTGTTTATCTTCTTGCTTTACCACTAAGGTTGCTCCTAGAGGAGAGTTTAAATATGTGTTGGAGCTAATCTCTGTGGATTACACAAGAAACCACATCCTACAGCTCTCCCTGAAACACCCCTTATGATTTCAATGTAATTTGGTTTTTGCATTTTTAGAAATAACAAAATACTTTGCAAACTCGTCTACTTTATTACCATCACAAGTGAGTCAGCTGACTCCACATTTTAACACAGTGACAGTCACAGAGGAATGGAGGAATGAGTAGAGTTATCAATATATGTGCTTTTAAGAAGTATGACAGGGTAGCAGCTATTTCCAGGAACCAAAACATGGGTCAGCAGCTGTGCAGGAAAAGTGATGGAATAAATGACTCATTTCAGAGGAGTTCTATAACATATTAGTTCTATAATGTATCTTCAGCCCCCAATTACCCGCTTTGATCTAAAGATAAGGATTTACAGTTAAGGTCCCATTTATGATTTGACTGGTGTGGTCTGAATCATTTTTACTATTGTTTTGACTATTACTTGAAGCCTATAGTAGTACTTGGGATATGTGTTGTGTATTCTGTGAACATGTGCTATTTTTAGATTAGATAATTTCTGTCTCGAACCCCTGTTCATTTGTTTGTTTTTGTTTATTTGATAGTGGTTTCAGTAAATGGATATATCTGAAAAATTGCAAAGCCACTATTAAAACAAGTTATTATTATATATAGCATGGAATTGCACATTCCTCCTTTGAATCCGACAGAGCTTCACCATATCCTTAACAATTTGGGAAAAACATGCTATTATTTTTCTTTATAAAATTTCTCCTGTTAGGCTGTGATGGTTGTCATCAGCAGTAACTCCTCTGAAGGCTTTGTCAAAAGAGTTGAAAAAATTGGAAAGGTGTGTGAATGAAGCTGTTTGCTGAATATAAAGAAAAGAGCATTGAAGTACAATTCACACTCTTACTTCTCCTTCTATGCTTTCAGATGTTTGACATTTGAAAATTTTGCTTCTAGAAGAGATGCCCTATATAATTCTTACTTTAAGGAGCAAGTTGCTTTTATAATTTTTTTATTATTCTACCATTCCAGTATTTCCATTTAAATTAAATTCAATACCATTTAAAAAAAATCAAAAGTGCAGCCAGTATTCAATTCCTGGGCTAAATAATTTTAGAAAGCTTTGTGTTATTGAACCTACAGGGTTTTTCTGTAGTTTTAACTCTTTCTTTCTGTGATTTTTCCCATTAGTCACGTAAGTGACTGCAATATAACAGACATTGAGGATAAAGAAGGACTGAATAGAACAATCCTTGGCCTCATGAAGTTGAGAATCTAGCAAGGGAGTCAAACAATTCAATCATTCAGAGACAATTTATTGAGTGCCTGGCCTAAAATGAGCACAACAAAACCCCAGGCCAGAGGAATCATTTTAATGGGAGAGATAGATAATAGGTAAGCCAACTTTAAAAAAAAAATCATACTGCTTTTTCTTTAATAGAGATGCATATTTGAACTAAATAAGCACATTTTAAAAAGAGCAGTGATTGAGAAGAGGTTTTTTAACTGAGTGGTCCGAAAGGGCCTCCCTGAAAAAGTCTGTTTTGAACAGATTTCTGAATAATATCAGCTAGGAAGCTGCGTAAAAATCTCAGGGATGGGTGATTTTTCCAGTCGAAAAACTCTAAAGGCTCCAAAGTCACAATAGAGCTATAAGTTTCTCTAATAAAGTAACTTCTGACAAAGAAGGAGAAGAAATAACTAACCCAGGTTTGAAAGAAAAGGGACAGACTTTCTATGGAATTCATATTTAATTAAAGCTCTAAAGGACAAAAATACAATAGAGCAAAATTCTGGTCACGCTGATATACCTAACGAAAGTTCATAAACAAGGTGTGGGTAGCAAAGAGTGTGTGGGAATGTTGGTAAGAACAGTGGGGAAGAGTCATCCCTGAACATGTTCTTAAATGAAGCAATTCTTGGGTTGTTTTAAAGGGTAAATTGGAGTTTGCCTAAGTGATTAGAGAAGGATGCCTCAGCTTATGGAAGTTCAAAGCCATAAAGATGTGATAAACTACTGCAGATATTTTCATGTATATTTGTTGTTGCTTCTAGTAATGGTGATCTAAAAACTCCTACTTAAGACAACTAAAAATCCAGACAAAATAGCTTTTAAAGTTAAAAATATCAGAATGATTATAAAAATAAGTGAGGGATTACTGGGCCAAAATACGAAATACAATGAGAGCCTAGAGATATATGCCCTGAAGCCATTTTAGCTATGAGAGCATTTGAAACTGCTAAAACACACTGAGCTGTGTTGTTAATAGACTCTTGATACTAGAGAAACAAATCCAGCAGCAATCAAATTTGAGGACTTTGGTACAACCCAAATTTAACTTGAGATCCACAATGCACAAGGAGAAGCAGAAATAAGACTATAGCCTACCTTGCCTTCTGTGTAAACTGAGAAAGCCAATCACTGAATTTGGAGTATGATTGTCTTGTAGAGTCTCAGATATAAGAGAAAATCCTACCAAGGAGGACCATACCGTTATTATAGCTCTTAATTATCCCTACTCAATAAGAGTTTCAAATATAATGTCTTGAACATAGCAAAATGTAACAAAGCACACAAAGAAAAACCATTAACAAGATTTGATAGACAAAATGGGATTAAGTATGATGTTAAAATGATCAATAAAGATTGTAAAATGGCTTGATTACTCTGCTCAAAGAAATGAGAGGGGAAGCAAATTGAACAAAAAACTGACACTAAAAATGATATTGAGAAAGGTTTTATAAATGAACCAAATGGATACTCTAGAACTTTAAAGATATGACAGCTAATTTAAGATACCACAGGGGTGCCTGGGTGGCTCACTTAATTAAACCTCCAATTCTTTTTCCTTTTTTTTTAACACCTTACTTTTATTTTATCTCTTTCAATTTGGCTCAGGTCATGATGTCATGGTTGTGAAATAGAGCCCAGAGTTGGGCTCTGTGCTGAGCCTGGAGCCTGCTTAAGATTCTTTTCCCTTCTTTTTCTATCCCTCCCTGCACTCTCACTTGCTCACTCTCTCTTGCTTGCAAATAAATAGATAGATAGATAGATAGATAATAGACAAAGAAAAATAAAAGCAGATTATGAAAATAAATATAAAGATTTTGAAATGAAAACAAGTTCAAAATAAAATAGAGAAGACCTACACAGCTAAAAGTTCATTCAGAAAATCTACTATTAAAGAAGTCAGTATGACACAGTGTTAAGATATCAAAAGAAATGAAATCTTGCCATTTGCGACAACATGGATGGAACTAGAGCGTATCATGCTTAGCGAAATAAGTCAAGCAGAGAAAGACAACTATCATATGATATCCCTGATATGAGGAAGTGGTGATGCAACATGGGGGCTTTAGTGGGTAGGAGAAGAATAAATGAAACAAGATGGGATTGGGAGGGAGACAAACCATAAGTGACTCTTAATCTCACAAAACAAACTGAGGGTTGCTGGGGGGAGGGGGTTTGGGAGAAGGGGGTGGGATTATGGACATTTGGGAGGGTATGTGCTTTCGTGAGTGCTGTGAAGTGTGTAAACCTGGTGATTCACAGACCTGTACCCCTGGGGATAAAAATATATGTTTATAAAAAATAAAAAGTTAAAAAAAAAAAAGATTTGAGCATGTACTTTACAGAAAGGGTAATCCAAATGGCCACTCATATATAAAAACTGTTTATCTTTATTATGAATCTGGAATTAAATTAAATTAAATTAAAAATAAATTAAAACCTAAAATGACATACTATTACACACTTACCATATTGGGCAACAGTAAAATTGCCTTGCAAGAATGTGAAAGAATGAAAGTGCCCATAATAAAAACATTTGAGGTAAGTTGGACAATATTTAGAAAACTTAAAAATAAAAATAAAAATTTGGTCCATTCCTAGAAATACAACATGGAACTAAATGAATATTTTCACCAGGATATGCAAACAGATGATTATAGCTATTTCATTCATAACGGCAGTTCAGTAGTGGTCTATTTGCACAATGTTACATTAAATAAGAGAGAATATTAACAAACTGGGAGGAGGGGCTAGGTTGTTATCAGAAACAGATCTTCTATGGTGCTGATTATGTTCTATTTCTCAAAATCTTTAAGTTAAAAAGTTTTCAAATTTATATCTAGATAGATAGATGATAGATAGACAGATATCCCAGAAGCTGCAATGCTAGGCTAAGACCAGGCTTTAAAGGGCTTTTCTATACTCTACTAAATACTTGAAACCATTCATTATATCATAGCTCAGTGTTCAAATCTCCATTTGTTTCCTCAGGTTCCTAATATTTACCTTAAGGTGACCTGATTCAGACTTTTGATCACCTTTGTCTAAATATTTCTATTTTAACAAAGTCCTTTTTAACACTGAGAGACTAAAACTTAGAAAAATACTCTGATTGTTATCTCACTAGGGTGGAAAATATATAGTTACCCATTAACTAATGATATCCATGTCTACATTAGATCCGTGGCATTTTTAATTCTTGGGAGCTTTTGGTTAAATGAAATTTTTAAGCTTCCTTTAAAGGAAGCTTTAAGCCATCACCACATGAATAAAATTAAAGAACCAAATGAAAACAGGCCAAGTATTTACAGAGTAATAGAATGTGCAGTGGAAAGAGTACAATTCTGAAATCATAAAGCCTAAATTAGTGTGATGCATTTTTGCTACCCATGTAATCATAAACCAGTTATCTAAATGTGTTAGCCTCAGTTTTTTCACCCATGAAATGGTGATGATAATACTTATTATGCAGCGTTGTTGTGTGGATGTGATGAAGCATGGAGCATGAGAGTCTCATATTCCATGCTAAAATGATAGCTATTTTTATACTTATAATAATTCTAGTAATAGTAATTAAATTGTTCAAAATGGTAATATTCATTTATATTGAGGCATTGTATTGACTATTATTAGACACATTTACCAACATAAATTTCATTTTACTTTACCCCCTCTGAGGATATATATTCCCTAATTCAATATGAATCTCCTTATGAATAATAATTATCATAATAAATATGCTGATTTTTTTTCTATTTGTTTTTAAGGAGGTATCCTTTACTGTTGAACATAAAGAAACTTAAGCAAGTCTGTCTTATTCAAACTTTGCATGCTGCTTTCTTATGAAACTAGATTATAGAGTTGTATGAAATAAATTCATGCAGTTAAGACATTGATGTTTGGAACACTGGGTGGTCAGTTTAGTATTTCAAAAGAAGATTTTAAATTTAAACCTTAAAACTGAGCTCTTTCAGCCTTTTTTATAGACCATCCTTCATGCTTCATAAGTACTCCTCCATTGTAAACTAAGTAATAGTTTTTGTCACAGTGTATATACCAAAAATGGATTTTATATTCTATTATTTCAGAGTTAGTTGCAGTTTCTACTGCCTTACTTCCTTTTTTGAAAAATAGATTAATTCTACAAAAAGTTTTTTCCAGCTTTATTGAAAAAAATCGACATATTTGTAAATTTAAGAAATGATTTCTTATAACATTGCAAACTTTTAACATTGTGTAAATTTTGTACAATTTGATAAATTGGTATACATCTTTATTGCAATATAATCTACACAAAAATGTTAATACATCTACTATCTCGTATAGTTGCCACTGTTTTTTATGCATGTATCGTAAGGAATTTTAAGATCTACTCTCTTAGCAACTTTTATGTATATAGTATAGTAGAGATAAACTTCAGAGGTCTTGTGGGTTTTGTTCCAGACTGCCTCAATAAAGTGATTATCTCAATAAACTAAGTCAAATTATTATATTTTTTGGTTTCCCAGTGCATATAAAAAATTATGTTTCCCAGTGCATATAAAAAATAAAAACTATACTGCACTGTTCAAAAGCATTATGTTTTTAAAGAAAATCAATGTATATACCTTAAGTACACTAGTTCTGAGTTTTCAGTGGGTCATAATTACTGATCACAGATCACCATAACAAATACAATAATAATGAAAAAACTTGATATATTGCAAGAATTACCAACATGTGACAAAGAGACACAAAATGAACAAATGTTGTTAGAAAAATGGTGGCAGCAGACCTCTTTTATACAAGATTGCTATAAACTTTCAACTTGTAAGAATGTGATATATGCAAAGTTTATTAAAGGGAAGCACAATAAAAAAAAGTATGTATATCTTATTAACTATGATCATCATGCTGTACATTAGATCCCCAGAACTTTTTCATATTATAGTTGCAAGTTTGCACCCTTGGACCACCTTACTCCACCCCAGGTTCACCCCTTGTCAACTCAACTCTAAGTTTCCATTAGTTTTCCTTTTCCTCAGATTCTGTATGTAAGGGATATCATAATACATAAATTAAAAAAATATATAAAATCTTTGAAATATTTCACTTAGAATAATACCTTCAAGATCCATCCATGCTGTTGTAAATGGCAGTATTTCTTAATTTTTCATGGTTAAGTAGTATTCCGTAGTATATATTTACCATACTTATTTTACTCATTCATCCATTAATGGATACTGAAGTTATTTCCATCTCTTGCTTAGAGTTAATAATTTTATAATAAACATAAGAGTGCAGATATGTCTTTGAACAGTGAACTTCGTTTTCTTTAGATAGATACCTAGAAGTGGGATTACTGAATCATATGGTAATTTTACTTTTAATAATATGAATAATCTCCATACTGTTTTCCATACAAATTTATATCCCTATTACAGTGCATAAGTTCCCCGTTTTCCCCAATATTTACCAAAATTGGTTAGTTTCAATTTTTTGGTAGTATATATTCTAATATCTTGCTGTGTTTTTCAGAGGTAAACAACAACAACAACAACATAAGGACTTTGCCCTGAGATTTTTACGTTGAGCACTTTTTAATGCTCCTGTTGGTCATTTATATAACTTTTTTGAAAAAAAAGTCTATTGAGATCCTTTTGCTATTTTTTTAATCATATATTTTTTTCTATTTGTATCTGTTGGTTATTAACCTCTTTTCAGATATAAGATTCGTAAGTATTTTCTTACATTCTGTGGATTGTGTTTTCATTCTCTCTCCCTTTTTTTGGCAATGCAGAAACGTTAGTTTGATGTAATACCATTTATTTATTTTTGCTTTTTTTGCTTGTGTTTTTGGTCTGGTATCCAAAAAACTATTGGCAAGACCAATGTCAAGGAGAATTTTTCCTATGTTTTCCTTTAGGAAATTTAGTTTCATGCATCACCTTTAAGTCTTTAATCTATTTCAAGTTCAGACTTATGAGTGATATAAGGTTCCCTTTTCATACTGTTTATGTGACTATTCAGTTTTAAATATCATTTATTGAACAGACTATCTTTCCCCATTACATATGTTGGCCCCTGTCAAATATTAGGTGACTGTATGAAAGGATTTATTTCTGGACTCTCAATTCTGTTCTACTTGTTTATTGGTCTGTTTTTATGCCAGTATACTTTATTGTTTTGAGCATGAGGGCTTTGTAGTATAGTTTCAAATCAAGAAGTGTAATCTCCCTTCTTCATTCTTTCTCAGAACTGCTTTGATTATTTGTTGTCTTTCATGGTCTCATATAAACTTTAGTATTCTTTACTTACTTCTGTAAAACAATAATATTGGGGTTTTTTTTAAGATTTTTAATTTATTTATTTGACAGAGAGAGATGACAAGCAGGCAGAGAGGCAGGCAGAGAGAGAAGAGGAAGCAGGCTTCCTGCTGAGCAGAGAGCCTGATGCGTGGCTTGATCCCAGGACCCTGGGATCATGACCAGAGCTGAAGGCAGCGGCTTAACCCACTGAGCCACCCACGCGCCCCTAACATTGGATTTTTGATAGGAATTGGATTTACAGATGGTTTCGGTAGTATGGACATTTTAACAATGTTAATTCTTACCATTCATAAATATGAGCTATCTTTCCATTTCTGTCACCTTCAATTTCTTTATCAATGTCATAGTTTATGGAGTACAGATCTTTCATCTTCTTAGTTAAATCTATTCCTAAGTATTTTATTATTTTTGATACTATTGTGAATTAGATTGTTTTCTTTATTTTTTCAGATAGTTCATCATTAGAATGTTAAAATGCTCCTGTCTTGTGCTTACTTTGGCAGCACATATACTAAAATTGGAATGGTGCAGAGAAGATTAGCGTGATCACTGAACAAGGATGACATGACAAACTGGGAAGCAGTCCATAAAAAAAAAAAGAAACAAAACAAAATTCTTTTCTTTTATATATTGATCTTGTATTTGGTAATTTTACTAAATTTGTTTATTCAAATTTATTGTGAATTTTTTAGGATTTTTTAACATGTAAGTTCATGTTATCCAAAAAAAGAAAATTTTACTTCTTCCTTTTTTTTTTTTTTTTTTTTGGAGTCTCTTATTTCTATGTGTTTCTTGTTTCTCTGGCTAGGACATCCACTACTGTGTCAAATGAGAGTAGTGAAAATGGACACACTTGTCTTTCTTCTGATCTTTAAGGGGAAAACTTTCAAAAGTTTTGATTGAATATGAGATTAGCTCGGGGCTTGCAATCTGTGTTTTTTCTTTAATGGGTTTTTTAAATTATTTTTTAAAATTTTTTATATAATGTGTTTTAATCCCTAGGGGTACAGGTCTGTGAATCACCAGGTTTACACATTTCACAGCACTCACCATCACTCACCATAGCACCTGCCCTCTCCAATGTCCATACCCCCACCATCCTCTCCCAACGCACCTCCCCCCAGCAACCCTCAGTCTGTTTTGTGAGATTCAGTCTTTTATGGTTTGTCTCCCTCCTAATACCATCTTTTTTTATTTTTCTTTTCGTATGCCCGAAACTGCCTATGTTGCATCTCCACTTCATCATATCAGGGAGATCACATGA
This sequence comes from Mustela nivalis, assembly GCF_964662115.1. NCBI lineage: Eukaryota > Metazoa > Chordata > Mammalia > Carnivora > Mustelidae > Mustela > Mustela nivalis. The sequence continues at coordinate 187,712 of NW_028136020.1, read as the reverse complement.
TAGTTGTCTTTCTCAGATTGATTTATTTCGCCAAGCATAATACCCTCTAGTTCCATCCACGTCATCACAAATAGCAGGATTTCATTTCTTTTGATGGCTGCATAGTATTCCATTGAACATATATACCACATCATGTATCTACTGAACATTTGAATGTGTTCTTTGGGGAAACACTTGTTCATGTCTTCTATCCATGGTTTTATTGGATTATTTGTTTTTGGATGTTGACTAAAAACTGGATATTAAGTAACACACAAGACAGGTTTCCTTGAGCTTAAATTTTATTTGCATGAGTATCATTAACAGGAAAAAATATGCATATGGGTATGTACAAGTGTGTTTATGTATACATCTATCTATCTATCCTCTATCCCATGTCTTCTAATTGTGGTAAATCCTGTAAGGTGGGGAATGGGATAGTCTGAAGAAATATGCTTCTGGATATGCTGGGTAAGCAAATTTAATTGCACTCAGATGCATTGGATATAAGTGAATCACTCAAATGAGTTATTTAATATTATATAGAAACAAATTAAAAGTTTATGTAGTTTAAAATAATAGGTAGTTAAAATAATTTTTTTGTTTGTTGTTTTTGTGTCTTTTTTTGTTTATATATACTATGGTGTGAATGTTTATGTCTCCCAAAATCATATTATGGAATCTAACTCTGGAAGTGATAGTATTAAAACTTAGGGGCCTTTGGGAGGTGATTAGGTCATAAGTGGGATTACAGTCCTTTTAAAGGAGACCCCAGTGAGTTCTCTTGATTCATTCATCATGTACGTTTACAGTGAGAAGATAGCCATCTATGAGGAAGTGGGCTCTCCCTGGATCTGCCCATTCCTTAATCTTGAACTTCTCCGTTCTAGAACTGTGAGAAATAAATTCCTGTTCTTTATAAGCTATTAAGTCTATATCATGTCCGTTATAGCAGCCTGCATGCAGAAGGACACTATGACCTAAAATGAGAGCAATAAATATAAAGTTTCAGTAAAGTCAGTTGGTACAATGTTTTTTTTTTTTACTTAGAGAAGACATGCTGCTTCATGTTAAACCTTGATATTGTATATGTTTCTTGAAGGGCCACTTCTTACTCCTTTGTGTGTTTTCCACAAAGTCCAGGATGATGCCTTACATAAAGGTAATATTTTATAAATACTGTTGGAAATATATACTTCTCTAAAATCTTATTTTGCCTACAGATTACTTGGATCCACTTTGTCTTGTGTAGAATATTTGAAATATATTAAGAACAGAATGTCTCTCTAAATAACATTTAGAATCATCATTAGTTTATGACTCCTGACTCATTTGTTTATGCAGTGATACTTACTTCAAGAACACTGAAGTTTGTAATATAATTTTGAATTAATCACCAAGCTAGTTTATTTTAACTTATGAAAAAATAATTTCTCATGTTGGTTTAATTCTGCTCTTATGTTATGGTCATGACATTTTCATTAAAATAAAGTAGAAAATAGAAGTAAATAATTAATGAAAAATAAAAAATAATAAATAAAAAATAAAAGCAAATCTCTTGTGAAATGTTAAACTTTTCTTACTTATTTTGTTTTGCTTTTCCTCTACCATGCTGGCAAAGCTGTATGTTGCAGATAAGTATAATTTTCTAGGTGCTAGGTTTGTTACTTTTACTAAAATTTTCAAAATATAAGGAGTTGAATAGTCATGGATTGTTTATTAAACTCCTTATCTACACATATAAAAATAAAACAATGATGGTGACCTGGGTATTTCTAAAATTGTATTCTGTTTTTCCATATTATGGTTTACAATGTAATTAATAAAGATTCTGCATATATTAACATCCATCCCTTTCTATCTCATCTGTATGTCCATACAGAGCATGTATGATTTCTATTCATTTCTATGTTGTGGTGAAGAGATTGTCTGAAGTAGCCTATATTTATGCAGGTAGATCTTAAGCTACGGTGCTCTTGTTTATTTGCTTGTTCGTGATCAGTATGTCTGAAAGATGGTAACTATTGCATCAGGTGTGACGATTAAAAAATATTATTGGTGCCTGATACGCTGTATTAAATAGGTAAGTCGATTCATAATTTGTTAATTAAATTAGAAAAGAAATTCCTTTGGATTTGTTCTTTATTAAGAGTTTTTTTTTTAACGAATTCCTTGGGATGTTTTTTGTGTAATATATATCACATGCCTCAACCTTTAAATTTGAATGTAGAAAAGAGTTATCAGAATGAGCCTAGAAAATATTGTTATGGGGGTGCCTGGGTGGCTCAGTGGGTTAAGCCGCTGCCTTCGGCTCAGGTCATAATCTCAGAGTCCTTGGATCGAGTCCCACATTGGGCTCTCTGCTCAGCAGGGTGCCTGCTTCCTCCTCTCTTTCTGCCTGCCTCTCTGCCTACTTGTGATCTCTCTCTGTCAAATAAATAAATAAAATCTTAAAAAAAAAAAGAAAACATTGTTTTGAAATATTTTTGTTCTGTTATATTATGTTAACTTAGGAAATAATGGTAGTTATTTTTATTAGCATTTCCTACTTTCCACATGCCCTTACAGATGAGATATCATGTTTTTCCTACTCTTTTTATCATGGTTGTTATATTCTTCATGATCAATAACAATCAATAAAAATTCATAACATTAATTTTCTTTGGGAAAGTGATATTTTAGCAAGAATCCATGACCAAAAATTTTAGCTGTTGTTCTTCCAGGAGATGAGACTATCAATGTTCCCGAAATTTTAAGAAATAGAACTTATTAATTGTGTTGGTTGATGTTTATTGTCTCTGAACTTAGAGGTGCATAATTCAAATTAAAATTTATTTTGGGGGCGCCTGGGTGGCTCAGTGGGTTAAAGCCTCTGCCTTTGGCTCAGGTCATGATCCCAGGGTCCTGGGATCGAGCCCCGCATCGGGCTCTTTGCCTAGCAGGGAGCCTGCTTCCTCCTCTCTTTCTGCCTGCCTCTCTGCCTACTTGTGATCTCTATCTGTCAAATAAAATAAATAAATTCTTAAAAAAAAAACAGAGTGGACCTTATGGGGGTGCTTATCTGAAATTGAGGGACATTATAAAAAAATAAAAAATAAAATTTATTTTGAATTGAAAACAAGATCTTACTGAAGTTTAGGCATCCCACTTTATATCAGGCCTCCAGTACATTCTAATTTATTTATAGAAAATATCATAAACATGAATGACACTTTTCCTATTGCATTTATATGAAACTGCAATGACTCAAAGATGTCAGATTTGAAAAGCACTACCTTTCTATAATTTCTGTTTCCTAGGAGGAATGGATATACCATTTTAGCACAATTATCCAACAGTATTCAAAACCACCATGAATTTTAAAACATAGTTATTACATCCTAAAAATCAAGTATGAAAATGTATAAACAACCAAATCTCTATCTGTAAATGAAATACTCCCACACAGACGGGTTTTAAAACTTTCTAACTTAAGGAATTTGATAGCACAGACTCAGGGTAGTAGTTTCAGTGCCTACAGTATACTTTCAGGGAGAGAGTAATGTAAGCTCTGAGTCACTTTCTGCCTAGAGATGACCTAATAGTGGTTCTGGCATTGTTTGTTTGTTTTTGAAAATACGTTCCTGGGCGTCATTCAGAAAATGCAGAGTTTGGCATCTATATAAATTAAGGATGATCTTTTTGAACTTTTGTCTTTCATTACATCAAATTACCATAATTGGACAGAAATTCCACTAAATTAAGCATTGTTAGGAAATGTGTAAATTGGAGCTACTCAAATTAGTTGCTCTTTGAACTATGTGCTGTTGGTTCAGGATTAGATAAGGAGTTTGAAGGCAAACCTAAATCATTGCTTCCTTTTTTGAGAGATTCTCAGCATATTTTCTTAAAATTAGCTGAAATAAACAATGTGTTTAGTCGCAAAGTGATTTGCATTTTTGCACAAACTCCCTATCTCCTTGAGAATTATAACAAATATTTCATGAAACATCATTGATCTTTACTTTGTTACACTGCTGTAAAGTACATTCAGAGTTGCCAGTTAAAGGTGTTAGTGTTGAGATGAAATGTCATGCATTTTTCTTCACTTCCATGCAAATGAACATAGTAATTTATTAAGACACAATGAAGAAAAAAAATTGACAATGAGTTCCAGATTTTAAAAATCACTTGCCATTCAATCCAAATTGTGAGGTTTTTTTTGTTTTTTTTTTTTAATTTATTTTTTATTTTCAGCATAACAGTATTCATTATTTTTCACCACACCCAGTGCTCCATGCAATTCGTGCCCTTTATAATACCCACCACCTAGTACCCCAAACTCCCACCCCCCACCCCTTCAAAATCCTCAGATTGTTTTTCAGAGTCCATAGTCTCTCATGGTTCACCTCCCCTTCCAATTTCCCCCAACTCCCTTCTCCTCTCTAACTCCCCATCGGTTACCGAACACTTTATAATGCACCCCCGGTAATTTTACAGAGATTACTTTTTTCTTACCAATTCTTGATTATTCTGTCTTGCAATGCAGAGAAAGCTAACTAATTTAAAATAAACTTCCGTTAATTTTGATTGTTATAAACTTAAAATTGACTAATTTCCATATACAGAGTTTAAAATGTTCACAATTTACATTAAATATATATTCTGTGTATACCTTGGAAAAATTATACTGAAAATTGAAATTAAAATGATGTTGTATATAGCTGCAAGAAGCCGCCTGTCCCATTTCATCTTACTATATAAGTTGTGTAGGTAATTTATAAAATCCCTGCTGCATAACAAATCTAATTTTTGTTGGAATGGGTAGTAATGTTTCTTCTTATTTCGAAATAAGAGTTGGTCTATGAGTGCCTCTGCAACTGTATTTTTCCTAAGTGGCTTCATGGTCTTGAACTGAGAAAGCTCAGAGCATTAAACATCAAAGTAATATATTTTGACATAATTAGACATCAAGGAAATGCAATTAAAATGACACTGAGATATCACTACACACTTACCAGAATGGCTAAAATAAAATATAATGACAAGCCCAAAAGAAAATATATACCATTTGATGATACACAATGGCAAGTTGTACCATAACTTAACCATCTCAGACTAGTGTAGTGTTAAATTTGTTTTTCTAAGCCATGTTTTGGGTCACTTACCACTTTTCAAGGATATAAAGTGCTATCATTTTACTTAAAACTGTGAAATTTGGTCAGATTTAAATTTCAATTTATGTTAAAACATTCTGTAAACTGTGTTAGACTTTGACATTTGTTCCCTCAGTTCAGTGAATAACACTATATCATATTCTGAAAAATACGCTAATTTTTATTTTGAAAAATATCCCTTTTTCCTCTATGAATTGGGCCATGGAGAAGGTGACACCGACTCGCTTCGCAAACTGCCTTGGTGAGAGACCCAGGCAGCTCCAGAGGTTTGGGACGGCCTGGGGTCCTCTTGGCCCACCCATGACTACTCCAGTCAAGTGTAGTGATCAGGCCTGGGTTGATGAGGAGTGGTTGCTATGACCTCAAAGCTTTGTGACATCACAGATGCTGGCTTCACTGAAGCAGCTGTCCCTCTCCCATGACCTTGGTGTCCTATGGCTTTAAGTAGGAAGCTCCGGGAAGGACAGAACAAGAGCCCTCTGAACCTGATCAAGAACTCAGGATGTCTTGTGGTTTAATGTCCAACTTCCCCTTTCTGGAGACATAGAGGAAGGAAAATGACATTCAGTATACCTTCCTTTAGGCCAACATATCCCCGGAGATGGCAAGGTGTCCTTTTCCACTACAATTTCTAGATATTTCAAGAAAAGGTGAGGCCTCGCAGGTATGAATAGCTCTCCGTGGGTTTTCTCGTCCTGTGGGTGAGAGCGTACTTTGTCAGCGTCTTTCGCCTATGCGTCTGTGATGACTAAGGTACGGAAAGTCCCTTTCCGAGGTAAAAGGTGATGGCATCGATATATGGTGCTGTCTGGGGCCTAGTCTCCTAGTGTTCTGAAACACACGGCTAAGGGATGAGGCCTCTGTCTACCTGGCTTTCCCTTAAATACCTTTGCAAAGACTTCGAGGGAGTGACCTTCTGCATCAGAGCTAACTCTCATTGAAGAGGCCTGGACCGAAACCGTTGTCATTATTAGTTAACTGTACTTGTTGTGGTAACGGGTATAGACATGTGGACCAAGTCTCTTTAGTCAGAAGGAAAGGGACGGCCTATACCGACGGCTTGCAAGGCCCATTCGAGCAGACTTTTGGAGTGAGCCGCAATGCCTTTGCAAGGACTAGTGGATCAGGAAGTTTGGGTCCATTTCGGCACCACAGTATTCCTCTGCCGTCGAAGTGAATGAACCCCTGGACCTTGCCTTGACATGAATGTCCCATGCCCTGCTGTTGGGAAATGGAAAAGGAAGGGAATACTGACGGGCAAGAAGTCAGAGAAGGAGACCCACCAGGAGTGACTCAGGACTCTGAGAATCCAGCTGAGGTTTACCAAAAAGAGAACTGCTTAATGGGTAGTCAGGAGTTGTGGAATATATTAAGAGGAGCACTGGACGTACATGCAACTAAAGCATCCCTGAATACTCTGTCAAAAACGGATGATGGATGATAGGCAGGCTTTCTCCACAGAACAGCAACAAGAACAACATAATTTCAGAGGAAAACATTATGGCCCTCTCTAAACCAAAGGCAGTCACAGGAGAAAAGGAAAGAATTATATTGTTTATTGTCTTTCCTTTATTGAAATGACATGGAATTGGTTTCCTAAAATGTCCTTTTTTGAATTGGGTCTTTATCCTTGTGAATTAGAGCTTACCCACCTCTTCCATCTCTGGATTTGATGAGAGGACATCACAATGCCTTCACTAAATACCTAGAGGAGTGGCTCAAGAAAATGTCTTGACCTGGCCTTCTGTGTGTTGGCTGGGGTTGGATTACTGCTTCAAATGGTTCCGTCACTACTAGAGCTGAGATTTTGTAGGATTACTGACCTAACTTGGATGTTCCTATGTGTCTGCGAATTTATCCTTTTCTCTCAGTTCTTGGATTTGCTAGCATAAATGTGTGGATGTGCCTCTTCGGTTTTTCTTTTTTCCTTTCTCCGAGTTGTCATGTGGTTTCATACTTGCAGCTGTGTGCTTGTCTCCCTGTTTTATCCCAGTAATGGCTTCTGTGGTTTGTTCGTGTTGTGAAAACTGAAGTGTGAGGTCTCCTGATTCATTTCCTATTGGTTTGTTTGTATTTCCTTAATTTTGATAATCACATGTATGATTTCAATTTTTCTGTTAACTTTGGAGTTCGGTTTTTCTTCATCTTGTTCCTTCAGTCGTCCTTATAGGGGGATTTCTTTTTCAGTGTTTTTAAATTTTGGAAATGCATGCTTTTAACCCTATATGGTTTCCCCATAAAATGTTTTGGCATCCTCCTCTAAGTTTCTTAGAATTCCTTCGTTCATGGCTCTTCTTTTCCTTTGGATTTTCTTTCTTGCATTCATTGCAGTTCGTGAATGTGTTGTGTTTTCCACTTTAGTGTCTGGCTGTATTTCCAATTTGAAAGTGATATCTTCCTGTTTTCATACCTTCGTGATCATAAGTGCACAGGATAGGTTTTGACTTCTCTTCCATGAATTACGACTGGATTTGGACTCGAGCTCATGACCTGCGATAGACAAAGTTAGGTCTGCTGCTGGGAAGAACATATCTTATTGTCCTCAGAGACGCAATCTTTCTCATCGATCCCCAAAGTTCAGGTGGTCTCGAGAGCCCATGTGGACGTCTGTTATTCCTTAGCACCTTCCCATCCAGATGATCTGTCCTGTGCTTAATGTAGATATCATAATTGCCAACAGTATTGGATAAAATTTACCATCTCCCTTCCTGTGTGTTCATACCTTCCAACGTTTAGATACACCCTTGTTCGTGGTGTATATGTTGGCAATTCTTCCAGGTTTCTGTTGTTTTGATGCTCCATCAAGACAAAACAACTTCCGCTTATCTTTTGTCTCTCGAAGGCATAAAATGACTCTCGCTGACTTATGCACAAACACTTTGGCTCTCTTCTCCTTGGGAATAGCATAACCTATGTCTTCCCTGTTTCTTCACTTGCAAGCTATGAGTATCTTTATAGTCGAAGGAAATCTCCTATGGTCAACAGAAGGACGAGCTAGTTTAATATTTGTTGTTTTCTTATGGATGTTTTCTACCTTTTTTTTTTTTTATTTGGAATTTCAACCACTCTTACAAACTGTTTGTATTGACGGGAGACTTTAGTCCTGATACTGAATGTATTATTGATAGGTAATAGTTCACTTTCTCATTTCGGTTGGCTTCTGACTTGGATTCTATTTGCCTTTCACCTATATGGTATTTTCTTGGGGTTGCTTCATTGGTACGATTCCTCGCTTCCTTCCCATATTTTGCATGTGCATGTGTTAATGCTGTGTGGTGTGTGTGTGTTTCACATCACAATTATTATTAAAATACGAGAGAATGGAATTCGGTCTCTTGTGGGTAGCAATTCAATTTGACATGCCTTGAAATCTCACATTCCATCAGTTTCAGGAAATCTCCTGCAAGGAATGTCATCTCTTGTCCTCTTCAAGTAACACGTGTTCTCACAAAACTGCTTTCCAAAGAACAGCACCATTTGAATTTCTCATTAGAGTCATACTGTTTGTACCAATACCCTTTCTTTTTCGTATGATTCTTGAGTGTCATGAGTTAGTGAAATCGTCTGTCTGATGTCGTTCTGAGAATGATAGATGTGACAAAGCCCAATGCTCTCCGCAAGACTGCCATAAGAGACAAGTGGAAGAATTCCTTCTTGCTTATGTCTCAGTACGAATTGCGGTGACATGGAGGAGAGTGAGATGGTAGTAGTGTCTAATAACCTCATGCTTGTCTTCAGCTATGAAGGCAACAGGAAGATGAACACAACAACTGCATTGGGGTGGAAATTGACCTGAAGCCTACAAGATAAACTCCACAGCGAAAGAGAACGGAAGTTGCAGAGATGATGGGAGAAGGTTGGAGACATGGCTCAGGGGAGATTTGGTTGGTTCGTGGATCAGAGGGCTGGAGTCCATGAAGAGGACCAAGGCACAGGAGAGCAGGGCACACTGGGAACCCACAAGGAACCTGTTTCCCAGTGCCGTTGACTGTGAGACGCAGAGGGTCTGAAGGGCACGAGTACTTTACAACACAAGTGTTGAAGGCTGAAGTTTTCCTATCAGCAGGCTTGGCAGACATCAACTTGAAGGAACACCATCTTTTTCCTGCATATGACACCAACAAGCGACCAGGAGCAGACAGCCTGGAGACAATGATCAGAGAGAGACAATACTAAGTGACGCACTGGGAAGATGGTGAGTAGTGGGAGTGATTCCGTGAAAGGCAGTGTTCGTGGAGATGTCTCAATGTGGACATAATAAATTTTGGGCTCTCGCAACAGCAGCATCAAGACAAAGCTACTGGCCAAGACAGGTATGTGAGGACATAGGCTGCCTAGCCAGCCAACTTGAAATCCCGACAGTGGAATACTTGGAAAACTGCCTTCCTCAGTCCAAGATGCTTAGTCCAAGGACAACGACTCTCCCATAGGGGACGAGAAGAAAGCTTTGACCACATGTTCTCTTCTGAACACAGCATTCTGCAGGCCTGCGTTCTGCTGAGTTGCTCGAATTTCTCCTTTCACAGGCACACCAGAGCCCACCAAGGTAAACCTCTGCATATTCAACCCGGACCCTAAAAACAACAAACGGCCGGAAAGGAGAGCTACAGCAAATGACTGGCCTCCAGGACAGGGTCAGCCACTACACAAACAGCAGTGGCATGCATGCCACATACACACTCACAAACACACACACACGCACGCACTCAACAAACCTTAAGGGCCAGCCCTGGGTACTCCGGATCTCTTCCTCCTAAATAAATTACCCTCAGGTTAGAAAGCAGAATGAGTTTAACGAATACAGAGAGGTGACAGAGACTTAGATCCAATGCAAAGATGAAAAAATCAATTGATGCCCAGGTAAAGGAAGAAGGAATGATTATGGCTAGGCAATCAGAGTGAACCCTCTACATAGAAAACGCCCGATGCGGGATTGAAAGCAGGGGCCTGGATACTCGCTGTACGTCAGAAAACATAGGAGATATCAGAGAGTCTCGAACCACAGAGATAAAACTGATAAAGATAAAAGCACCTAAAGAACTCCTGAAGAGAAGATTGGTAGGAGACTGTACACTGCAGCTCCATGCAGGATCCCATGATCTTACCTCCAGAGGCTTTTCCAAAAATTCCAATGCTGTTTCAGTTCTCATCATTTGAATTTGGGTGGCCCTCCAAAGATAGGGTCCTTATTCAAAAGAGCGAGACTGATACAAAGTGAAGGTCAAGCAAACGTTAATTTTGCACAAAGCATCGAGAATCATATTGACCGGTCAGGGCCTTCTCTTGCAAAGAGGCAACCCCTCCCAGCCTCAGAGACTAACATTTATAGCGGTAGTTTAGCCAGGCTATACAGACGTGGCCAATGAGATAACAATACAGAAAAAACTGCACAGTCGTGCTAAGTCTGCTACACCACAAAAACAAAAATGCTAGGTAACACATGGGTGGACAATTGGATCTCAATTTACCCTAGTAGATATATGCGTGCCCCTCTAATGGGATGTCTTCACCTGGCCTGATTCACCCTTGTATCTAGGCTTTGAGAGTAAGCTCCTCTGGGAGGAGTAGGGTCAATTTTGTTTACAGCATGGGTTCAATATAAGTTTACTGCAGAAACACAAAATGACTCCCTCTGGCCTAGCGGACCTTATAATGAGTAGCTGTAGCATCCCTAGAAATAGAGCCAAAATGACTTCCAAATCTTCAAAACTGACGATTTACCAAAAGCAGATTCTACATCCTAGAACCTTAGGTCCAGAATGGACTCATGTACTTGGAGTCCACAGGAGCAAGCATGGAGCATGTTGGAAAAGACCCATAGCCCAAGTGAAGCCATCTGAAAGACTTCCGTGCCCGTTTCAGGAACACAACTTGTATCTTCAAAAGGACGCATTGAAGAGGATTCAAATGTCAAAGAACCTGGAGCATTCCCACAGGGTCGTGCAGATACCCTCTGGAGGAGTACATGTAGATGTGACAGCACAAGCCTGCCTTCACCCTCTCATGAACATCCCCCAAATAGTTTCATGGGATAAGCAAACAATGCCTCTTGTGGAAGATGGGCGTGTTCTAATGGAGGCAGCAGAAGATGAACAGTGGGACAACAAAGGGCCATTAGAGAGCCACAGACAGCGTATGCTACAGGTTGGTGAGGATATTCAGGAAGACAAGGAACTGGAGAATGAACATTGGAGCTCTGAGCGAAGGTCTAGCATTTGAGGATGGTGGGAGGTTCTCTGAACCTGGCTGCCTTCCATAGAGATCTAGGTCCAAATTAAAGAAAACATCCCCTGGCCACAGTCAATCCTTGTACCCCGGTTGTGTTTTTGTCTTTTTGTCAAACAATGCACATGCACATATTTGACAGAGAGACAGAGAGATCACAATCAGGGTGTAGAGCTGGAGAGGGAAAAGCTGACTTACCCCTGAGCAGGGAACCTGAGACCAGAGTCGATGCCAAGACCCTGGGATCATGAGTTGAGCTGAAGGCCGCCTCTGAACTGATAGACACAATCCATGACACAACCTTTGACTTCTGAATACGTCCTAGTTCTAGACGTGAACCACTGCTCTGTCATTGTTCACAAATGCAGGGGAAATGGATTTTGGCTTGGGCTGGTGTTGCTTGAGCTACCTGACCTGCTTTGAGAGCTGGTATAGTTTGTCCTCTTGAGGTAAGTGATTTGGCTATGTACAAACTACACTCCCACGCATATTTAGGTAAAGAGAATTCCTCCATTGAATGAAACTATGTCTTGTGGTTCCATGCTTCTGTGGATGGTGATGTGAGTCCTCCTTGCCTCTGAATCTGGATCTCTGTTTCTGCTCCCAGATGAGGGACAGTTTTAGCTCTGAATTCTCAAATCCATGTTCAGCCCTCTTTTTTTTTCTCTCACTCCTACTTCTCCTACAATAAGCACCTCTTTCTATTCCTTGGAGTCAATGACTTTCCTAAGCTCATTGTCATGTTTCATCATTCTTCCTTCTTTCTTTGGATTTGTTTCCTTATTTACCATTCCTTTTCTGCCAGGTCAAAAATTTGGTCCTTTGCTTCTGCCAGCTTTTTTGGACTTTTCCTTCAGTCTGCTACCAATCTTTTCTTTAGAAATTCTTTATTTATTTTATTTTATTTTATTTTACTTTATTTTATTTCTATCAGTTTAATCTATGTGTTTTGAGACTCCCTGATATCTTTCTGCTTTCAATCCTCCATTGGGCGTGTTATATGTGAGGTTTCACTCCGATTACCTGGCCATGATAATTTCTTGTCTTCTTCCTTGGCAACAATTGATTCTTCCATCTTTGTCTTGGATATAGGTCTCTGACTCTTTCTCAGTATTTGAAAAATCAATTCTGTTTTTTATCCTGATGGTAATTTCTTTAGAAATAAGATATCATGGAGTGCCCAAGGGCTGGCCCTTGAGGGAGTCTCAGGTATGTGTGTGTGGCATGCATGCCCTCTGCTGTTGTATCATAGCTGCCCCCTGTCCTTGAGACCAGTCATCTGCAGAGGCTCTCTTTGCCAGCCTTTTGGTGTGTTTGGGGTCTGGGCTGAATAGGCTGAGGTTTAGCTTGGTGGGATCTGGTGTGCCTGTGAAAGGAGAAATTCAACCTTCACAACAGAATGAATGCCTGTAGCATTCTGTGGTCAGGGGACAGCCTATGGACAGGGCTTTCTTCTAGTCCCCTATGGGAGAATCTGTTCTCTTAAAATGAAGCAAGTTGGACTGAGGAACACAGTACCCTATGTGTTCCATGGTTAGAATTTCGTGTTTGCAGGAGAGGCAATTAAAGCCCTCACCAACCTGTCTTTGGCCAGTAGCTCGGGCTTGATGCTGCCTGTGCGAGAGCCCCAAATTTCTTTTGCCCCCATCAAATCATCTCCAAGAACACTGCCTCTCACTAATGTACAGCCAGAACCCACCATCTTCCCACTGTGTCACCTGGTATTGTCTCTAATCGTGGTTTCCAGGCTGTCTTCACCTGGCTATTTGTTGGTCTCTGACAGAGAAATACAGTGTTCTTTTGAGTTGATATGCCAAGGCTGCTGATCTAAAATCTCCAGGCCTCAAGGCCCTTTGTTGGCATGAACTAGTATGATTCAGACCCCCTGATGGTCAGAATCAATGGAATTGGAGAACGTACTCCTTGTGGGTTCCAAGTGTGCTCCGATCTCTTGTGGCTTTGCCCATTGCATTGTCTCACTGCCTTCTGAATTACCAACTTTCCACTTTTCCCCTAAACCATGTCTCCAATCTTCTCCCATAGTGATTGCAACTTATTCTCTCTTTTGCTATGGAGTTTGCTTTGTGGGCTCCAGTTCATTTCTGCCATGTTGAAGTTGATGTGGTAATCTTCCTGTTGTGTTCCTGGATAAAGACAAGTCTGGAGTTACCAGACACTACTACCATCTCACTGTCCTGAAAAAGCCCCACAGAATCTTACCCAGCCATAAGCAAGAATGAATTCTTTCCACTTGCCTCATGTGGCAGAATTGTGGAGAGCATTAGCCTACGTCACATCTATCAGTCCCAGAAAGACAAATAACATACAATTTCACTCTCTCATGACTGTCAAGAGACATATGAAAAAGCAAGGGAAAAATGGACAAATAATACGACACTACCCAGGCACACAAAATGTGGTGTTTGTTGAGGTCAGTTTTGAGAAAATATGTGTTTATCAAAGAGGACAAAAGATGACATTCTTTGTAGGAAATGTGGCTGAAAGAGAGGGAATGTGAGTTTTCAAGGCATGTCAAATGGAACTGCTATCCATTAAATACCGACTTCCTATCTCCATCAATTTAATTATAATTGTTATTTGAAACACACTCAGCACACACACACACACACACACACACACACACACACAGATAAGACACACAAAAGATGGGGAGGAAGTGAAGAATAGCACTAATGAAGCAAACCCAAAAGAAAAGAACTGAGAGAAAAGGATAAATTCCAAGACACATATTCACTCCAAAGATTAGGTCAGGAAACCTACAAAATCTCAGCTCTGTAGTAGTGACTAAAGCATTTGAAGCAGTAATCAAACCCCTGTCAACACACAGATGGCGAGGTGCAAATCATTTCCTGTTCAACTCTTCTAGACATTTAGAGAAGGCAATGCCATTTTCTTCTCATCAATTCCACAAATGGAGGAGGTGGATGAACTCCACTTTACTAGTATAAAGACCCAATTCAAATAATGACATTTTAGGAAATAAATTATATTCCATTTCAATAATTAAACATAATAAAAATATAATTCTTTCCTTTTCTCTGTCTGTCTTCACCTGCATTTGAAAGGGCCAGCTTGTTTTTGTATTATTTTGTACTGTTGAGGAAGCCAGCCTGTCATCCATCATCCATTTTTGACAGAGTATTCACTGATGCTTCAGTTCCATATATGACCTAGTACTCCGCCTAAGATATGCCAGAACTCTTCAACACCCATTAGCCCGTTCCCTCATTCCCTGCATGTCTCTTTTTTCCTTGACTCTCAGCTTGATTCCTCAGAGTTCTGAGTTACTCCTGGTTTGTCTCCTTCTCTGACTTATCCCCTTCAGTTTTTCCTTCTTTCTACTAAGGGCCGTGGTATTCGTCCTAGGGCACATATGAGAGAAGCCATATGATATTTCCCTATGTCTCCTTGCCCATTTCATTTCACAAACCCAGTCCTGTGGCATTCATGCCAGTGCAAGAATCAAGAGTTCATCCTCCCTAATTGCTGAGGAATACTCTGTTGCCAATATGGACCACACCTTCTTTATCCACTAGTCTTTGCAAGGACATAGCAGCTCAATCCTCAGTTCTGTTCAAGTGAGCCTTGCAGACCATCGATATAAGCCATTAATTTTCCTTTGATTAAAGAGACTTGGTCAACAGGGTTATACCCATTAACACAGTAGGTAGAGATAAATAATGGTAACAAGGAGTGCTGTCCATTGCTCCTCCTTAAGGATTAGCTATAATGTATAATGTCACTCTCTCATGCAAAGGATGACAAACCTCAGAGAGACGGGATGATATACCAGAGGACTTGTTGTTTCTGATATCTCTAGATATTTCAGAGGAAATAGGAAAACTTTG
Organism: Mustela nivalis; assembly: GCF_964662115.1. Classification (NCBI taxonomy): domain Eukaryota; kingdom Metazoa; phylum Chordata; class Mammalia; order Carnivora; family Mustelidae; genus Mustela; species Mustela nivalis. The sequence goes on along the minus strand of NW_028136020.1, from coordinate 172,483 downwards.
CCATCTCTGGAGAAAGGTTGGCCTAAAAGATCATTTTCCTGGGCCACTCTTCTAGGTATTTAGTGAAGGCATTGTCATGTCCTCTCATCAAATCCAGAGATGGAAGAGGCGGGTAAGCTCTAATTCACAAGGATAAAGACCCAATTCAAAGAAGGACATTTTAGGAAACCCACCCATGTCATTTCAATAAGGAAAGATAATAAACAATATAATTCTTTCCTTTTCTCCCTGTGACTTCCTTTGGTTTTGAGAGGGCCACATTGTTTTCCTATGAATTGATGTTGTTGTTGCTATCTGTTGAGAAAGCCTGCCTATCATCCATCATCCATTTTTGACAGAGTATTCACGGATGCTTTAGTTGCATGGACGTCCTAGTGCTCCTCCTAATATATGCCACAGCTCCTGACCACCCATTTATCAGTTCTCTTTTCGATAGCCCTCAGCTGGATTCTCAGAGTCCTGAGTCACTCCTGGTGGGTCTCCTTCTCTGACTTCTTGCCCTTTATTATTCCCTTCCTTAAGTGGGCCAAGGTATTCCTCCCGAGGCACATATTGTGGGTAGCCATATGACATTTCCCTTTGTTTGCTTGCCTTTTCCATTTCCCAACAGCAGGGCATGGGACATTCATGTCAAGGCAAGGTCCAGGGGTTCATTCACTCGACGGCAGAGGAATACTGTGGTGCCGAAATGGACCCAAACTTCCTGATCCACTAGTCCTTGCAAGGGCATTGCGGCTCACTCCAAAGTTCTGCTCGAATGGGCCTTGCAAGCCTTCGGTATAGGCCGTCCCTTTCCTTCTGACTAAAGAGTCTTGGTCCACATGTTTATACCCGTTACCACAACAAGTACAGTTAACTAATAATAACAACGGGTTCGGTCCAGGCCTCTTCATTGAGAGTTAGCTCAGATGCAGAATATCACTCTCCTCAAAGACTTTGCAAAGGTATTTAAGGGAAAGCCAGGTAGACAGAGGCCTCATCCCTTAGCCGCGTGTTTCAGAACACTAGGAGACGAGGCCACAGACAGCACCATATAGCGATGCCCTCACCTTTTACCTCGGAAAGGGACTTTCCGTATCTTAGTCATCACTGACCCATAGGCAAAAGACGCTGACAAAGTACGCTCTCACCCACAGGACGACAAACCCCACGGAGAGCTGCTTATACCCGCGAGGCCTCACCTTTTCTTGAGATATCTAGAAATTGTAGTGGAAAAGGACACCTTGCCGTCTCTGGGGATATGTTGGCCTAAAGGAAGGTATACTGAATGTCATTTTCCTTCCTCTATGTCTCCAGAAAGGGGAAGTTGGACATTAACCCACAAGACATCCTGAGTTCTTGATCAGGTTCAGAGGGCTCTTGTTCTGTCCTTCCCGGGGCTTCCTACTTAAAGCCATAGGACACCAAGGTCATGGGAGAGGGACAGCTGCTTCAGTGAAGCCAGCATCTGTGATGTCACAAAGCCTTGAGGTCATAGCAACCACTCCTCATCAACCCAGGCCTGATCACTACACTTGACTGGAGTAGTCATGGGTGGGCCAAGAGGACCCCAAGCCATCCCAAACCGCTGGAGCCGCCTGGGTCTCTCACCAAGGCAGTTTGCGAAGCGAGTCGGTGTCACCTTCTCCATGGCCCAATTCATAGTATTTGGTCGTGAGTGTCAGCACCAGCCCTCTGGACCTCGGAGAAAGGCAAGGATCCCTCATTCCATCTTAGCCACGACAGGCCAAGAAACTAACAGACCACAAGCAAAGCCTCAGGGGAGGAAATCCGAGCCCTGCGTAAGGGTGAGACCCTCCCACCAAATCATGGAGCATCTCAACAGGAAAAGGTCCACCCAAGGGAAGCTCAAAGTGAACCCCCGCAACCGTGCCAAAGACATGTCTGGAATCTTCCACAGCAAGCACACGAGTACCTCGATGATCTCCAGAAACGGTGCCAACAAGGCCTCCCAATCTTCCAAAACACCATTCATCCAAGGCAGACTCTACACCCTAAAACCTTAGGTCCAGGACGGACTCATGTTCTTGGAGTCCACAGAAGCCAACGGAGAGCATGTTGGAAGAGACCCAAGCCCAAGTGAAGCCATCTGAAAGACTTCCGTGCCCATTTCAGGAAGACAACTTGTATGTGCAAAAGGACGCATTGAAGAAGATTCGAATGTGGAAGAACCTTGAGCACTCCCTCATGGTGGATCAGCTACCCTCTGTGGAACTGCATGGAGATGTGGCAGCACAAGCCTGCCTTCACCCTCTCATGACCATCCCCCAAATGGTTACATGCGATAAGCAAACAGTGCCTCTTGAGGAAGATGGGCATGTTCCAATGGAGCCCCGAGAGGATGCACAATGTGTTAACAAGGGGTCAGTACAGCACGACAGACAGCGGATGCTGCAGGTTGGTGAGGAGATCCAGGAAGGCAAATAACAGGAGAATGAACAAGGAAGCTCCAAGCGAAGGTCGGGCATTTTAGGATGGTGGGAGGTTCTCTATACCTGGCTGCCCTCCATAGGAACCTAGGTCCAAATTCAATAAAACATCCTTTGGCCCCAGTCAATTATTGTGCACTGTTTTTGTCTTTGTTATCTTATCGAACGTGCACATGCACGTTTGGACAGAGAGGCAGAGAGATCCCAATCAGGGGGTGGAGCTGGAGAGGGAGAAGCTTACTTGCCCCTGAGCAGAGAACCTGAGAACAGAGTCAATGCCAAGGCCCTGGAATCATGAGTTGATCTGAAGGCCGCGTCTGAACTGATGGACACAACCCGGGACCCAACAATTGACTTCTGAATACCTCCTGGTTCTAGACAGAACCGCTGCTCTGTCATTGTTCAGAAATGCAGGGGATAAGGATTTTGGCTTGGCTGCTGTTGCTTGAGCTATCCGGCCTGCTTCGAGAGCTGGTATAGCTTTTCCTCTTGAAGTCAGTGACTGGGCTATGGACAAACTATTCTCCGATGCCTATTTGCCTAAAGACAATACCTCCATGCCTAGATTTTCCGGGGGGAATGGCACTATGTCTTAGGTGCTCCGCTTCTGTGGAAGGTGTTGGGAGTTCTCTGTGCCTCTGATTCTGGACCACTTTCTCTGCTCCCAGATGAGGGTCCTTTCCAGCCCCGAGTTCTCTAATCTAGGATCAGCCCTCTTTTCTTTCTCTCACTCTTACTTCACCTACAAGAGGCACCTCTTTCATTTCCTTAGAGATTCCCTAAGCTCACTATCATGTTCCATCATTCTGCCTTCTCTCTTAGAATTTGCATCCTTATTTTCTAGGCTTGTTCTTCTCGGTTCCTAATTGGATCCTCCACTTCTACCATGTTCCTGAACTTTGCATCCAGTCTCCTGCCAATCTTCTCTTCAGGAGTTCTTTAGGTGTTTTTATCTTTATCAGTTTTATCTCTGTGTTTCGAGACTCTCTGATATCTCCTATGTTTTCTGATGTACAGCGAGTATCCAGGCCACAGCTTTCTATCCCGCATCGGGCGTGCTCTATGTAGAGGTTTCACTCTGACTGCCTAGTCGTAATCACTCCTTCTTCCTTTACCTGGGAATCAATTGATTCTTCCATCTTTGCATTGGATCTAAGTCTCTGTCACCTCTCTGTATTCGTTAAACTCATTCTGTTTTCTAACCTGAGGGTAATTTATTTAGGAGGAAGTGATCCGTGAGTGACCCAAGGCTCGCCCTTAAGGTTTGTTGAGTGCATGCGTGTGTGTGTGTTTGTGAGAGTGTATGTGGCATGCATGCCACTGCTGTTTGTGTTGTGGCTGACCCTGTCCTGGAGGCCAGTCATTTGCAGTAGCTCTCCTTTCCGGCCGTTTGTTGTTTTTAGGGTCCGGGCTGAATATGCTGAGGTTTACCTTGGTGGGCTCTGGTGTGCCTGTGAAAGGAGAAACTCTACCAACTCAACAGAACGCAGGCCTGCAGAATGCTGTGTTCAGAAGAGAGCATGTGGTCAAAGCTTTCTTCTCGTCCCATATGGGAGAGTCTGTTCTCCTTGGACTAAGCATCTTGGACTGAGGAAGGCAATCCTCCAAGTGTTCCACTGTTGGTATTTTGTGTTGGCTGGCTAGGGAGTCTCTGTCCTCACATACCTGTCTTGGCCAAGCTCTGTCTTGATGCTGCTATTGTGAGAGCCAAAATTTATTATGTCCACATTGAGTCATCTCCACGAACACTGCCTTTCACGGAATCACTCCCACGACTCATCATCTTCCCACTGCGTCTCTTGGTATTGTCTCTCTCTGATCATTGTCTCCAGGCTGTCTGCTCCTGGTCGCTTGTTGGTGTCATATGCAGGAAAAAGATGGTGTTCTTTCAAGTTGATGTCTGCCAAGCCTGCTGATAGGAAAACTTCAGCCCTCAACACTTGTGTTGTCAAGTACTCGTGCCCTTCAGACCCTCTGCGTCTCACAGTCAACGGCACTGGGAAACAGGTTCCTTGTGTGATCCCAGGGTGCCCTGCTCTCCTGTGCTTTGGTCCTCTTCATGGACTCCAGCCCTCTGATCCACGAACCAACCAAATCTCCCCTGAGCCATGTCTCCAACCTTCTCCCATCATCTCTGCAACTTCCGTTCTCTTTCGCTGTGGAGTTTACCTTGTAGGCTTCAGGTCAATTTCCACCCCACTGCAGTTGTTGTGGTCATCTTTTTGTTGCCTTCATGGTTGAAGAAGCATGAGGTTATTAGACACTACTACCATCTCACTGTCTTCATGTCACCACAATTTGTACTGTGACATAAGCAAGAAGGAATTCTTCCACATGTCTCTTATGGCAGTCTTGCGGAGAGCATTGGACTTTGTCACATCTATCATTCTCAGAAAGACAATAAACAGACGATTTCACTAACTCATGACAGTCAAGAAACATACGAAAAAGAAAGGGTATTGGGACAAACATTATGAATCTAATGAGGAATTCAAATGGTGCTGTTTGTTGGAAGGCCGTTTTGTGAGAACACGGGATTCTTGAAGAGGACAAGAGATGACATTCCTTTAAGGAGATTTCCTGAAACTAATGGAATGTGAGATTTCAAGGCATGTCAAATTGAATTGCTACCCACAAGAGACCGAATTCCATTCTCTCGTATTTTAATAATAATTGTGATGTGAAACACACACACACCACACAGCATTAACACATGCACATGCAAACACACAAAGATAAGACATGCAAAATATGGGAAGGAAGCGAGGAATCGTACCAATGAAGCAACCCCAAGAAAATACAATATAGGTGAAAGGCAAATAGAATCCAAGTCAGAAGCCAACCGAAATGAGAAAGTGAACTATTACCTATCAATAATACATTCAGTACTCAGGACTAAAGTCTCCCGTCAATACAAACAGTTTGTAACAGTGGTTGAAATTCCAAATAAAAAAAAAAAATAGAAACATCCATAAGAAAACAGCAAATATTAAACAGGCTCGTCCTTCTGTTGCCCATAGGAGATTTCCTTCGACTATAAAGATACTCATAGCTTGCAAGTGAAGAAACAGGGAAGACGTAGGTTATGCTATTCCCAAGGAGAAGAGAGCCAAAGTGTTTGTGCCTAAGTCAGCGAGAGTCATTTTATGCCTTCGAGAGAAAAAAGCTAAGCGGAAGGTGTTTTGTCTTGATGGAGCATCAAAACATCAGAAACCTGGAAGAATTGCCAACATATCCACCATGAAAAAAGGTGTATCTAAACGTTGGAAGCCTATGAACACACAGGAATGGAGATGGCGACGTTTATCCAATACTGTTGGCAACTATGATATCCAGGTTAAGCACAGGACAGATTATCTGGATGGGAAGGTGCTAAGGAATAACAGACGTCCACATGGGCATTCGAGACCACCTGAACTTTGGGGGTCCATGAGTAAGATTGCGTCTCTGAGGACAATAAGATATGTTCTTCCCAGCAGCAGACCTAACTTTGTCTATCGCAGGTCATGAGCTCGAGTCCAAATCCAGTCGTAATTCATGGAAGAGAAGTCAAAACCTATCCTGTGCACTTATGATCACGAAGGTATGAAAACAGGAAGATATCACTTTAAAATTGGAAATAAAGCCAGACACTAAAAGTGGAAAACACAACACACTCACAAACTACAATGAATGCAAGAAAGAAAATCCAAAGGAAAAGAAGAAAGAGCCACGAACGAAGGAATTCTAAGAAACTTAGAGGAGGATGCCAAAACATTTTATGGGGAAACAATATAGGGTTAAATGTGTGCATTTCCAAAATTTAAAACCACCGAAAAAGAAAGCCACCTAAAAGGACGACTGAAGGAACAAGATGAAGAAAAACCGAACTCCAAAGTTAACAGAAAAATTGAAATCAGACATGTGATTATCAAAATTAAGGAAATACAAACAAACCAATAGGAAAAAAATCAGGAGATCTCACACTTGAGTTTTGACAACACGAACAAACCGCAGAAGCCATTACTGGGATAAAACAGGGAGACAAGCACACAGTTGCAAGTATGAAACCACATCACAACTGGTAGCAAGGAAAAAAGAATAACCGAAAAGGCATAGCCACACATTTATGCTAGCAAATCCAAGAACTGAGAGAAAAGGATAAATTCCCAGACACATAGAAAATTCCAAGATTAGGTCAGGAAACCTACAAAATCTCAGCTCTCTAGTTTAGACGGAAGCCTTTGAAGCAGTAATCCAACCCCTGCCAACACACAGAAGGCCAGGTCAAGTCATTTGCTTGGGCCACTCTTCTATGTATTTAGTGAAGGCATTGTCATGTCCTCTCATCAAATCCAGAGATGGAAGAGGTGGGTAAACTCTAATTTACATGGATAAAGACCCAATTCAAAGAAGGACATTTTAGGAAACCCACCCATGTCATTTCAATAAGGAAAGATAATAAACAATATAATTCTTTCCTTTTCTCCCTGTGACTTCCTTTGGTTTTGAGAGGGCCACATTGTTTTCCTATGAATTGATGTTGTTCTTGTTGCTGTTCTGTTGAGAAAGCCTGCCTATCATCCATCATCCATTTTTGACAGAGTATTCATGGATGCTTTAGTTGCATGGACGTCCTAGTGCTCCTCCTAATATATGCCACAACTCCTGACCACCCATTAATCAGTTCTCTTTTTGGTAGCCCTCAGCTGGATTCTCAGAGTCCTGAGTCACTCCTGGTGGGTCTCCTTCTCTGACTTCTTGCCCTTCATTATTCCCTTCCTTTACTAGGGCCAAGGTATTCCTCCCGAGGCACATATTGTGGGAAGCCATATGATATTTCCCTTTGTCTGCTTGCCTTTTCCATTTCCCAACAGCAGGGCATGGGACATTCATGTCAAGGCAAGGTCCAGGGGTTCATTCACTTCGATGGCAGAGGAATACTGAGGTGCCAAAATGGACCCAAACTTCCTGATCCACTAGTCCTTGCAAGGGCATTGCGGCTCACTCTAAAGGTCTGCTCGAATGGGCCTTGCAAGCCGTCTATATACGCCGTCCCTTTCCTTCTGACTAAAGAGTCTTGGTCCACATGTCTATACCCGTTACCACAACAAGTACAGTTAACTAATAATGACAACGGGTTCGGTAGACCTCTCTGAGAGTTAGCTCTGATGCAGAAGGTCACTCTCCTCAAAGACTTTCAAAGGTATTTAAGGGAAAGCCAGGTAGACAGAGGCCTCATCCCTTAGCCGCGTGTTTCAGAACACTAGGAGACGAGGACACAGACGGCACCATATATCGATGCCCTCACCTTTTACCTCGGAAAGGGACTTTCCGTACCTTAGTCATCACTGACCCATAAGCAAAAGACGCTGACAAAGTACGCTCTCACCCACAGGACGAAAAACCCCACGGAGAGCTGCTCATACCTGCGACCTCACCTTTTCTTGAGATATCTAGAAATTGTAGTGTAAAAGGACACCTTGCCGTCTCCGGGGATATGTTGGCCTAAAGGAAGGTATACTGAATGTCATTTTCCTTCCTCTATGTCTCCAGAAAGGGGAAGTTTGACATTAACCCACAAGACATCCTGAGTTCTTGATCAGGTTCAGAGGGCTCTTGTTTTGTCCTTCCTGGGGCTTCCTACTTAAAGCCATAGGACACCAAGGTCATGGGAGAGGGACAGCTGCTTCAGTGAAGACAGCATCTGTGATGTCACAAAGCTTTGAGGTCATAGCAACCACTCCTCATCAACCCAGGCCTGATCACTACACTTGACTGGAGTAGTCATGGGTGGGCCAAGAGGACCCCAGGCCGTCCCAAACTGCTGGAGCCGCCTGGGTCTCTCACCAAGGCAGTTTGCGAAGCGAGTCGGTGTCACCTTCTCCATGGCCCAATTCATAGTATTTGGTCGTGAGTGTCAGCACCAGCCCTCTGGACCTCGGAGAAAGGCAAGATGCCGCATTCCATCTTAGCAACGACAAGCCAAGAAACTAACAGACCGCAAGCAATGCCTCAGGGGAGGAAATCTGAGCCCTGCGTAAGGGTGAGACCCTCCCACCAAATCATGGAGCATCTCAACAGGAAAAGGTCCACCCAAGGGAAGCTCAAAGTGAACCCCCACAACCGTGCCAAAGACATGTCTGGAGTCTTCCACAGAAAGCACACGAGTACCTCAATGGTCTCCAGAAACGGTGCCAACAAGGCCTCCCAATCTTCCAAAAAGACCATGCATCCAAGGCAGAGTCTACACCCTAGAACCTTAGGTCCAGGACGGACTCATGTTCTTGGAGTCCACAGAAGCCAACGGAGAGCATGTTGGAAGAGACCCATAGCCCAATGAAGCCATCTGAAAGACTTCCGTGCCCATTTCAGGAAGACAACTTGTATGTGCAAAAGGACGCATTGAAGAAGATTCGAATGTGGAAGAACCTTGAGCACTCCCTCATGGTGGATCAGCTACCCTCTGTGGAACTGCATGGAGATGTGGCAGCACAAGCCTGCCTTCACCCTCTCATGACCATCCCCCAAATGGTTACATGTGATAAGCAAACAGTGCCTCTTGAGGAAGATGGGCATGTTCCAATGGAGCCCCGAGAGGATGCACAATGTGTTAACAAGGGGTCAGTACAGCACGACAGACAGCGGATGCTGCAGGTTGGTGAGGAGATCCAGGAAGGCAAAAAACAGGAGAATGAACAAGGAAGCTCCAAGCGAAGGTCGGGCATTTTAGGATGGTGGGAGGTTCTCTATACCTGGCTGCCCTCCATAGGAACCTAGGTCCAAATTCAATAAAACATCCTTTGGCCCCAGTCAATTATTGTGCACTGTTTTTGTCTTTGTTATCATATCGAACATGCACATGCACGTTTGGATAGAGAGGCAGAGAGATCCCAATCAGGGGGTTGAGCTGGAGAGGGAGAAGCTTACTTGCCCCTGAGCAGAGAACCTGAGAACAGAGTCAATGCCAAAGCCCTGGAATCATGAGTTGATCTGAAGGCCGCGTCTGAACTGATGGACACAACCCGGGACCCAACAATTGACTTCTGAATACCTCCTTTTTCTAGACAGAACTGCTGCTCTGTCATTGTTCAGAAATGCAGGGGATAAGGATTTTGGCTTGGCTGCTGTTGCTTGAGCTATCCGGCCTGCTTCGAGAGCTGTTATAGCTTTTCCTCTTGAAGTCAGTGACTGGGCTATGGACAAACTATTCTCTGATGCCTATTTGCCTAAAGAGAATACCTCCATGCCTAGATTTTCCAGGGGTAATGGCACTATGTCTTTAGGTGCTCCGCTTCTGTGGAAGGTGTTGGGAGTCCTCTGTGCCTCTGATTCTGGACCACTTTCTCTGCTCCCAGATGAGGGTCCTTTTCAGCCCCGAGTTCTCCAATCTAGGATAAGCCCTTTTTCTTTCTCTCACTCTTACTTCACCTACAAGAGGCACCTCTTTCATTAACTTGGTGATTCCCTAAGCTCACTATCATGTTCCATCAAAGAATACATTCAAATGGCCAACAGACACATGAAAAAATGCTCCACATCACTCGGCATCAGGGAAATACAAATCAAAACCAGAATGAGATACCACCTCACACCGTTCAGAATGGCTAAAATGAACAAGTCAGTCAATGACAGATGCTGGCGAGGATGTGGAGAAAGGGCAACCCTCCTACACTGTATGTGGGAATGCAAGCTGGTGCAACCACTCTGGAAAACAGCGTGGACGTGCCTCAAAAAGCTGAAAATAGAACTACCCTATGACCCAGTGCTTGTAGTACTGGGTATATACCCTACAGATACAAACGTGGCATTCTGAAGGGGCACATGCACCCAAATGTTTATAGCAGCAATGTCCACAATAGTTAAACTATGGAAAGAAACTAAATGTCCTTCAACAGATGAATCAATAAATAAGATGTGGTATATATGTTCAATGGAATACTATGCAGCCATCAAAAAAAAAATGAAATCCTGCTATTTGTGATGACGTGGATGGAACTAGAGGGTATTATGCTTGGCGAAATAAATCAATCTGAGAAAGACAACTATCATATGATCTCCCTGATATGATGAAGTGGAGATGCAACATAGGCAGTTTCGGGCGTACGAAAAAAAAATAAAAAAAGATGGTATTAGGAGGGAGACAAACCATAAAAGACTGAATCTCACAAAACAGACTGAGGGTTGCTGGGGGGAGGTGTGTTGGGAGAGGATGGTGGGGGTATGGACATTGGAGAGGGCAGGTGCTATGGTGAGTGATGGTGAGTGCTGTGAATCACAGACCTGTACCCCTAGGGATAAAAACACATTATATAAAAAATTTTAAAAAATAATTTAAAAAACCCATTAAAGAAAAAACACAGATTGCAAGCCCAGAGCTAATCTCATATTCAATCAAAACTTTTGAAAGTTTTCCCCTTAAAGATCAGAAGAAAGACAAGTGTGTCCATTTTCACTACTCTCATTTGACACAGTAGTGGATGTCCTAGCCAGAGAAACAAGGAACACATAGAAATAAGAGACTCCAAAAAAAAAAAAAAAAAAGGAAGAAGTAAAATTTTCTTTTTTTGGATAACATGAACTTACATGTTAAAAAATCCTAAAAAATTCACAATAAATTTGAATAAACAAATTTAGTAAAATTACCAAATACAAGATCAATATATAAAAGAAAAGAATTTTGTTTTGTTTCTTTTTTTTTTTTATGGACTGCTTCCCAGTTTGTCATGTCATCCTTGTTCAGTGATCACGCTAATCTTCTCTGCACCATTCCAATTTTAGTATATGTGCTGCCAAAGTAAGCACAAGACAGGAGCATTTTAACATTCTAATGATGAACTATCTGAAAAAATAAAGAAAACAATCTAATTCACAATAGCATCAAAAATAATAAAATACTTAGGAATAGATTTAACTAAGAAGATGAAAGATCTGTACTCCATAAACTATGACATTGATAAAGAAATTGAAGGTGACAGAAATGGAAAGATAGCTCATATTTATGAATGGTAAGAATTAACATTGTTAAAATGTCCATACTACCGTAAACCATCTGTAAATCCAATTCCTGTCAAAAATCCAATGTTAGGGGCACCTGGGTGGCTCAGTGGGTTAAGCCGCTGCCTTCAGCTCTGGCCATGATCCCAGGGTCCTGGGATCAAGCCACGCATCAGGCTCTCTGCTCAGCAGGAAGCCTGCTTCCTCTTCTCTCTCTGCCTGCCTCTCTGCCTGCTTGTCATCTCTCTCTGTCAAATAAATAAATTAAAAATCTTAAAAAAAACCCCAATATTATTGTTTTACAGAAGTAAGTAAAGAATCCTAAAGTTTATATGAGACCATGAAAGACAACAAATAATCAAAGCAGTTCTGAGAAAGAATGAAGAAGGGAGATTACACTTCTTGATTTGAAACTATACTACAAAGCCCTCATGCTCAAAACAATAAAGTATACTGGCATAAAAACAGACCAATAAACAAGTAGAACAGAATTGAGAGTCCAGAAATAAATCCTTTCATACAGTCACCTAATATTTGACAGGGGCCAACATATGTAATGGGGAAAGATAGTCTGTTCAATAAATGATATTTAAAACTGAATAGTCACATAAACAGTATGAAAAGGGAACCTTATATCACTCATAAGTCTGAACTTGAAATAGATTAAAGACTTAAAGGTGATGCATGAAACTAAATTTCCTAAAGGAAAACATAGGAAAAATTCTCCTTGACATTGGTCTTGCCAATAGTTTTTTGGATACCAGACCAAAAACACAAGCAAAAAAAGCAAAAATAAATAAATGGTATTACATCAAACTAACGTTTCTGCATTGCCAAAAAAAGGGAGAGAGAATGAAAACACAATCCACAGAATGTAAGAAAATACTTACGAATCTTATATCTGAAAAGAGGTTAATAACCAACAGATACAAATAGAAAAAAATATATGATTAAAAAAATAGCAAAAGGATCTCAATAGACTTTTTTTTCAAAAAAGTTATATAAATGACCAACAGGAGCATTAAAAAGTGCTCAACGTAAAAATCTCAGGGCAAAGTCCTTATGTTGTTGTTGTTGTTGTTTACCTCTGAAAAACACAGCAAGATATTAGAATATATACTACCAAAAAATTGAAACTAACCAATTTTGGTAAATATTGGGGAAAACGGGGAACTTATGCACTGTAATAGGGATATAAATTTGTATGGAAAACAGTATGGAGATTATTCATATTATTAAAAGTAAAATTACCATATGATTCAGTAATCCCACTTCTAGGTATCTATCTAAAGAAAACGAAGTTCACTGTTCAAAGACATATCTGCACTCTTATGTTTATTATAAAATTATTAACTCTAAGCAAGAGATGGAAATAACTTCAGTATCCATTAATGGATGAATGAGTAAAATAAGTATGGTAAATATATACTACGGAATACTACTTAACCATGAAAAATTAAGAAATACTGCCATTTACAACAGCATGGATGGATCTTGAAGGTATTATTCTAAGTGAAATATTTCAAAGATTTTATATATTTTTTTAATTTATGTATTATGATATCCCTTACATACAGAATCTGAGGAAAAGGAAAACTAATGGAAACTTAGAGTTGAGTTGACAAGGGGTGAACCTGGGGTGGAGTAAGATGGTCAAAGGGTGCAAACTTGCAACTATAATATGAAAAAGTTCTGGGGATCTAATGTACAGCATGATGATCATAGTTAATAAGATATACATACTTTTTTTTATTGTGCTTCCCTTTAATAAACTTTGCATATATCACATTCTTACAAGTTGAAAGTTTATAGCAATCTTGTATAAAAGAGGTCTGCTGCCACCATTTTTCTAACAACATTTGTTCATTTTGTGTCTCTTTGTCACATGTTGGTAATTCTTGCAATATATCAAGTTTTTTCATTATTATTGTATTTGTTATGGTGATCTGTGATCAGTAATTATGACCCACTGAAAACTCAGAACTAGTGTACTTAAGGTATATACATTGATTTTCTTTAAAAACATAATGCTTTTGAACAGTGCAGTATAGTTTTTATTTTTTATATGCACTGGGAAACATAATTTTTTATATGCACTGGGAAACCAAAAAATATAATAATTTGACTTAGTTTATTGAGATAATCACTTTATTGAGGCAGTCTGGAACAAAACCCACAAGACCTCTGAAGTTTATCTCTACTATACTATATACATAAAAGTTGCTAAGAGAGTAGATCTTAAAATTCCTTACGATACATGACCATAACATAAGAGCAGAATTAAACCAACATGAGAAATTATTTTTTCATAAGTTAAAATAAACTAGCTTGGTGATTAATTCAAAATCATATTACAAACTTCAGTGTTCTTGAAGTAAGTATCACTGCATAAACAAATGAGTCAGGAGTCATAAACTAATGATGATTCTAAATGTTATTTAGAGAGACATTCTGTTCTTAATATATTTCAAATATTCTACACAAGACAAAGTGGATCCAAGTAATCTGTAGGCAAAATAAGATTTTAGAGAAGTATATATTTCCAACAGTATTTATAAAATATTACCTTTATGTAAGGCATCATCCTGGACTTTGTGGAAAACACACAAAGGAGTAAGAAGTGGCCCTTCAAGAAACATATACAATATCAAGGTTTAACATGAAGCAGCATGTCTTCTCTAAGTAAAAAAAAAAAAAAACATTGTACCAACTGACTTTACTGAAACTTTATATTTATTGCTCTCATTTTAGGTCATAGTGTCCTTCTGCATGCAGGCTGCTATAACGGACATGATATAGACTTAATAGCTTATAAAGAACAGGAATTTATTTCTCACAGTTCTAGAACGGAGAAGTTCAAGATTAAGGAATGGGCAGATCCAGGGAGAGCCCACTTCCTCATAGATGGCTATCTTCTCACTGTAAACGTACATGATGAATGAATCAAGAGAACTCACTGGGGTCTCCTTTAAAAGGACTGTAATCCCACTTATGACCTAATCACCTCCCAAAGGCCCCTAAGTTTTAATACTATCACTTCCAGAGTTAGATTCCATAATATGATTTTGGGAGACATAAACATTCACACCATAGTATATATAAACAAAAAAAGACACAAAAACAACAAACAAAAAAATTATTTTAACTACCTATTATTTTAAACTACATAAACTTTTAATTTGTTTCTATATAATATTAAATAACTCATTTGAGTGATTCACTTATATCCAATGCATCTGAGTGCAATTAAATTTGCTTACCCAGCATATCCAGAAGCATATTTCTTCAGACTATCCCATTCCCCACCTTACAGGATTTACCACAATTAGAAGACATGGGATAGAGGATAGATAGATAGATGTATACATAAACACACTTGTACATACCCATATGCATATTTTTTCCTGTTAATGATACTCATGCAAATAAAATTTAAGCTCAAGGAAACCTGTCTTGTGTGTTACTTAATATCCAGTTTTTAGTCAACATCCAAAAACAAATAATCCAATAAAACCATGGATAGAAGACATGAACAAGTGTTTCCCCAAAGAACACATTCAAATGTTCAGTAGATACATGATGTGGTATATATGTTCAATGGAATACTATGCAGCCATCAAAAGAAATGAAATCCTGCTATTTGTGATGACGTGGATGGAACTAGAGGGTATTATGCTTGGCGAAATAAATCAATCTGAGAAAGACAACTATCATGTGATCTCCCTGATATGATGAAGTGGAGATGCAACATAGGCAGTTTCGGGCATACGAAAAGAAAAATAAAAAAAGATGGTATTAGGAGGGAGACAAACCATAAAAGACTGAATCTCACAAAACAGACTGAGGGTTGCTGGGGGGAGGTGCGTTGGGAGAGGATGGTGGGGGTATGGACATTGGAGAGGGCAGGTGCTATGGTGAGTGATGGTGAGTGCTGTGAAATGTGTAAACCTGGTGATTCACAGACCTGTACCCCTAGGGATTAAAACACATTATATAAAAAATTTTAAAAAATAATTTAAAAAACCCATTAAAGAAAAAACACAGATTGCAAGCCCCGAGCTAATCTCATATTCAATCAAAACTTTTGAAAGTTTTCCCCTTAAAGATCAGAAGAAAGACAAGTGTGTCCATTTTCACTACTCTCATTTGACACAGTAGTGGATGTCCTAGCCAGAGAAACAAGGAACACATAGAAATAAGAGACTCCAAAAAAAAAAAAAAAAAAAGGAAGAAGTAAAATTTTCTTTTTTTGGATAACATGAACTTACATGTTAAAAAATCCTAAAAAATTCACAATAAATTTGAATAAACAAATTTAGTAAAATTACCAAATACAAGATCAATATATAAAAGAAAAGAATTTTGTTTTGTTTCTTTTTTTTTTTTTTATGGACTGCTTCCCAGTTTGTCATGTCATCCTTGTTCAGTGATCACGCTAATCTTCTCTGCACCATTCCAATTTTAGTATATGTGCTGCCAAAGTAAGCACAAGACAGGAGCATTTTAACATTCTAATGATGAACTATCTGAAAAAATAAAGAAAACAATCTAATTCACAATAGTATCAAAAATAATAAAATACTTAGGAATAGATTTAACTAAGAAGATGAAAGATCTGTACTCCATAAACTATGACATTGATAAAGAAATTGAAGGTGACAGAAATGGAAAGATAGCTCATATTTATGAATGGTAAGAATTAACATTGTTAAAATGTCCATACTACCGAAACCATCTGTAAATCCAATTCCTATCAAAAATCCAATGTTAGGGGCGCGTGGTTGGCTCAGTGGGTTAAGCCACTGCCTTCAGCTCTGGTCATGATCCCAGGGTCCTGGGATCAAGCCACGCATCAGGCTCTCTGCTCAGCAGGAAGCCTGCTTCCTCTTCTCTCTCTGCCTGCCTCTCTGCCTGCTTGTCATCTCTCTCTGTCAAATAAATAAATTAAAAATCTTAAAAAAAACCCCAATATTATTGTTTTACAGAAGTAAGTAAAGAATCCTAAAGTTTATATGAGACCATGAAAGACAACAAATAATCAAAGCAGTTCTGAGAAAGAATGAAGAAGGGAGATTACACTTCTTGATTTGAAACTATACTACAAAGCCCTCATGCTCAAAACAATAAAGTATACTGGCATAAAAACAGACCAATAAACAAGTAGAACAGAATTGAGAGTCCAGAAATAAATCCTTTCATACAGTCACCTAATATTTGACAGGGGCCAACATATGTAATGGGGAAAGATAGTCTGTTCAATAAATGATATTTAAAACTGAATAGTCACATAAACAGTATGAAAAGGGAACCTTATATCACTCATAAGTCTGAACTTGAAATAGATTAAAGACTTAAAGGTGATGCATGAAACTAAATTTCCTAAAGGAAAACATAGGAAAAATTCTCCTTGACATTGGTCTTGCCAATAGTTTTTTGGATACCAGACCAAAAACACAAGCAAAAAAAGCAAAAATAAATAAATGGTATTACATCAAACTAACGTTTCTGCATTGCCAAAAAAAGGGAGAGAGAATGAAAACACAATCCACAGAATGTAAGAAAATACTTACGAATCTTATATCTGAAAAGAGGTTAATAACCAACAGATACAAATAGAAAAAAATATATGATTAAAAAAATAGCAAAAGGATCTCAATAGACTTTTTTTTCAAAAAAGTTATATAAATGACCAACAGGAGCATTAAAAAGTGCTCAACGTAAAAATCTCAGGGCAAAGTCCTTATGTTGTTGTTGTTGTTGTTTACCTCTGAAAAACACAGCAAGATATTAGAATATATACTACCAAAAAATTGAAACTAACCAATTTTGGTAAATATTGGGGAAAACGGGGAACTTATGCACTGTAATAGGGATATAAATTTGTATGGAAAACAGTATGGAGATTATTCATATTATTAAAAGTAAAATTACCATATGATTCAGTAATCCCACTTCTAGGTATCTATCTAAAGAAAACGAAGTTCACTGTTCAAAGACATATCTGCACTCTTATGTTTATTATAAAATTATTAACTCTAAGCAAGAGATGGAAATAACTTCAGTATCCATTAATGGATGAATGAGTAAAATAAGTATGGTAAATATATACTACGGAATACTACTTAACCATGAAAAATTAAGAAATACTGCCATTTACAACAGCATGGATGGATCTTGAAGGTATTATTCTAAGTGAAATATTTCAAAGATTTTATATATTTTTTTAATTTATGTATTATGATATCCCTTACATACAGAATCTGAGGAAAAGGAAAACTAATGGAAACTTAGAGTTGAGTTGACAAGGGGTGAACCTGGGGTGGAGTAAGATGGTCCAAGGGTGCAAACTTGCAACTATAATATGAAAAAGTTCTGGGGATCTAATGTACAGCATGATGATCATAGTTAATAAGATATACATACTTTTTTTTATTGTGCTTCCCTTTAATAAACTTTGCATATATCACATTCTTACAAGTTGAAAGTTTATAGCAATCTTGTATAAAAGAGGTCTGCTGCCACCATTTTTCTAACAACATTTGTTCATTTTGTGTCTCTTTGTCACATGTTGGTAATTCTTGCAATATATCAAGTTTTTTCATTATTATTGTATTTGTTATGGTGATCTGTGATCAGTAATTATGACCCACTGAAAACTCAGAACTAGTGTACTTAAGGTATATACATTGATTTTCTTTAAAAACATAATGCTTTTGAACAGTGCAGTATAGTTTTTATTTTTTATATGCACTGGGAAACATAATTTTTTATATGCACTGGGAAACCAAAAAATATAATAATTTGACTTAGTTTATTGAGATAATCACTTTATTGAGGCAGTCTGGAACAAAACCCACAAGACCTCTGAAGTTTATCTCTACTATACTATATACATAAAAGTTGCTAAGAGAGTAGATCTTAAAATTCCTTACGATACATGCATAAAAAACAGTGGCAACTATACGAGATAGTAGATGTATTAACATTTTTGTGTAGATTATATTGCAATAAAGATGTATACCAATTTATCAAATTGTACAAAATTTACACAATGTTAAAAGTTTGCAATGTTATAAGAAATCATTTCTTAAATTTACAAATATGTCGATTTTTTTCAATAAAGCTGGAAAAAACTTTTTGTAGAATTAATCTATTTTTCAAAAAAGGAAGTAAGGCAGTAGAAACTGCAACTAACTCTGAAATAATAGAATATAAAATCCATTTTTGGTATATACACTGTGACAAAAACTATTACTTAGTTTACAATGGAGGAGTACTTATGAAGCATGAAGGATGGTCTATAAAAAAGGCTGAAAGAGCTCAGTTTTAAGGTTTAAATTTAAAATCTTCTTTTGAAATACTAAACTGACCACCCAGTGTTCCAAACATCAATGTCTTAACTGCATGAATTTATTTCATACAACTCTATAATCTAGTTTCATAAGAAAGCAGCATGCAAAGTTTGAATAAGACAGACTTGCTTAAGTTTCTTTATGTTCAACAGTAAAGGATACCTCCTTAAAAACAAATAGAAAAAAAATCAGCATATTTATTATGATAATTATTATTCATAAGGAGATTCATATTGAATTAGGGAATATATATCCTCAGAGGGGGTAAAGTAAAATGAAATTTATGTTGGTAAATGTGTCTAATAATAGTCAATACAATGCCTCAATATAAATGAATATTACCATTTTGAACAATTTAATTACTATTACTAGAATTATTATAAGTATAAAAATAGCTATCATTTTAGCATGGAATATGAGACTCTCATGCTCCATGCTTCATCACATCCACACAACAACGCTGCATAATAAGTATTATCATCACCATTTCATGGGTGAAAAAACTGAGGCTAACACATTTAGATAACTGGTTTATGATTACATGGGTAGCAAAAATGCATCACACTAATTTAGGCTTTATGATTTCAGAATTGTACTCTTTCCACTGCACATTCTATTACTCTGTAAATACTTGGCCTGTTTTCATTTGGTTCTTTAATTTTATTCATGTGGTGATGGCTTAAAGCTTCCTTTAAAGGAAGCTTAAAAATTTCATTTAACCAAAAGCTCCCAAGAATTAAAAATGCCACGGATCTAATGTAGACATGGATATCATTAGTTAATGGGTAACTATATATTTTCCACCCTAGTGAGATAACAATCAGAGTATTTTTCTAAGTTTTAGTCTCTCAGTGTTAAAAAGGACTTTGTTAAAATAGAAATATTTAGACAAAGGTGATCAAAAGTCTGAATCAGGTCACCTTAAGGTAAATATTAGGAAACTGAGGAAACAAATGGAGATTTGAACACTGAGCTATGATATAATGAATGGTTTCAAGTATTTAGTAGAGTATAGAAAAGCCCTTTAAAGCCTGGTCTTAGCCTAGCATTGCAGCTTCTGGGATATCTGTCTATCTATCATCTATCTATCTAGATATAAATTTGAAAACTTTTTTAACTTAAAGATTTTGAGAAATAGAACATAATCAGCACCATAGAAGATCTGTTTCTGATAACAACCTAGCCCCTCCTCCCAGTTTGTTAATATTCTCTCTTATTTAATGTAACATTGTGCAAATAGACCACTACTGAACTGCCGTTATGAATGAAATAGCTATAATCATCTGTTTGCATATCCTGGTGAAAATATTCATTTAGTTCCATGTTGTATTTCTAGGAATGGACCAAATTTTTATTTTTATTTTTAAGTTTTCTAAATATTGTCCAACTTACCTCAAATGTTTTTATTATGGGCACTTTCATTCTTTCACATTCTTGCAAGGCAATTTTACTGTTGCCCAATATGGTAAGTGTGTAATAGTATGTCATTTTAGGTTTTAATTTATTTTTAATTTAATTTAATTTAATTCCAGATTCATAATAAAGATAAACAGTTTTTATATATGAGTGGCCATTTGGATTACCCTTTCTGTAAAGTACATGCTCAAATCTTTTTTTTTTTTTAACTTTTTATTTTTTATAAACATATATTTTTATCCCCAGGGGTACAGGTCTGTGAATCACCAGGTTTACACACTTCACAGCACTCACGAAAGCACATACCCTCCCAAATGTCCATAATCCCACCCCCTTCTCCCAAACCCCCTCCCCCCAGCAACCCTCAGTTTGTTTTGTGAGATTAAGAGTCACTTATGGTTTGTCTCCCTCCCAATCCCATCTTGTTTCATTTATTCTTCTCCTACCCACTAAAGCCCCCATGTTGCATCACCACTTCCTCATATCAGGGAGATCATATGATAGTTGTCTTTCTCTGCTTGACTTATTTCGCTAAGCATGATACGCTCTAGTTCCATCCATGTTGTCGCAAATGGCAAGATTTCATTTCTTTTGATATCTTAACACTGTGTCATACTGACTTCTTTAATAGTAGATTTTCTGAATGAACTTTTAGCTGTGTAGGTCTTCTCTATTTTATTTTGAACTTGTTTTCATTTCAAAATCTTTATATTTATTTTCATAATCTGCTTTTATTTTTCTTTGTCTATTATCTATCTATCTATCTATCTATTTATTTGCAAGCAAGAGAGAGTGAGCAAGTGAGAGTGCAGGGAGGGATAGAAAAAGAAGGGAAAAGAATCTTAAGCAGGCTCCAGGCTCAGCACAGAGCCCAACTCTGGGCTCTATTTCACAACCATGACATCATGACCTGAGCCAAATTGAAAGAGATAAAATAAAAGTAAGGTGTTAAAAAAAAAGGAAAAAGAATTGGAGGTTTAATTAAGTGAGCCACCCAGGCACCCCTGTGGTATCTTAAATTAGCTGTCATATCTTTAAAGTTCTAGAGTATCCATTTGGTTCATTTATAAAACCTTTCTCAATATCATTTTTAGTGTCAGTTTTTTGTTCAATTTGCTTCCCCTCTCATTTCTTTGAGCAGAGTAATCAAGCCATTTTACAATCTTTATTGATCATTTTAACATCATACTTAATCCCATTTTGTCTATCAAATCTTGTTAATGGTTTTTCTTTGTGTGCTTTGTTACATTTTGCTATGTTCAAGACATTATATTTGAAACTCTTATTGAGTAGGGATAATTAAGAGCTATAATAACGGTATGGTCCTCCTTGGTAGGATTTTCTCTTATATCTGAGACTCTACAAGACAATCATACTCCAAATTCAGTGATTGGCTTTCTCAGTTTACACAGAAGGCAAGGTAGGCTATAGTCTTATTTCTGCTTCTCCTTGTGCTTTGGGGATCTCAACTTAAATTTGGGTTGTACCAAAGTCCTCAAATTTGATTGCTGCTGGATTTGTTTTTCTAGTATCAAGAGTCTATTAACAACACAGCTCAGTGTGTTTTAGCAGTTTCAAATGCTCTCATAGCTAAAATGGCTTCAGGGCATATATCTCTAGGCTCTCATTGTATTTCGTATTTTGGCCCAGTAATCCCTCACTTATTTTTATAATCATTCTGATATTTTTAACTTTAAAAGCTATTTTGTCTGGATTTTTAGTTGTCTTAAGTAGGAGTTTTTAGATCACCATTACTAGAAGCAACAACAAATATACATGAAAATATCTGCAGTAGTTTATCACATCTTTATGGCTTTGAACTTCCATAAGCTGAGGCATCCTTCTCTAATCACTTAGGCAAACTCCAATTTACCCTTTAATACAACCCAAGAATTGCTTCATTTAAGAACATGTTCAGGGATGACTCTTCCCCACTGTTCTTACCAACATTCCCACACACTCTTTGCTACCCACACCTTGTTTATGAACTTTCGTTAGGTATATCAGCGTGACCAGAATTTTGCTCTATTGTATTTTTGTCCTTTAGAGCTTTAATTAAATATGAATTCCATAGAAAGTCTGTCCCTTTTCTTTCAAACCTGGGTTAGTTATTTCTTCTCATTCTTTGTCAGAAGTTACTTTATTAGAGAAACTTATAGCTCTATTGTGACTTTGGAGCCTTTACAGTTTTTCAACTGGAAAAATCACCCATCCCTGAGATTTTTACGCAGCTTCCTAGCTGATATTATTCAGAAATCTGTTCAAAACAGACTTTTTCAGGGAGGCCCTTTCGGACCACTCAGTTAAAAAACCTCTTCTCAATCACTGCTCTTTTTAAAATGTGCTTATTTAGTTCAAATATGCATCTCTATTAAAGAAAAAGCAGTACAATTTTTTTTTTAAAGTTGGCTTACCTATTATCTATCTCTCCCATTAAAATGATTCCTCTGGCCTGGGGTTTTGTTGTGCTCATTTTAGGCCAGGCACTCAATAAATTGTCTCTGAATGATTGAATTGTTTGACTCCCTTGCTAGATTCTCAACTTCATGAGGCCAAGGATTGTTCTATTCAGTCCTTCTTTATCCTCAATGTCTGTTATATTGCAGTCACTTACGTGACTAATGGGAAAAATCACAGAAAGAAAGAGTTAAAACTACAGAAAAACCCTGTAGGTTCAATAACACAAAGCTTTCTAAAATTATTTAGCCCAGGAATTGAATACTGGCTGCACTTTTGATTTTTTTTAAATGGTATTGAATTTAATTTAAATGGAAATACTGGAATGGTAGAATAATAAAAAAATTATAAAAGCAACTTGCTCCTTAAAGTAAGAATTATATAGGGCATCTCTTCTAGAAGCAAAATTTTCAAATGTCAAACATCTGAAAGCATAGAAGGAGAAGTAAGAGTGTGAATTGTACTTCAATGCTCTTTTCTTTATATTCAGCAAACAGCTTCATTCACACACCTTTCCAATTTTTTCAACTCTTTTGACAAAGCCTTCAGAGGAGTCACTGCTGATGACAACCATCACAGCCTAACAGGAGAAATTTTATAAAGAAAAATAATAGCATGTTTTTCCCAAATTGTTAAGGATATGGTGAAGCTCTGTCGGATTCAAAGGAGGAATGTGCAATTCCATGCTATATATAATAATAACTTGTTTTAATAGTGGCTTTGCAATTTTTCAGATATATCCATTTACTGAAACCACTATCAAATAAACAAAAACAAACAAATGAACAGGGGTTCGAGACAGAAATTATCTAATCTAAAAATAGCACATGTTCACAGAATACACAACACATATCCCAAGTACTACTATAGGCTTCAAGTAATAGTCAAAACAATAGTAAACATGATTCAGACCACACCAGTCAAATCATAAATGGGACCTTAACTGTAAATCCTTATCTTTAGATCAAAGCGGGTAATTGGGGGCTGAAGATACATTATAGAACTAATATGTTATAGAACTCCTCTGAAATGAGTCATTTATTCCATCACTTTTCCTGCACAGCTGCTGACCCATGTTTTGGTTCCTGGAAATAGCTGCTACCCTGTCATACTTCTTAAAAGCACATATATTGATAACTCTACTCATTCCTCCATTCCTCTGTGACCGTCACTGTGTTAAAATGTGGAGTCAGCTGACTCACTTGTGATGGTAATAAAGTAGATGAGTTTGCAAAGTATTTTGTTATTTCTAAAAATGCAAAAACCAAATTACATTGAAATCATAAGGGGTGTTTCAGGGAGAGCTGTAGGATGTGGTTTCTTGTGTAATCCACAGAGATTAGCTCCAACACATATTTAAACTCTCCTCTAGGAGCAACCTTAGTGGTAAAGCAAGAAGATAAACAGATGTAAACACACCCTGGCACAAAATTATCACTTATGTTTGGCTTCCTAGTCTCCTCGTGTTACTTATTTATCTTAACTTCTCTCTGAAATCAGGGAACACAGAATCTCAATCAGTTGACATTTTTCTACTGAATTACCCAATAGTCTGATCATACCCCAAGACTTTTTTAAATTATTTCACTCATAATCCCAAATCTGCTTTGCTTCCTCATCTTAGTACACTGTAATTTGATTTCAAAATGAGGACAGTTGTCAGTAATGCCACATTCATTCATCTATTTTACAATTCCATGTGCTTATAACTATGAAGATATGTTAATAACATCCATTCCAATAAGCCACCCTAAATTTATTATCATGAAACAAGACCTCAAGAAAGAGAATTCAAAATCATCCATGTATTTGCAACTTATTGCAATAAAGCCTTTATCAATAGACTTCCCTGTGCACATGGTGGTCAAATTGCTGGTGAAAACCAGCCAGATCTATTACAAGCTTTCTCATGGCTTCTAGGTAACCCAAGTGAGCCTTTATTGATACTGGGAAGGGATAAAGCAGGGAAGGGATAAACAGTGCTATAAGATTTGGCTAGACAAAAGTAATGACTCTCATTACAAAGTGAGTATTTTTTTTTCAAGCTTTAGTTCAGTTTATTTTTCTTGTATAAAACTATGTAGTAGCCACAGCTGGAGCCTGGGTCCTCTGAACAGAGACTCTGGTGTGGGTCTTCACAAGATGGTCCGTGAACTCCTGATAGGGAGACTTGGTGAACACAGTCTCCTTCCAGAGATCAGGGGTGAGATAGCTGTAGGTCTTGGAGATGGCATCGAAAGTAGCCTTGGCAAAGTTCCCTAGGGTGGCAGTGCAGCCCCTGGCCGAGGTGTAGCAGTCGTCAATACCAGCCATCATCAGCAGTTTCTTGGGCACAGGGGCCGAGACAATGCCAGTGCCTCTGGGGGCGGGGATGAGACGCACCAGCACAGAGCCACAGCGGCCAGTCACCTTGCACGGGACAGTGTGGGGCTTGCCGATCTTGTTCCCCCAGTAGCCTCGCCGCACAGGGACAATGGAAAGCTTCGCCAGAATGATGGCTCCGCGGATGGCAGTGGCTACCTCCTTGGAACACTTGACACCCAAACCGACGTGTCCATTGTAATCTCCGATGGCGACAAATGCTTTGAACCTGGTCCGCTGGCCCGCGCGCGTCTGCTTCTGCACAGGCATGATCTTCAAAACCTCGTCCTTGAGGGAGGCTCCCAGGAAGAAGTCGATGATCTCAGATTCCTTGATGGGCAGGGAGAAGAGATAGATCTCCTCCAGGGACTTGATCTTCTTGTCTTTGACCAGGCGGCCCAGCTTGGTGACGGGGATCCACTCCTTGTCCGCGGCCTTGCCCCCGCGAGCTCCGCGGCCTCGGCCCCGGCCCCGACCACGGCCCCGGCCCCGGCCCCGGCCCCAGATGCCGCTGCCGAAGCCACCGCGGAAACCGCCGCGGCCTCCCATTCCAGGGCCCCCGGGCCCTCCGGGCCCTCCCGCAGCACCGGCGTCATCCGCCATTTGGTGTTCTCTCGGAGAGGAAACAAAGTGAGTATTTTAAAGCAAAAGAGCCTGTTGGGAATATTGTTTTATAAAATAGTGGTTTTTTTTTATTAACTTTTTAAAATTCAATTAGGTAACATATAGTGTACCAATAGTTTCAAATGTAGATTTCAGTTATTCATCCATAGCATATAATAGCTAATGCTCAGTACTTACTGTTATAGCTTCTTGAAAGCAGAATTTTAACCCACTGAGCCACCCAGGCGCCCTTGAAAGCAGAATTTTAGATCACATTTTCTGATTACTTCCATGTCGTACAACACTTTCCTGCTAGCAACCTTCAAAACATACTGTTTGTTAGAGGAATTTCTTTAATAATAAATAAATAGGAATTCATTTAAATTTATAAATATATAAAATAAATAGGAATTTATTTAAATTTATTTAAATATTACACACTGTTTCATTGTTCATAAATAAGGTGATGATATTATAGCCATTAGTTGGTAGCACTGATATATCACTATCTTTTTACTTCTCAGTGCATTCTCTTTACACAAATAGATATATATTTTAAAAAATGTGAATCTGTGGCAAACTTGTAAAAAACCCTATACAGTAAAGTTTATCATTTTAAGTAATCTCAATTATCTTCCTCAATTGTGATAGTATATCCTTCTATCTAGGCCAGATATTGTATGAGGGATTTGAAGAGACATACTTTTCTAAATTTCACTTTTCTCATCTGCAAAATGCTTATCATGATCCTACAAAAAAATACACTTATAATTTTTTGATGAAAATTTATTTATTTATTTTAAGATTTTATTTCTTTCTCAGAGAGAGTGGGCGAGAGAGCAAGCACAGGCAGACAGAATGGCAGGCAGAGGTAGAGGGAGAAGCAGGCTCCGGCCGAGCAAGGAGCCAGATGCGGGACTCGATCCCAGGATGCTGGGATCATGACCTGAGCCAAAGGCAGCTGCTTAACCAACTGAGCCACCCAGGCGTCCCTTTTGATGAAAATTTAATCTGTATAAACAATATATTTGTTGTAATGCGTGGTTCATGGAAAACATCTTTTTTAATTATAAGCAGTATTAGAAATTAAGTAAATGTGTCTATAATATTTAAAGTTTTAACACATAATTCCACTGCTTTGCCTTATTTTCTCAAATCCCTTTACCACTTTCACTGACAGAGTCAAATGTACTTTTTCTACTAGTAGCCAGCTCTTTGTCTTTTGTCAGAAAGATGCCCTTGTGAATTATTTATAATAGAGATATTAGCAATAATAATAATAATAATAATAATAATAATAAGTAGCAATGAAAATGTTAAAAAAAAAGTTTTCTTAACTAATTAGGGTTCTTAGACATCAATTAGAGGAACCACCTCGGGCAAGCAAATTAATCTGCAAGACATTCCCAGAATTAACAAGTCAGTCAGATACAGGGTTGTCTGTAGACTGAAAAGAACTAGGTTTGGAAAATAGGTAAGGACAGTGAAAAAAGTGATCAAATTTTTGGGCAAAATAAACTCTTAGGTGTCCTTTCAATGGAGTCCTGTTCATTATGTAGCAGAAACTCTGGAGATTATCTCAATCCATTGGAGTCACCCCGTTTATTAGCTTGCTATTGACAAAGTTATTTACAAACTGTAGAGCAAGAGGTTATAATGGAGAAAACTGATGGTAATGCACAGGATTCTTGTTAACAATAATGCAAGTTAGTGATTTTTCATTAGAAAACATAAATTCTATAACCCAAATTATGGGCCCAGAGCACTTCTGCTGCACAACTCTGCTTATATCCCAAATAACCATGTGAACTAGTTTTAATATCTGCTTCTCTTATTAATTTTTGAATAAAAATTCTTGACACAAGTATTTTATAATTGTGTGATAATCATGAATTTAATTTTTGGAGAACAAAACACACTTTAGCATAACTAGGTTCGTTCACAGAACCAGCCTTGATAACACACTTCTATATGTTAGAAATGATGTAATAAATGTAGAATATTGGGCACTTGTTTGGTATTCTTTGCCATGTTTTGCACTATCTAAAAAGAGATCAGTGAACTTGGACTGGAGTTAGTAGACATGGAAGAAAATAAAATATTACAGAGAAGAATACTCTGTGGTCCACAACCTAAACGGCCTGGGATTCCCATCATTTGGATCCCTGTAGCTTTACAGAAGTCAATTAAATTTGTGTATCTCTGATTAAAGTTGTTTCCCCAGTACTTTTTCAAACATCTCTTGTAAAGTATTGTTTCCCAGAAAAAAAGGGATTTTGCACATGTATCTGCCTTTGTCTCTGGTCATGATCTCAGTCAGGATCCTGGGATCGAGCCCCATATCGGGATTCCTGCTCATTAGGGAGTATACTTCTCAGTCTCTCTCTGCAGCTACATCCCCCTGCCCCACTCATGCTCTCTCTCTCTCAAATAAATAAATACAATCTTTAATTTTTTAATTAAAAATAAGATAAATAAATTAAAATAAAAAGACTGGGCTTACTGCCCCATTTAGCTCCTTTTGTTTTTTTGAGTTGTATTTAAAGCAGCATGAGAGAACATGAGGCTCTCAAACTTAAAAAAAAAAAGGAAAAAATTGAGTTTTGTTAGGATTTAAGATCTTGTCTGCTAGACAAAAACGTTGGCTTTGTTAACATGTGAAAATTATCAAAAGGGAATAAGATAGAATTCTAATAATTTTTGTAGAAATTAAAAATTTTCTCCAACCCAATTACATACAGACCCATTAAGTAAATTCATTCCAATGTCCCAAACCAACCTTTTCTAATAGTAATGCATCTGTGTAAACAGGGTCAACCCAAGGAATAAATAAATATTATTATTTTTTTCCTGTCTCTTCCACAGTCTCATCTGGGTATATTGGTAGCAAGCCAATTATCTATCTTATAAGACATGATATCATAAGGAAGGGTATTCTGTCCATTTGGAACAACTAAAAATCATTGTAATTTTATCTTGGTGCAGTAACTTGAGATGGCACAGTGTGGTTTATGAATATATTTTATTTTTTTTTTTACTGGGAAGAAGAGATTATAGAGATATTGGTTATCCAAGAGAGACTGACAGGTGTTGATAGTTGCCAGGTCAATATCCATCTACTTTTTCCTTTAGTATCAGAAAGCACTGAGGGATTGACAACAAGGAAACTTAAAACAACATCAAATATTTTATTGTCTCTTTTCTAGTTACATTGTAACCATATGACAAAGTATCAGTCGTACAAGATATCATTCTCTTTTACCTCTATCTTTCTGCCAGAAATGTGGGCTTAATAGTGAGAACTCCAACGGCAATTTTTGCAACTGTGAATAAAAAGCCATGAAAACCTCTAAGATAGTTCACTTGACTTTCTTAAGACTCTGAACCAACACCAGAAAACACTCTCTGTAGTCTTCTTGTTAAATGAAAAATATGGTTAAACCACTTTTGACAGTCTACTACCTACAGCAAACTGTAAATCTTAATTGAAATATGTCCTCTCAGCTGTGCTTAAGCAACTGAGTCCTGAGCTTTTCAGGTTTTCAGTCTGAAAGAGTACACCTCGGGTGCTCTGAAAGGGAAGAGAAAGGACACCCTGTTCTCCATATAACTTAAAGAAGAGAAATCTGTGCATTTAAGTGGGCCATATAAAATTTATCAAGCAATTATCTCCTAACTCCTTCCTATCCAAATTACCTGATATGCTCTCCCTACTCCTTTATTCCACGTTACTGCCTTTTCACAACATGTCTTCTGTTATTTCCTTCTTGCAAGCTAGTTTTGATTTCTGCATCTAAAAAAATCAACAATCATTGTGTATTTCAATTCCCATTTTCCTCAAATGCATTGATTCTTCTTATCTATTACTCTTTTCTCATACTCAGTGTCTTTGTCTTTATGGGGTTTGTACTTTGCTTTTCCCCATCCTTTACTGCCATTATATAATCAATCTAATAACTTCTTAGAGAAAGTTAAAAATTCCCGCATAGCCACACGTGAACACAAAGTCACTGATTTTTAGCAAACCTATAAGATAGTCAGACATCCATTCAATTTCTTTTTTTTTAAGATTTTATTTATTTATTTGACAGAGAGAGATGACAAGCAGGCAGAGAGGCAGGCAGAGAGAGAGGAGGAAGCAGTCTCCCTGCTGAGCAGAGAGCCTGATTTGGGGCTCGGTCCCAGGACCCTGGGATCATGACCTGAGCCGAAGGCAGCGGCTTAACCCACTGAGCCACCCAGGCGTCCCTCCATTCAATTTCTTAACTGAGTCCCAAATGCATCCTGACTTCTAACCTAAACCTAAGCTCTACTTCTTACACGTTGTTATATGACCAAATTCTTTCAGTTCAGTATTTTGTAACATTTAAATATTAATCAGTTGATGCTTTGTTTGTGTATTTCTATGAAAATAATTTGAATACTGTAGATTTATTGTTATATTTATAGGTTTATAATCAAAGTTTCATCAGTTGTAGTTTTTGGAAATTTCAGATATAATGATTAACCTAAAATGATACTGCCTCAAATCCCTCTGATATCAAGGCCCAACACCTGATTATAGCCAAACCTGTGGTGGATAGTTCCAATGGAAATTGCAGTTACTTAACACTGATAGCATCTCATGTTCTCTCTCTCATTTTAGAATGTCTCCAACACAACCCAAAAGTGTAGGAGAGTTAATGTCCTCTGAGGACAGCTCTCAGTGAAGTGGAAATAAGAACCATAGGTAAAATTGTCAGTTTTCAGGTCTTCATGAGGACAACTTAAAGAAGTTTCTCAGGACCTTTCAGTAAAAGCAAGCCTTCATTTTCTATCCACAACAATTATATCAACAATGTACCTCTTTGACAAAGTTGCTTCTTCACTGTATCACTTTCCCATTCTTTTCTACCTTGGATAATCTCCCAGATAAACTAACAGTACTCAAATCCTTTGTCCTACTCTTTTCTCTCAGGATAAATGGAGCCAAAAGACTTAGATTAATATCAAGTTCTGAATGGGATCTTAGAGCTATTTCTGTCCAGATTTTCATAAACATAGGGACCTTTGAATTATCAGGCTATAAATAAGTTCTAAATGGAGGGGGCAAAAGCAAAAAGTAGAAATTTTTATGTTTGATTTTTAATCATGATTAATTGACTTTATTGATTATTATAAATACTAACATTATAAAAGTGTAGATCTTTGTAAAACAATGTCATATTGTAAGAAAGAAGTTGCATAATCCTTTTGAGAATATTAAACCAAGTGTTCAGGTGCCATCTAATTTCTTGTTTAATCCAGAACTTTGGTGTGCATCATCTTGAGGAATAGGATTTTGAAGTCCAGACAGACTAAGAGAAAACTGATCCAAATGTGTGTGTTTATATTTCTGCTTTTGTTGTAAAAATCAAAGTGTGATTGCTGGTTTAAAATGGTAAAACTAATAATGTTCATGGACTCGATTATAAATTTTCTAATTGTATGGGAAGAATCCAATAAACATAGAATTAATTGATTTGCAAATCCTCAAAGAGCTACAGGATCAGGTAGTGGTATGTTCTGATTCAACAGCATCATAATGCAGCATTTTATATGTGTGGCTAATGGATATTTTCATGAATGTTTGCTAGCTAGTCAGCCAATACAGAGAAATATTAGGTAGCGTAATTACTCACAGTTGTGTTTAATAAAATGAGAGAAAATTATCAAATGACACTAATAATAATAAACCTATAGCAGGCTAAATATTCAATGATAATTACAAGTATTAATCTAGCTTTCTTCCCTGATTATGACTCTTCTCTCCTTTATCATAATGGGAGTAGCAGATTGTCTGCAGTGAATTGTGAAAACGCAGCAGTGACTTTGGCAGTGAAGGCCTCCCATCAATTTTGATAGGTTAAAATGATTCTGGTTGGTCTTGAGCAAATGTGTCTTTTTTTTTTTTCTGTGTGTGTCATAAAAGAAAGAAGCAATAGTAAATTCTTTCTGTTATTCCATGGAGCCAATAAAATCATACTGCCAACAAGAGGCTGTTGACACCATAGGTGTAGTTAACTGTCTTGAAATACTACGCCTGGAAATAAAATCCTAATATTTCACATAACCTCTTTTTTTAAAAGAAACAAAACAAAACAAAACAAAACAAAACAAAACAACTATACTGCTTACATTTAGGGCCCTGCTGTTGTGTAACTATTTTTGAACATGTCTTCTGTAAGTGTGTATATATATACATATATACATATTTTTCTGTGCAATAAATTCATTTAGAGATAAATTTGGATTGCAAATTATTTTGGGGGAGGCGTGGTATTTGTGGCTAGTCTTACAAGTAAAAAGGACTAAAAGAAAGAAGAAAAACATTTTTTATTACAGCATATTTACATCTGTCCAAAGTACTTATCTACTATAATACTGACTAATGTATAATACTGTACACAAAGAAAGAATTTAAATGAGTTATAATTCAGTCAATGTATAGCTGGCCATTTTAAAACTTACCACTGAATCTTTCTGGTATGAAATGTGATATCTGGCAATCTGGTCCAGTTCATTACATCAGGTCATTTGTATGTTCTTATTACCATTTTGATAGCATAGCACATTTTATAACCCAGACATTTTACAATGGAACTATGATGCATGTATTTTCAAAAGTATAGACATACATGAAGCTATGAGGTCAAAAAAGATGAATGTCCGTAGTACCATATAGACTCAACAAATAAAAGTGTCCAAGGGTCTGAGTGTGACTTATGAATATTGTATAAGATTAGGCCAACATGTGGTTTTGATATAAATAATCTGTTCTTAAATTAGAATTACAATCGTTGAGTACAGTGTTGAAAATGGCAGATAGATTTTAGCTATCTTTGCTCACTAGGGAAAATGGAAAAATGTTTAGTTTGGTCAGATTTTCACTTAACTTCTGAAAAATCTTACGTTTGAGAGAACCCTTCTGAAATAAGAATCCTTAAAGACATAACCCCTTTGGCACAAGTTTTCAAGAAACTTGTTTGATGTTGTAGACAATTCTATGGCACACGTACTGTTCTAGATGTTTCATGCCAATAATATGTAAGCCATACCAAGGCGACATATACATATAGAGATGTTCCTCAGCTTACAAGGGGGCTATGTACAGAGAAACACATAAAAAATTGAAAATGCATTTAATACCCCAAAACTATCAAATATCATAGCTTACCTTAAGCTTATTTAAACATACTCAGAACACTTACATTTGCCTGCATTTGGGCAAAATCATCTTAAGCAAAGCCTATTTTATAACAAAGTATCAAATATCACATGCAATTTATTAAATATTACACTAAAAAAAGAAGAATATATATATTCTATATATATATTCTATATATAGAATGCTTGTAAGAATATCAGGTGTTCACCCCTGTAATCTTCTAGCTGACTGGAAGCTGTGGCTCACTGCCGCTGCCCAGAATCACAAGATGGCACCATATAGAACAAGAGTTTCAGGTGGTAGGTGTTGTAAGTTTTACCCAAACTGACATTGGTTTTTGTCATCATATATGTCAAGTAGTTTTCTCAGGTTTATTTTTAGAATATCCTTGTATAATGAATATTTACACTGATATCTAGTATAAAAATCTTGCAATTTAACATTAGAAACATTAAGATATTGAAAATCAATCTATTTCTTTAATTCATTGAAGACATTTTTGGCTTGTTTCCAGTACTTTCTTACTGGTTAAAAAGTGAATTTGAAGTAGTCTGGATTTCATTATTATATGGCACTTTCCCTTTGATGAATACAAAGACGATATTCTATATTAGCTATCTGAGAAGAATTTATTTTTTTAATTTTATTTATTTGTAAGAGAGAGAGTGAGAGAGAGCACAAGCAGGGGGAGCAGCAGGATGAGGGAGAAGCAAACTCCCGGCTAAGCAGGGAATCTGTTGCAGAACTGAGTCCCAGGACCCTAAGATCATGACCCGAGCTAAAGGCTCAGGCGTTTAACTGACTGAGCCACCCAGGTGTCCCAATCTGAGAAGAGTTCTGTATGCTATTCCTATTAATATGCAGTTTAAAGTCTAGGTAATTAACTTAATATTTTAGTGGCTATTGCATAGATAGCACTATGTTCCAGGCAGAGAGTAAGAAAGAAATATTAAATCAACCATATTCTATGCATTCTAAATGAAAATAATTAATCGATCATAAAAATCCTTCTATTTATGGAATATCAACTTATAAGCTTTCCTCCATATGAACAATGCCAAATACCAGAATAAAGGGTCATCTAATACAAATAAAGGATAGAATTAAAGAATTCTGGTAAGCCATTTAATTTTGAAAAATGGTGTTCTATTGTTGCTGAGTTGTGGTTTTCAGTTACATAATATCTGATAAGTGTAGAAGTAACATGAGTGTTACGTGAGATGAGAAATGGTATATAATTAAGATATTTTTAAAAGTACAGATAAACACAAATTTGTAAACATAGCATTATGGAGGAGTAAAAATAAATGATAGCTACACACTGTAAAGTGAATAAAACTTGGAAAGCTAATAGAGAAGTAAAACAAGGACAGTGCAAAAAGTATGGTACATTTTTATGAAGTTCAAACAAATTCTGTGAAACCATAGATGGACTTAAAGATACTATTATGTATCAAATATTGTAAAAATTAAGCAAGGAAATAGCAAACATAAAACAACCAAAGCATACAAACTTGGGTAGATACAAGAGGTGTGATCATGTTCTACTTCATAAAGAGATGAGTTAATAGATAAATACAAGTAACTAGACTTTTTAGAAGTTAATAAAACGTTGCCTGTTATTTCTTAGTAATATAAAATATATGGTTTTCTAACAAAAACGTTTATCTTAAAATATTTAAAAATAAATTTTAGGCTACTCCTAAGGTTATATTTACTTTTCCACTGTAGGAAAAGCTGGTTGTTGTAGTTGTATTTGTTTGTTTGTTTTAGTCTCCTCCTAGTTTTTATTATTATAATGTGGAATGAGGAATGTTAGATTGAAAAGTGAATTATTTTATAGACAAAAATCATTACTTGATTCACCTCCTGGTACAGCAGATGGAACTCCTGAAAATATGCCCTTTTGCATTATGGAAGAGTAACAGTTATGCTTACTTCTGAAACATACTTGGTGGTGGCCCTAAATAGTGACACCATAGTAAACATTTTGAATATTTGCAATTAATTTTTATAGTCATAGGGCTCCAAAAGGCACTGCAGGTATCTTAGCAGGTGTTTCAATAAGGCTAAAATTTGCCTGACTGTTTAAAAATATTAGCAAGGCACAAAACATGGCAGAAGTATTGTCCTCAGATATTATTTTTTTCCATATGCTCCTGATTCCAGACATGACAAGTTATTTTTCAAATATTTATTATAAAAGTTTTTATTTATTTATTTGACAGAGATCACAATAAGGCAGAGTCAGGCAGAGAGAGAGAGGAGGAAGCAGACTCCCTGCTGAGCTGAGAGCCCGATGTGGGCCTCGATCCAAGGATCCTGGAATCATGACCTGAGCCGAAGGCAGATGCTTTAACCTACTGAGCCACCCAGGCTCCCCCATGACAAGTTATTTTGATAGATGTATATACAGTGTATTTTCCAGTTATAAGAAAAATGGTTCTGCTATTTTTAACCTTTTTAAAAATTAAATAATTTTTTTCATTGAAATTTTATTTTATTTTTTTTTAAAGATTTTATTTATTTATTTGACAGACAGAGATCACAAGTAGGCA
Source organism: Mustela nivalis (assembly GCF_964662115.1). NCBI lineage: Eukaryota > Metazoa > Chordata > Mammalia > Carnivora > Mustelidae > Mustela > Mustela nivalis. The sequence continues at coordinate 137,145 of NW_028136020.1, read as the reverse complement.
GAGAGGCAGGCAGAGAGAGATAGGAGGAAGCAGGCTACCCGCTGAGCAGAGAGCCTGATGCTGGGCTCGATCCCAGGACCCTGAGATCATGACCTGAGCCAAAGGCAGCGGCTTAACCCACTGAGCCACCCAGGTGCCCCTGAAATTTTATTTTTTTAATGTTTTACTTTTCTTTTCTTTTTTTTTAAAGATTTTATTTATTTATTTGAGAGACAGAGATCACAAGTAGGCAGAGAGGCAGGCAGTGAGAGAGAGAGAGAGAGGGGGAAGCAGGCTCCATGCGGAGCAGAGAGCCCGATGCGGGGCTCAATCCAAGGACCCTGAGATCATGACCCGAGCTGAAGGCAGCAGCCCAACCCACTGCGCCACCCAGGCGCCCCAATGTTTTACTTTTCAATATACTACTTAGAATATAAAACCTATTCCATTTTGTAAGATGTTTACCATTTAAAAAATGGTAATTTTCTCATTGTGTCTTCCCCTCACATTGCTTTATTTTGAATAAAAAATTTCACAATAAACATAACTGATGCTTTCCTTCTGATGGTCCCTCTGTTGGTCATATTGTATATGAGCCATGACAATTAGTTTTACAAAATTTATTGATGTTTGTTGATATGTTTTATCATAACTAATTTTCCCTCCCTTATCTAGATTCCCCAGCTTTCAGACAGGTGGACACTTTAATAAACCATACCCAAGGGATGTATCAAGTACTTCTTAGACATTCTCTCAGATCCTTGAGGTGTCATTTTGCCTAGGGATTTGCAATAGGTTCTGCCAGAGGCACCACTGTGACAACTGATGTCCATGGTCTAATTCCTGCTAAGCTCAAGAGGTCACTGGTTTCCAAGTTTATCTATAAAATTAATGCATTCCAGCAAGTTCTTTTTTTTTAATATTAACAAACTTATTTTAAAGTTTATATGGAGAGGCAAAGACTCACAATAGTCAACATAGTGTTGAAGGAGAACAAAGACTGAGGACTGACTTCAAAGTTTACTAAAGCGATTGGGCGCCTGGGTGGCTCAGTTGGTTAAGCCTCTGCCTTCCGGCTCAGGTCATGATCCCAGGGGCTAGGGATCGAGTCCCGCATTGGGTTCTCTGCTCAGCAGGGAGCCTGCTTCTCCTCATCTCTCTCTCTGGCTCTCTCTCTGACCATTTGTGATCTCTCTCTCTGTCAAATAAATAAATAAAATCTTTAAAAAAAAGTTTACCATAACGATAATTGTAAGCATGATATTGTAATACCACAGAGAGACTAGATTAAAGCAACAGAATATATATTATCAATTATATTTTATATTTAATAGAAAAGCAAAAGCAATACAAGAGAGCAAAATACAATCTTTTAAACAAATGGTTCTGTAGCAATGGTGAAGCTAAATCTAAAAATATAAAATAAAATAAATCCAGGCAGATATCCTACACTCTTCACAAAAATTAACTCAGATTGGATTATAAACCTAAACATGAAACATGTAGAAGGTAATATAGAAGAAAATTTAAATGACCTTGGTTTTCGCAATAACTTTAGCTACAAAAGCACAAGCACTGAATTTAAAAATGTCTACTCTGTGAAACACAATGCCAAGAGAATGAAAAGGCAAAGCACAGACTATGAGAAAAAATTTGCAAAATACACATCTGGCAAAGGACTGTTAATCAAAAATACACAAAGACCCCTAAAAACTCAACAATGGGGGAAAAACCTGATTAAAAATGAGCCAAAGGCCTTAGCAGATACCTCACCAAAGAAAATATTACAGATGGCAAATAAGCATATAAAAAGATGCTTCACATCATATGTCATCAGGAAAATGCAAATTAAAACAAAAAAGAGACACCAGTACATACCCAGAATCCAGAGCACTGACAACAGAACACGAAATGTTGGTGAGGATGTGGAGCAACAGGAATGTTCTTCCATGTGTATTGAGAATAAAGAATGGAAAACAACTTGGCAGTTTCTTACAAAACTAAACATATTCTTGCCAGATGATTCAGCAGTAGCAGCTCTTGGTATTTATCCAAAGAAGATGAAATCTATACCCACAAAGATGTCTATAGTAGTTTTATTCATAACTGACAAAAGCTTGGAAGCAACCAAGATATCCTTCCATAAGTGAAAGGTCAAAGAAAGTGTAGTACATGCAAACAATGGAATATTATTTAATGCTAGAGAAATGAATTACCAAGCTATGAAAAGATATGGATATAAATATTTAATAAATATTTGATTTTAGGCTTCTACCAGTCTATCAATAGTATTAGTATATTTTAACAGTGAATGCTCAGCATTCATGAATTTACCTAATAAAACATTTTGGGTTCAATATTTTAAATACTTCAACCTCTATGATTATATTCCTAATAATTTTGAATTGGGGTAAATAAACCTTAATTTTTTGTAACTTGTTTCTTATTGCAAGAGAGCTCAATGAAATTTTAGAAAATAAAAATTTACAAAAAAAAAGTTTAGTTTACTATTGCCAAATAATTTAAAACTTTATCTTATATTCAAATACATATATTATTCTAAATTGATTTATATGCTACTAAAACCAAAAACTTTTAGTTATACTAGATTTCATATCCTGCAATCAATGCCAGAAATCCATCTGGCAATGATTTGTCTTAAATAGAGTTAAGATGGGTGTTATTACAATGCAAGATGGAAACAAAGATAGTATAACAATAGGTGATACATAACTTTTCCGTTTTGATCAAGTTACTAATCTACAAAAGGCTTTTATCAGTGACAGACTTGGGAATTTAACAAAACTTTTAAACTAGCATGTGCGACTCATTCCTAGAAAACAACACAATCAATAACACTTTATTTAGATTAAATCATGACTATTTCTCCATTTGAATAAAAAAGGTAGCAATCCCAATAAGTTTATTGAACATGAAAAGTTGAAATGCTATAATGCTCCTAAGGAATTAAATGATCCAGTCAAGAATTACAAAAAAAGGATATAAATTACCAAAGTGTTTGTATAATTGTAATGTACAACTGCCCATTATCGTTCCATAGTGTAGGCTTGTACAAGAACTCTATAAAAGAACTCCACTTCTAAACTGTGGAAAATATGTTCCCTTTCCCCCTATATACAACTATTAAGCCATTCATTTAGCTTTTAAAATATCCACTTAATACAGGCTTTTTACACATTTGAACAGGCAGCAGGGCTCTATTCTTATCGCTTACATCTGAAGGATAGACTTCTAGCGTAAGAGGTAAAGCCCATAAAGGAGCCCAATAATAACAACAAAATACAGTTTAGTGAGCCCTTACAATCTGCCAGCTACCTTTCTGAGAATACTTCAATTAATAAAACATATAAAATACCTGACCACAAAGAGCTCACATTCTTTTGAAATATAATAGTGAAATAAACCAATAATAGAGGGGCACCTGGGTGGCTCAGTCCATTGAGTGACTGCCTTTGGCTTGGGTCATGATCTCAGGGTCCTGGGATGTAACTCCCCAGCAGGCTTTCTAGGCAGTGGGGTGTTTTCTTCTTCCTCTGCGCACCCTCCCAATTCTCTCTCTCTCTGTCTCAAATAAGAAAATAAACCAGTAATAGAATAATGATTGATGGTTGATGGTGTTAAGTAATACAAAGAAATGCAAGAAAGGTAAAAGCCATTGGGGAATGCTGGGATGAAAGTTAATTTTATTTTGTTTTGGGTGGTTATATCTCATTTATGAGATGTTATTTGCACAAAGACCCAGGAAGTGAACGAGAGTGTTATACAAATATTAAAGGAAAAGATTGCTCTAGGCAGAGCAAGTAAGTATATAGACTTTGTGTGAACAGCTTGTCTGTTACTTTTGAGGAAAAGCAAGGAGGCCAATGAGGAGTTCATAGTGGTGGAGAGAGGAAGAACGTATTGATGTATGACCTTCTAGTACATTGAAACGCCTTCAGTTTTTATTTAATATGAAAGGGGAAGATACCAAAAGTCTTTCAACAGCAGAATGAAATCATATGACTTGATTTTTAGGTTAAATTGCTGTACCAAAATAAATTTGCATGGAGAAAGGAGTGCAGTATGTGTGGAAGTGGGGTTATCAATCAAGTCAATAATTCAGGAACATATGATGGTGTTTTTAGCATGCTGGGTGGTAATAGAAGTGGTGAGGTATGGTTTTCATTGTGTATATATTTTGATGGTGAATATTCTGGTGAACAGGATGGGGTATGTGCAGGACAGACATCAACATTTATTTTACCTGCACAAACAGAAGGGTGGAGTCTTCATTCCCTGATATGGAGAGAACTCTGAGTTCAAATGTTCTTTCTCATTAAATGGCATAGTGATGATGAGGATATAGTCAGACAGTGAAAGAGAGCAGTAAGCATAGTGTTAAGCAGTAAGACATTATAATACATTTGAATATCAAAAAACGTTGTGTTGGATCATCTGTTTATGTGAGTAAACAAATAAATAAAGCTTCCTGGGGTTCTGATAGAGGTAAAGAAGACTGCTATATGATCCAAAGGGGCACGTGCACCAAATGTTTATAGCATTAATATCCACAATAGCCAAACTATGGAAAGAACCTAGATGTCCATCAACAAATGAAATATATATATATATAAATATTTATATATATATATATATACACAATGGAATACTATTCAGCCATCAAAAGAAATGAAATCTTGCCATTTGCGTTGACATGGATGGAACTGGAGGGTATTATGCTTAGCAAAATAAGTCAATCAGAGAAAGGCACTATCATATGATCTCCCTGATATGAGGAAATGGAGGTGCAATGTGGGGGGTTTGGGGAACAGGAAAAGAGTAAATGAAACAAGATGGGATCAGGAGGGAGACAAACCATAAGAGACTCTTAATCTCACAAAACAAACTGAGAGTTTCCGGGGGGGGGGGTGGGGAGGTTAGGGAGAGGGTGGTGGGGTTATGAACATTGGGGAGGGTATGTGCTGTGGTGAGTGCTGTGAAGTGTGTAAACCTGGCGATTCACTGACCTGTACCCCTGGGGCTAATAATACATTATATGTTAATTAAGAAGAAGAAAGAAGAAGAAGAAGAAGAAGAAGAAGAAGAAGAAGAAGAAGACTACTATAAATCAAATGCTATGGTTTTCAGCATAGAGTGTGTAATCAGGCATATTTTATTAAAGTAACCAAGTAAAATGAGGTCGAAAATTGGAATAACAGAAAACATAAAAATCAGAGATTTTAAAAAGAGATATGGGACAGTGTAGAGAATATAGTCAATGATATTATAATAGTGTTATATGGTGACAGATGGTGGCTATATTTGTAGTGATCATAGAATAATGTATGGAGATATTGAAAACCTGAAACCAATGTAACACTGACTATCAACTACACTCAAATAAAAAAATAGTAAAAGGAAACATTTTAATTTAAAAAGATAAAAAGAGGGACAAGAATTTGAAAAGTGAATTTCAAAAAGAGTAAAGATGAGGCTAAGACATACTCTGAACCTTGAGGAAAACACCATTTTGAAAATTCTTCCCATTTTGAGAAAACTCAAATGAATCAATACCATAAAAGAACCCATTTTAACCGAGAGATGTAATGAATGCTCAAGAAATAATTTTATGACAGGATAATTCTTCCCTATGAAACAGCATACAGAAACCCGGGGAAACACCTGGAAGCAAAATAAACTATACTGAAAATAAGAATTAGGAAAAAGATAAATGATGAAAGATAAGAAAATTAGACCTGCGACAGAGACCTAGTGAAGAGAATTTTTAGCTTGTGGTTTAATGTTTTTGAGGATAATCTAGAGTTCATAACTGCCTTGAGGCAGGCTGGTTGTAGGCAGTTTAGGCAGACCCCTAAGAGAGGCCTACTTTGGGCAGGTGGTGTTGGAGGAGGCCATTGGGCTGGACAAAGACAAATCCAACCATTTGACTAAAGTGTCTGTGAAGATGTTGAAGTCAGATGCAGCAGAGAAAGACCTGTCAAACCTAATCTCAGAAATGGAGATGATGAAGATGATTGGACAGCACAAGGACACCATCAACCTGCTGGGTCCTGCACACAGGATGGTCCTTCGTACACTATCATGGAATATGCCTCCAAAGACAACATACAGGAGTACCTGCAGGCCCAGAGGCCTCCTGACCTGGAGTACTGTTACAATATCAGCCACAATGCAGCAGAGCAACTCTCCTCCAAGCACCCGGTATTCTTTGCCTACCAGGTAGCCTGAGGCATGGAGTACCTTGCCTCCAAGAAGTGCATACACCAAGACCTGGCCACCAGGGAAGTGCTGGTGACAAAGGACAACATGATGAAGATCTCAGACTTCAGCCTTGCCAGAGATATCACCACATCAATTACTATAAAATGAGAACCAATAGTGGACTGCCTGTGAACTGGATGGTCTCTAAGGCCATGTTTGACCAGATCTACATCCACCAGAGTGACTTCTGGTCTTTTGGGGTGATCCTGTGCAAAATTTTCACTCTGGAAGCCTCCCATATCCTGGAGTGCCTGTGGAGGTGGTTTTTAAGCTGCTGAAGGAGTCATTTGATGGATAAGCCAATAAGTGCACCAGAGAGTTATACACAATAATGAGGGGTGGCTGGCATGTGGTACCTTCAAGCTGCTGGTAGAAGACCTGGATCATACTGTGTCCTTGACCTCCAACCAGGAGTAACCGGACCTGTCCTTGGCCCTGGAACAATACTGTCTATGCTTTCCCAACACCCAAAGCTTCACCTGCTCCTCAGAGAAGAATTCCACCTTCTCTCATGTGCCGTTGCCCAAGGAGGCCTATCTGCCCTGACACCCAGCCCAGCTTGCCAATGGTGGACTCAAATGACTAGTATCCCTATTACTCCTGTCCAGATTCCGTCATAAGCTGTAACCCTTACCCCCCACCCTCCCTGCAAGACTCACTGCCTTCTCCTTTGTCCCTTTCCTACTGGCAGGAGCCAGCTGCCTACCTGAGGCCTTCACCCCTTGAAGTTCACCTCTCTTCCCCTTCCTCTTCCTCCTCCTTACAACCTGCTCATGAAAGAAAGGAACAGAGAGGCAGGTACTTGCTCGTGGCTACTTCCTTCCCTCCCATATGTTGGACCAAGACCCCTCCCTGTCATCTGGTACTGCCTAGATGTCGAGGGAGTTGGAGATGAGGCATGCCAGTGAAAGCTGTCAGAGCTTTCCTGTTTTGGTTTTGTCTGCTTAGCATAACATGTAAGACTGAGTTCTGGTGGCAGGGACCTAGTCCTTGGGGCTATAGCACTAGCGAGGGGATGTCAACTGCTCTGGGCCTTGGCTAAGAGCAAGCCCTGCTCCAGAGATATGGTGCCAAGGGCTTATTAATTTTGATACTAATTTGCTTTGCTGACCAAATACCTGGTATCAAAAGATGGGAAGGCAAAGACTGGAAGCAGTGTTGTGACCATGGGGTCCAGCCCCAAACTATGAAGAAAACACAAAGTGTATAAATCTGAGTAAGTATATATTTACACACCTTTTTAAATAGGTTGTTATCAAAGATTTAATCAATGGGTAATATGCTCCTCGTGGCTGGGAAGCATCAGTTGCCATATATTAAAAACAAAGAAAAGAGGTGTCTGGGTGGCTTCCTCCAAGAAGTGTCCCTTCTTTTCAGGTCATGATCCCAGGGTCCTGGGATGGAGCCCCACATCAGGCTCTCTGCTCAGTGGGAAACCTGCTTCTCCTTTTCCCTCTGCCCTGCTTATAGTTCCTCTTCCTGTCTCTCTGTCTGTCAAATAAATAAAATATTTAAAAAAAAACAAGAAAGAAACAAAATGTTTTTAAAAGGTCTTTTTTTTTTTTAATTTTAAAGGGGTGCCTGGATGACTTAGTTGTTTAAGCAGATGTTTGCCTTTGGCTGAGGTCATGATTCCAGTGTACAGGGATCCAGCCCTGCATGGGACTACTTGCACCCCAAGGAGCTTGCTTCTTCCTCTCCCTTTGCACATGATTCCCCCTGTTTGTGTGCTTCTTCTCTCTCTCTCTCTCTTGCTGTCAATAAATAAAATAAAATCTTTTACTAAATAAATAAATAAATTTCTAAACCTACTTTCAGTTTAACCCCTTAACAAAAATTGCTACTGCTTCATTAAAAAAAAAAAAAAGATAATTTAGAAAGATGCTTCCAGAGTTAAAAAGTTGTTTTGTTTCTTTGTCAGGATTCAATATAGAAGTGCTTTAAAAAGTAAAAGAAAAAATATGCTATATTAACTCTAATCATACTATAACTTTGGTGGTTATATCAAGATAATGAAAAGTGATTTTAAAGCAAATTTCATTATCAGACATAAAGATCAAGTCAAAATTACAGAAGAGTAAAAGGATGAATTCATCAGGGAGTGTAAAAATTCTTTTTTTTTAAAGATTTTATTTATTTATTTGACAGAGAGAGATCAGAAGTAGGCAGAGAGGCAGGCAGAGAGAGAGAGAGGAGGAGGAAGCAGGCTCCCTGCTGAGCAGAGAGCCCTATTCGGGACTCGATCCCAGGACCCTGAGATCATGACCTGAGCCTAAGGCAGCGGCCTAACCCACTGAGCCACCCAGGCGCCCCGGGAGTATAATAATTCTTGACTTTTAATAAGTAACAACAGATTTGGGGATATATAGGGAAAAACTAAGAACAAAAATCATAACTTCTACCTTGGATGACAAATGGAAAATAATTTCAACACCCTTATTTTAAAATTACATAGACAAATGGTCATCATATTGGTAAGATATGTAAGACTTGAACAAAATGATCAACTAACTAGATATGCTTGATATTACATTACAGTAACGGAACTAACTGAGGTCAGTCTTTGGTGAATCACAGAAACAGGTGGAGTTGTCAAACAAAGGAATCTTTGTTTACAACATACAAGGAGTTCACAGGGAATAAGTTCCAAAGCCTTGACTGTTTGAACAGGAGAGAGATTTTTATTTAGTATTTAAAATGAATACTCAGAAGGGAGAGTTTTATTATCCCATGTATGGTTGGTCATAAGGTTGTGGATGCATGCACATCCACATATGTATTTGTGCAATATGTATTGCATGTTCACCTGAATGAAGCTTGTATTCCACCGAGGGCAGAAACGTCAACGTTAGAATAAAGCAGAGGTAACTGTTGGACAAGGGAAAGGGACTCTGCAGGCTTCAAGAGCAGATAGAAACTAGATGGGGTCTTGGGCTCATTTTCTGGGACAAGGAATGCAAGGCCTTGATTGCTTTTGAAATAGCACTAGGAGTTTTACCACTGATTTATTGTCTCAATAGCTTAGGCTATTTCCTGGTCTGGTGGTGACTGTTAGTTTTCCCATTGCCTTGTTCCCTCAAAATCCTTAAGGAGTGAGGTTTTTGCATTTCTTTTTAAGAACCTCCCAGGAAGTTTTGGAAGAAGTGTGCTTGGGCAAGTACACAGGTGGGGTATAGATCATTGAAAATAGCTGGGGACAAAAAATGACTTTTCTTATGTCAGGAAAACTATATCTCTTCTTTAATTTTCTAGGAACCTCTAACTCTTTCTGCTGATGTTACCAGCAGGCATCTGAGATATTACTGATTGTTCTCTTGAACCTAAGGAAAAAGAAATGTAGAAAGCAAAAGACAAAACTTTAAAATCTATCCTCCAACTCATCAATTCACTGCAGCCACCTCTCTGTCTTTCCCTTTCTCTTTTTCTCTCTTTCTCTTTCTCTCTCACTTTCTCTCTCACATACGCACAACACACGCAAATCAACTTAAAACAATTTTTAATTTTCCCTATTCCATTTTAATATACTTGAGGCATGATCATTTTCTTAGTAAATACAAGGAAAAAAAATCTAGGATTCCATCATTCTGTGTGATTAAAGTATTGAGGAATTTACTTCCAATAGCACTTATAAAAACATATTTTATTTAAGGAATATTATATAATCAGGTGCCTGCATTTTTCTTATTCTCTAACTAGTGTTATTTGGCAATTAATATTTTGTCAATCAATATTCCCCTATACCTGAATGTGTGGGCAGTGAGAGATGAGTTAGAGGCAAGGATGGTGAACACTCCCAACAACTGCAGACTACATATATCTTAAGCCATGATTTTCTTTGCAAAGGTCAACATTGATAATGTTGTAGTCATACCTCCGTGTACCAGGAAAGAAGTAGCATATTTCTTGAAAGACACAGCTATCAAAGCTCCATTGAGAAACCGTAAAGATGGAGAAGGGATTTGCAAATTAAATATCTGATAATGGACATCTACTCTGATTATTTAAAAATGAATAAAAATAAAAAACCTTACTAATAACCAAACAGAGTATCCAATTTTACATGTGAAGGAAATAATGGAAGAGACATGTCACCAAAAGTATATGGATGGCTTATAGGCACATGGCCAATTTCTCAACATTTAAACATTAAAGAAATACAAATTAAAATCATAATGAGACATGCTTACATATCTATTAGAATGGCTAAAATTATAAAGGCTAATTGTACTTGGTCTGAGCTAGATTGAGAAGCAACAAAAAATCTAAACTGTTGTTGGCATATATCATGATACAACCACTTTGGAAAATAGTTTCAAAATTTTTTTAAATGAAAAATATGTTGCAGTTACACAAATAGCCATTTTATTCTAGGCATTTAACCAAGAAAAACAAACCCTATGTTCATACAAGGACTTGTATATGAATTTCATAGCAGCTTTATTTTTAAGAATTGAAAACAGTGGAAATGTTCATCAATGTCCATCAATAGAGCAAAGACAATTGGAGAATCTCAAAGTAATGATGCTGAAAAAAGAAAATCCAGGCAATGAATAGTATATACTGTGTGATTCCATGACTACAAAAAATCTAAAATACAACTTTATATATAGTCACAGTCATCAAATATATGGTGTGATTTTAGTGCCTTCTTCTGTGCTCCCATAGCTTCCTACACTTGAATCTCCGAGCATTTCTTACACCATGTGAAAATATGAACTCTTTCTCTTTATTCTGTCTTACTAGAATAAGAATCCTTGAAAGTTTATGGACATTTGAACTCTCAGTTATTAGCAAAAATTCTATCACACAGTAAGTTTCCAAATATAAAAGCCAGAGTTTTACAATGACTTCTAAGCTTTACATGATCTAGCCACTCATTTAACCTCTGTGACCTCTTTCCCTGCTACTCTTCAGTCACTCACAATGGCCTCCTTGCTATTCCTCAGATATGCCAGGCATGATCCAACCTTATGGCCTTCAAGATAGCCAATTCCTTTGTCTGGAGTGACCTTATTGCTGATAGTTCTGCGCAAATTCATCACCTTTCCATACATTTGTTCAATTGTCAGCTTCATTGTAACTGCCCTGATCTTTCTATTAAAAATTTTAACTCCCCATCCCCTGCCTAGCAACCTTGATTTTTCTCACCCTGATCGAATTTTTCTTTTTCCCCATTGTACTCTTCCTTTTTGAATGCACTATGCCATTTTTATTAAGGTTTATAGCTTTGAATTGTCTCACCCATTAAAATAAAAGTTCTACAAAGCCAAGTATTTCATTTACCAGTGTAGTCTGAAGTAATATCTGCCATATAATAGTTCAGTACACAACTGGTAAATTTCAAAATAAATTAATGTTGAGAGTATACTGAATTTCATAAGTCATTTCAATATTTTTTTCCAAAAAAATAAACTACGTAAAACATACCTTAAATTTACTTTCAAAATATTTTATAGCATATAATGGACAATATACATAAGCCTTAAAGAAACAATCCTATAATTAACCATTTCATACCTACTTAAAAACTGCATAATACCACACTCTTAGATCCTCTTTGAATGCTCTAAAATAACCCTTCAAAGGAAATACATTTTTAAAAATCACAGATTTGGGGCACCTGGGTGGCTCAGTGGGTTAAGCCGCTGCCTTCGGCTCAGGTCATGATCTCAGGGTCCTGGGATCGAGTCCCGCATCGTGCTCTCTGCTCAGCAGGGAGCCTGCTTCCTCCTCTCTCTCTGCCTGCCTCTCTGCCTACTTGTGATCTCTCTCTGTCAAATAAATAAATAAAATCTTTAAAAATAAAAATAAAAATAAAAATAAAAATCACAGATTTTTTGGCAAATAATTTAATCAAATAAAAGTTTCATTCATCTATGTAGATCATAATAAATGTTTTTAATAAGCATGAAATTATAACTCTGAAGTGTGCTAAAATGAAACCACCTGCTAAGGGTGAGAGAACAAAAATAAACATCCTTTTTCCAAATAAGAGGAATTTATTACCTTTGAATCAAAGCATGTGGATTTGTTTTAACTGGCAATAAAGCAATATGGAGACACAAACCATAGAAAGTCATATTTTAGATTTCCAAAAGACTTCTAAGTGAAGAGTATACATTTTTTAATTGCTACATAATGCTACATAATGACAAGATGACAGGTTGTGACAAATAGCATTTTAAAAGCTCTACTCATAATGGAACGGAAGATGTCATTTCCCTATAATTTTATATATGTCTTTAATTTACTATATCTGGATACAACATATTACCAAACAGATGTTCATCAAAGACTAAATCATTTTTAATGGAACATAATAATTTGAACCTACATCTATTAATCATTTTTTTCGATCTAACATTTATAGTCTCGCTAAACATTTTATCAGTTGTTGACAAAATTCAAAATAAATAGGATAAAAAGTCGTGTTTGGGGGCGCCTGGGTGGCTCAGTGGGTTAAGCCGCTGCCTTCGGCTCAGGTCATGATCTCAGGGTCCTGGGATCGAGTCCCGCATTGGGCTCTCTGCTCAGCAGGGAGCCTGCTTCCTCCTCTCTCTCTGCCTGCCTCTCTGCCTACTTGTGATCTCTCTCTGTCAAATAAATAAATAAAATCTTTAAAAAAAAAGTCGTGTTTGGAAAAGTAGATTTCTTTTCAAATTGGCATTTAAATGAAAATATTTGCTGATATTTTTAAAACTTTAAATGTAATTTTATATATATCTGACCTATCAGATGATATAAAATTTTTGGAGAAAATATGACATATTTTTTTATCTTGGTTGAAGGTATTAATAAAGAGCAACTGTTTGTATTATTTGTATTGTGATATCTTAGTTAATAAACATGAATAACTGGTATAAAATATGTTTTTTTAAAAATTTTATTTATTTACTTGACAGAGATCATAGGAAAGCAGAGAGGCAGCCAGAGAGAGAGGAATGGAAGCATGCTCCCAGCTGAGAAGAGAGCCCACTGTGGGACTCAATCCCAGGAACCTGGAATCATGACCTGAGCCGAAGGCAGAGATTTTAACCCACTGAGCCACCCAGGCGCCCTAAAATATGTTTTTTTTTTTAATATAGAAGTATAGTTCTTGCCAAAATATGGAACTAGCTGGAACTGAATGCCTCCTTCAAAGTCAGCTCTGGAGAAATTATCCAAGTGTAATATGGAACTATTTCAGATATTAACCAAAAACAAAGAAATGATGATAAACGCCTTAAAATACTCAAAGTTGCCCTTGACTGGTATGTTTCAAGCTCTATTCCTGGTTTGAAGACAGGTTTTAACAGGCCTGTCACTGTAGAAATCCGCTGGATGTTTAGAGGCTATCAGAACTGTACAAAACATTGAAGGGGTAAAGACTTGAAAATTCTTTAGAGAGATTAGCTCCCTAAGGCATTATTCCTCCACACATTTTCCTCCAATCAATTAAGACTGATGGATGAGGGGCACCTGAGTGGCTCTCTCATCACGTGGGTGGTGGGTTAAGCCTCTGCCTTCATCTCAAGTCATGGTCTCTGGGTCCTGGGATCCAGCCCCACATCGGGCACTGCTCAAAAGGAAGCCTGCTTCCCTCCCTGCTTGCCTGCCTCTCTGCTTACTTGTGATCTCTCTCTCTCGCTCTCTTTCTCTCTCTCTGTGTCCAATAAATAAATAAAATCTTTTAAAAAAGGCTGATGGATGATAAATTATGAAAACTGCTCCCTCCAAATGATGCTTCTTCATAAGGATTTAAGAATTTAAAATTGAAACTTGACCGTAGGATTTATCTTATAGAATAACATCAAGTGAAGGCAGTTATTATTAGTTCTGAAGTATTGGTGATTCTGAATTCTTGGCCTCATTAGTAAATTTATTTTTAAATTCTCCCATGGAGTGGTGATTGGCCTTCAGTCTTTCATTGATATACATCATTGGGTCAAATGAGATGTGTGTGCCCAGAACTATATATAATCTTTTTTGTATTTCACTGGAGATGGCATTTCTGAGTTTTGTTCAATTGAATTTGAAAAAATGTTTTAATAGTCACTTCTAGAGTTGGCCCTGGAGAATATCTTCCTTTTTTTCTCTTCTCGATTCTCTGAAAAACCCTGACCAATTCACATTATCACAGTGATATCACATTTCAAGTTTTTCCAAACACTATAGCTGCAAAATAGAAGGAAGCTACTCAGAATGGAATACTATTGTGAATGATTGAGAAAGAAAACATTATTATAATTAAGCTACCAGGTTTCAATGTATTTTATTGTTGCTTAGGAAATCCTAGCATACCCAGACTTTACAGAGATTTGATGATCCTAAGAAGAGCTGAACTTATGGACCAAAATAACTATGCACATAAAAAGTACAATTACTTACCTAAAAAATATGATGTGGTTAACTTTATATGCCAATCCAAGTGTTATTGGAACAGGAATTTAAAAAATAGCTTAGGGGCGCCTAGGTGGCGCAGTGGATTAAGCCACTGCCTTCAGCTCAGGTTATAATCTCAGGGTCCTGGGATCAAGTCCTGCATCAGGCTCTCTGCTCAGCAGGGAGTCTGCTTCCCTCTCTCTCTCTCTCTCTCTCTCTCTGCCTGCCCTCCGTCTACTTGTGATCTCTCTCTGTCAAATAAATAAATAAAGAAAAACTTAAAAAAAAAAAGAATGACTGTACTTTTAAAAAATAGCTTAAAAGCGGCGCCTGGGTGGCTCAGTGGGTTAAGCCGCTGCCTTCCGTTCAGGTCATGATCTCAGGGTCCTGGGATCAAGCCCCACATCGGGCTTTCTGCTCAGCAGGTAGCCTGCTTCTCTTCCTCTCTCTCTGCCCACCTCTCTGCCTACTTGTGATCTCTCACTGTCAAATAAATAAATAAAATATTTTTAAAAATAGCTTAAAAGTATATGATAAAATAATGATATACTTATACAAGGAAAAGAAAGATACTATACTGTGAATATAAATTAAGTGAAAATTGTTGAAATAAAGAATACAATAAATGGAGACTAAGATGAATATAGCTGTAAAATGAATAAATGAGTTGGGAAAAACAAACAAACAAATTAATGACTTCTGCCCAAATACAGCAGAAGAGAAAAAAAAATAAAGAAAATATTTAAATAAGTACTGAGATAAATTTTGGAGAATTAAAGAAAGATAAAAGATACCAGACTTAAAATGATGCCAAACACGAGATATCAGAAACAAAACAAAACAAAACAAAAACTACACACACTAAAAACCACTCGTATACATTATGGTGAGTTTTAAGAATATCAAAAACAGAGAAGAGCATAAATGATGCCCAAGAGAAGAACAGATCACCTAAAATGTACAAGAATAATACTGACAGCACAATTCTCAATAGTAATAGCATATAAAGAGACAGCTGGGAGTTTTTATAGATGGAAAAGATATTTGAAACTAGGTATTATACATCAATCCAAATTATTGATTAAATTTGAGAGCACAGTAAAAATACAATGAAGCATGTTAGGTCTTAGAACATTTATCACACAGAGACACACATTTTGGAAAACTTCCTTGGAAGACAGCTCAATTTAGATCGAGAAAACAGAATTATGTACTCAAAGGCACATTTTGAAGGAAGGATTGAATATAGTCTGCACTGCAAATATTCTTTAATCGTATGTTCTGAATTTCCTAAATTTAAGAAGTATTTGTTCAAATATTTACCTTTAAATAAATCCTAGGAGACTTTTTCTTGGATTCTGGAAAATCAGTCCATTTGGATACAAATCTTTTTGTCACTGATGGAAATTTTGATAGCCCTTAACTGTGGAATGCCTAATGTATTGTTACAGCAATTGTGATTTGCCAATACATGGGTGATGTGTGTGTGTTGTGTGTGTTTATTTTTATTTTTGATGGTTTAACTCTTCTATGAGATTTTTAAGTAGACATGATTTTAATAAATTATGATTTGTTGAAATTTATCTGAGGTTATATATAATAAAATGAAATTTGTGTGAACTAAAGAAGTGCATCTCCATTTTTTTTGTTTTAAGAGTAGACTGGTCTTTAAAAATTGTCCAAAGAAGTACATTATATTTATTATTAAATTTGATAATATACTATAAAGTATTTATGGTCATATTGGACCATATCAAATTCTACTATTAATTCATATTAATAATTACCATAAGAGGAAAAAGGGATATTTTTCAAAATAAAAATTAGCATATTTTTCAGAATATGATATAGTGTTATTCACTGAACTGAGGGAACAAATGTCAAAGTCTAACACAGTTTACAGAATGTTTTAACATAAATTGAAATTTAAATCTGACCAAATTTCACAGTTTTAAGTAAAATGATAGCACTTTATATCCTTGAAAAGTGGTAAGTGACCCAAAACATGGCTTAGAAAAACAAATTTAACACTACACTAGTCTGAGATGGTTAAGTTATGGTACAACTTGCCATTGTGTATCATCAAATGGTATATTTTTTTCTTTTGGGCTTGTCATTATATTTTATTTTAGCCATTCTGGTAAGTGTGTAGTGATATCTCAGTGTCATTTTAATTGCATTTCCTTGATGTCTAATTATGTCAAAATATATTACTTTGATGTTTAATGCTCTGAGCTTTCTCAGTTCAAGACCATGAAGCCATTTAGGAAAAATACAGTTGCAGAGGCACTCATAGACCAACTCTTATTTCGAAATAAGAAGAAACATTACTACCCATTCCAACAAAAAATAGATTTGTTATGCAGCAGGGATTTTATAAATTACCTACACAACTTATATAGTAAGATGAAATGGGACAGGCGGCTTCTTGCAGCTATATACAACATCATTTTAATTTCAATTTTCAGTATAATTTTTCCAAGGTATACACAGAATATATATTTAATGTAAATTGTGAACATTTTAAACTCTGTATATGGAAATTAGTCAATTTTAAGTTTATAACAATCAAAATTAACGGAAGTTTATTTTATTTTTTTTTTCTTTTTTCTTTTTTCTTTTTTTTTTAATTTTTATTTTTTATAACCATATATTTTTATACCCAGGGGTACAGGTCTGTGAATCACCAGGTTTACACACTTCACAGCACTCTTTAAATTAGTTAGCTTTCTCTGCATTGCAAGACAGAATAATCAAGAATTGGTAAGAAAAAAGTAATCTCTGTAAAATTACCGGGGGTGCATTATAAAGTGTTCAGTAACCGATCAAACTCACAATTTGGATTGAATGGCAAGTGATTTTTGAAATCTGGAACTCATTGTCAATTTTTTTTTTCTTCATTGTGTCTTAATAAATTACTGTGTTCATTTGCATGGAAGTGAAGAAAAATGCATGACATTTCATCTCAACACTAACACCTTTAACTGGCAACTCTGAATGTACTTTACAGCAGTGTAACAAAGTAAAGATCAATGATGTTTCATGAAATATTTGTTATAATTCTCAAGGAGATAGGGAGTTTGTGCAAAAATGCAAATCACTTTGCGACTAAACACATTGTTTATTTCAGCTAATTTTAAGAAAATATGCTGAGAATCTCTCAAAAAAGGAAGCAATGATTTAGGTTTGCCTTCAAACTCCTTATCTAATCCTGAACCAACAGCACATAGTTCAAAGAGCAACTAATTTGAGTAGCTCCAATTTACACATTTCCTAACAATGCTTAATTTAGTGGAATTTCTGTCCAATTATGGTAATTTGATGTAATGAAAGACAAAAGTTCAAAAAGATCATCCTTAATTTATATAGATGCCAAACTCTGCATTTTCTGAATGACGCCCAGGAACGTATTTTCAAAAACAAACAAACAATGCCAGAACCACTATTAGGTCATCTCTAGGCAGAAAGTGACTCAGAGCTTACATTACTCTCTCCCTGAAAGTATACTGTAGGCACTGAAACTACTACCCTGAGTCTGTGCTATCAAATTCCTTAAGTTAGAAAGTTTTAAAACCCGTCTGTGTGGGAGTATTTCATTTACAGATAGAGATTTGGTTGTTTATACATTTTCATACTTGATTTTTAGGATGTAATAACTATGTTTTAAAATTCATGGTGGTTTTGAATACTGTTGGATAATTGTGCTAAAATGGTATATCCATTCCTCCTAGGAAACAGAAATTATAGAAAGGTAGTGCTTTTCAAATCTGACATCTTTGAGTCATTGCAGTTTCATATAAATGCAATAGGAAAAGTGTCATTCATGTTTATGATATTTTCTATAAATAAATTAGAATGTACTGGAGGCCTGATATAAAGTGGGATGCCTAAACTTCAGTAAGATCTTGTTTTCAATTCAAAATAAATTTTATTTTTTATTTTTTTATAATGTCCCTCAATTTCAGATAAGCACCCCCATAAGGTGGACTCCGTTTTTTTTAAGATTTTATTTATTTTATTTGACAGATAGAGATCACAAGTAGGCAGAGAGGCAGGCAGAGAGAGAGGGAAGAGGAAGCAGGCTCCCTGCTAGGCAGAGAGCCCGATGCGGGGCTCGATCCCAGGACCCTGGGATCATGACCTGAGCCAAAGGCAGAGGCTTTAACCCACTGAGCCACCCAGGCGCCCCCAAAATAAATTTTAAATTGAATTATGCACCTCTAAGTTCAGAGACAATAAACATCAACCAACACAATTAATAAGTTCTATTTCTTGAAATTTCGGGAACATTGATAGTCTCATCTCCTGGAAGAACAACAGCTAAAATTTTTGGTCATGGATTCTTGCTAAAATATCACTTTCCCAAAGAAAATTAATGTTAGGAATTTTCATTGATTGTTATTGATCATGAAGAATATAACAACCACGATAAAAAGAGTAGGAAAAACATGATATCTCATCTGTAAGGGCATGTGGAAAGTAGGAAATGCTAATAAAAATAACTACCATTATTTCCTAAGTTAACATAATATAACAGAACAAAAATATTTCAAAACAATGTTTTCTTTTTTTTTAAGATTTTATTTATTTATTTGACAGAGAGAGATCACAAGTAGGCAGAGAGGCAGGCAGAAAGAGAGGAGGAAGCAGGCACCCTGCTGAGCAGAGAGCCCAATGTGGGACTCGATCCCAGGACTCTGAGATTATGACCTGAGCCGAAGGCAGCGGCTTAACCCACTGAGCCACCCAGGCGCCCCCATAACAATATTTTCTAGGCTCATTCTGATAACTCTTTTCTACATTCAAATTTAAAGGTTGAGGCATGTGATATATATTACACAAAAAACATCCCAAGGAATTCGTTAAAAAAAAAACTCTTAATAAAGAACAAATCCAAAGGAATTTCTTTTCTAATTTAATTAACAAATTATGAATCGTCTTACCTATTTCATCACAGTGTATCAGGCACCAATAATATTTTTTAATCGTCACACCTGATGCAATAGTTATCATCTTTCAGACATACTGATCACGAACAAGCAAATAAACAAGAGCACCGTAGCTTAAGATCTACCTGCATAAATATAGGCTACTTCAGACAATCTCTTCACCACAACATAGAAATGAATAGAAATCATACATGCTCTGTATGGACATACAGATGAGATAGAAGGGGATGGATGTTAATATATGCAGAATCCATAATATGGAAAAACAGAATACAATTTTAGAAATACCCAGGTCACCATCATTGTTTTATTTTTATATGTGTAGATAAGGAGTTTAATAAACAATCCATGACTATTCAACTCCTTATATTTTGAAAATTTTAGTAAAAGTAACAAACCTAGCACCTAGAAAATTATACTTATCTGCAACATACAGCTTTGCCAGCATGGTAGAGGAAAAGCAAAACAAAATAAGTAAGAAAAGTTTAACATTTCACAAGAGATTTGCTTTTATTTTTTATTTATTATTTTTTATTTTTCATTAATTATTTACTTCTATTTTCTACTTTATTTTAATGAAAATGTCATGACCATAACATAAGAGCAGAATAAAACCAACATGAGAAATTATTTTTTCATAAGTTAAAATAAACTAGCTTGGTGATTAATTCAAAATATATTACAAACTTCAGTGTTCTTGAAGTAAGTATCACTGCATAAACAAATGAGTCAGGAGTCATAAACTAATGATGATTCTAAATGTTATTTAGAGAGACATTCTGTACTTAATATATTTCAAATATTCTACACAAGGCAAAGTGGATCCAAGTAATCTGTAGGCAAAATAAGATTTTAGAGAAGTATATATTTCCAACAGTACTTATAAAATATTACCTTTATGTAAGGCATCATCCTGGACTTTGTGGAAAACACACAAAGGAGTAAGAAGTGGCCCTTCAAGAAACATATACAATATCAAGGTTTAACATGAAGCAGCATGTCTTCTCTAAGTAAAAAAAAAAAAAACAAAACATTGTACCAACTGACTTTACTGAAACTTTATATTTATTGCTCTCATTTTAGGTCATAGTGTCCTTCTGCATGCAGGCTGCTATAACGGACATGATATAGACTTAATAGCTTATAAAGAACAGGAATTTATTTCTCACAGTTCTAGAACGGAGAAGTTCAAGATTAAGGAATGGGCAGATCCAGGGAGAGCCCACTTCCTCATAGATGGCTATCTTCTCACTGTAAACGTACATGATGAATGAATCAAGAGAACTCACTGGGGTCTCCTTTAAAAGGACTGTAATCCCACTTATGACCTAATCACCTCCCAAAGGCCCCTAAGTTTTAATACTATCACTTCCAGAGTTAGATTCCATAATATGATTTTGGGAGACATAAACATTCACACCATAGTATATATAAACAAAAAAAGACACAAAAACAACAAACAAAAAAATTATTTTAACTACCTATTATTTTAAACTACATAAACTTTTAATTTGTTTCTATATAATATTAAATAACTCATTTGAGTGATTCACTTATATCCAATGCATCTGAGTGCAATTAAATTTGCTTACCCAGCATATCCAGAAGCATATTTCTTCAGACTATCCCATTCCCCACCTTACAGGATTTACCACAATTAGAAGACAGGGGATAGAGGATAGATAGATAGATGTATACATAAACACACTTGTACATACACATATGCATATTTTTTCCTGTTAATGATACTCATGCAAATAAAATTTAAGCTCAAGGAAACATGTCTTGTGTGTTACTTAATATCCAGTTTTTAGTCAACATCCAAAAACAAATAATCCAATAAAACCATGGATAGAAGACATGAACAAGTGTTTCCCCAAAGCACACATTCAAATGTTCAGTAGATACATGAAAAGATGTCCATCATCATGTATCATCAGGAAATTGCAAAGCAAAACTAGAAAGAGATACCACCTCACACCTGTCAGAATGGCTAAAATCAACACTACAAGAAACAAAAGGTGTTGGAGAGGATGTGAAAAAGTAACACTTGTGGGGGCTGCCTGGGTGGCTCAGTGGGTTAAGCCTCTGCCTTCAGCTCAGGTCATGATCTCAGGGTCCTGGGATCAAGTCCCACATCGGGCTCTCTGCCAGGCATGGAGCCTGCTCCCTCCTCTCTCTCTCTCTACTTGTGATCTCTCTCTGTCAAATGAATAAAATCTTAAAAAAAAAAGTAACAATTGTGAACTGTTGGTGGTGATGCAAACTGATACAGCCATATTTGAAAACAGTATGGAATTTCCATAAAATTTAAAAATAGAAGTCCTTTGTGATCCAACAATCCTGTTGGTGTGTATTTACCCAATGAATATAAGAAAACTTATTCAAAGGGATGCTAGCACCCCTATGTTTATAGCAGCATTATTTATAAAGCTAAGATATGGAAAGCGCCCAAGTATCCATCAATTGATGAATAAATAAAGAATAAGTGGTATGTATATACAATGGAATATTATCCTGCCATAAAAAAGACTGAAATCTTGCCATTTGCAATAACATGGTTGGAACTAGACAGTATAATGCTAAAAGTGAAATAAGTCAGTCAGAGAAAGACAAATACCTTTACTCATATATGGAATAAAAGAAACAAAACAAACAAGCAAAGGGGAAATAATAAGACATAGAAAGAGAAACAAAGCAAGAAACAGACATTTCATTACGGAGAACAAACTGATGGTTACTTGAGGGGATCTGAAAGGAGTGATGGATTAAATAAGTGATGGTGGTTAATTAGAGCACTTGTCATGATGAGCACTGAGTGCTATATGTTATATTATACACATGAAACTAATACAACCATATATGTTAACTAACTGGATTTCAAATGAAAATTTTTTAAAATCCCAGTTTTTAGCTCACATTCTGGCTTACAAAAGGGATTTAGTCAGGAATTTGGAGATTAGTCAATGAACAAAAAAGGGGTGAACAGGCAGTTGTTAGATAAAATTACTATCCTTTCTGGCATTATCTTATACCTTTTATCTAGAAGTATTTTTAGCACTTTAGACTCTTCCTATTTTATTTTGAGTCATTAAACAAAAATTTCCTCAAAGGACCTTAGACTCCATCCAATTTGAGCAACAGTGTGAGAGAGGAAATGGTGTCAGGAGGAAAAAAAAAAAAAGATGAATCTACTTTTGTTTACTAGTGAATGCATAGTTCTTCCACAGAAGAAGCTCTAAATGGTCAGGGCTCCAGCTTTATATGTGTTCAGTCATATGTTCAGAAGTAGGTAACACTATCAAAAAATATAAAGCATCTGAGATTATTTTCCCTTATTTGAAAGCTGGTGTATGAGTCTGCCGTAGTTTCTTGGGTGTTGATAGAAGACGCAGACTCATGGTTCAGAAATAATATAGTTTATTATTCACAGCAATAGAGGTAGCCAGAATATTAACAGTATTTGTGTGTGTGTGTGTATTTGTGTTTGTGTGTGTGTGTGTTTGTGTAGGGGTGGGAGTTATATATCAGTTCTGAGCCTCAGTTCCCACAAGAAGAATCAAAACAGAGGCAGATAATATTTGCAAACACAACAGGTTAAGTTAAAAAAAAAGATACTATTTCTGTCTTCCAAGTCTATTCAATACAACCATCTTCAAAGGATGGCCTAGAACAAATAATAAATGCAGAAATGTAAGCAACCAATTGAAAAGTGTCTCCCAAGAAACACACTTTGAGAGTCTTCATTTGACAAAAATACTATAGGATATTACATGGATCAGGTGCATTGAATACTGGAAGGTTAAAATTACAAGGGACCAAATATTTTTAAGCAGTTCTGGCATCCAGTAGAGTTCAAATAGGTTTTATAAGATTGAGGAAAGAAGCCATCAAAACCTGGGCCCAGGGGCCCCTGGGTAGCTCAGTGGGTTAAGCCTCTGCCTTCGGCTCAGGCCATGATCTCAGGATCCTGGGATCAAGCTCGGCATCAGGCTCTCTGTTCAGCAGGGAGCCTGCTTCCCCCCCACCCTCTGCCTCTTTGCCTACTTGTGGTCTCTGCCTGTCAAATAAATAAATAAAATCTTAAAACAAAGCAAAACAAAACAAAAATCCTGGGCCCAATTTTCCCAAAAGTATGATTCTGATTCTAGTCTCTATGATGTTATCCCTTGAAGACAATGCCTCTAATTGAGTTGAATTAGTTTACTAAAGAGCATACCCCCATTTGTTGTAGGAGATGAACAATATGCAAGAGGCAAAATGCCACATGGAAGCCACCTGGTCTTCAGTGGAATATAGAATCAGTTCCTTTGGGATGAATTTGTTCCACATTTGACTTCCCACTTAAGGGAAAATAAGAGTGCCTTCTAATAGATTTTAAATAGGAAATGACAACGGAAGCTTATACAAGATTATAAAATGGGAAATTTCATTTAGATAAGCAATCATTTCAAAGTCATCTTCTTAATATTACAGACTCTTCACATAATCATAATTTTATTTTGGTATTATATGGTAATTTCAAATATAGTAAATATAAAGAATTTACCTCTGTAATTATAGCGAGTCTGGTCATAGTTTAATGGCAACAAAACTTCAATTTATAAGTATGGTCTACCAATTATTAATACATTTGGAAATGGTGTGTCATCTTCACTCCACTTGTCTCACTAAAACAGTGAGCCAAAAAAAGTAGGTCCAAGCTGTTTACTATGGTCAAATGGGTTGCTTTTGCACTTGGTAAAGAAGCAGTCATATTTTGGAAGAAGAAACTGAGGCTATTAATATTTTCAACTTATTTTCAGAAAAGGAAAGAAAGGATAATCTAAGCTAAAGCCAAAATCTTACACAAGGTGGCAGGAGAATGATCTTTTCCCAGATAAAGGGTTTTTCATCTTAGCCATGTTAGGAGGAAGAAGAGATGAGACATTGTGGACTTGACTAACGTTTGTACACTGTTCAAAAAGTTTTCAAAATAATGTGTATTATTTTTCTTCTTTTAGTTGAGACAAAAACAAACAAAGAAACAAAAAACACTAATGAGCTTACTCTTAAAAGGAGGTAAACAAGAAACTAGCAAAGATTGAGTGTTAGGTATTGTCCCCCTCCTTTTTTTTTTAATTATGTTATGTTAGTTACCATACAATACATCATTAGTTTTTGAAGTAGTGTTCCATGATTCATTGTTTGTGTAAAACACCCAATGCCCCATGCAATATGTGCACTCCTTAATACCCATCACCAGGCTCACCCATCCCCACATCCTTCTCATCTTTAAAACCCTCAGTTTGTTTCTTGGAGTCCATAGTTTTTCATGTTTCATTTCCCCTTCCAATACCCCCACTTCATTTTTCCTTTCCTTCTCCTAATGTCCTCCATGCTATTCCTTAGGTTCCACAAATAAGTGAAACCATATGATGATTGACTTTCACTGCTTGACTTATTTCACTTAACATAATCACCTACATTCCCATCCATGTTGATGCAAAAGTTGGGTATTCATCCTTTCTGATGGCTGAGTGATATTCCATTGTATCCATAGATCTCATCTTCTTTATCCATTTGTCTGTTGAAGGGGATCTTGGCTCTTTCAACAGAATGGCTATAGTGGACATTGCTGCTATGAACACTGGGGTGCATATGGCCCTTCTTTCCAGTAAAATAGAGCTAGCCTATGACCTAGCAATTGCACTACTGAGTATTGACCTCAAAGATACAGATGCAGTGAAAAGAATTAGGTATTGTTAAAGCACAAATGCAGGGGATAGAAGATATGGTACAGAAGAGGGAAGGGCGACCATATGGCAGAGTAGAATAAAGTAGCTCAGGAAGAAATTAGTCATATCCAGATATTGTAAGGCATGTGGGGTTGGCAGGGAGAGCATGAGAAATCATGAGAGAAGAGAGAGAAAATGGACCAGGCAGGAGAGGTTTATAACATTTTAACATCTAAGGTAAGCATATGCAAAGCAGAATAGGGAAAGAAATAAAAGTTCTTATAAGAATCAATACATAAGGAATAACGTGGAGGACACTGGGAGATGGAGAGAAGTGTGCTGGGGGAAATCGGAGGGAGAGACAAACCATGAGAGACTGTGGACTCTGAGAAACAAACTGAGGGTTTTGAAGAGGAGGGTGGCAGGTGGTTGGGTGAGCCCAGTGGTGGGTATTAAGGAGGGAATTTATTACATGAAGCACTGGGTGTGGTGCATAAACAATGAATTTTGGATCCCTGAAAATAAACTAAAAGAAAAAAAAGACTGACTACAGACATGGACCTCAGTGTAACACAGATATGGAACTCACTGTAATACCAGCCACTTCCCACCGACACACACAGACTATGATAATAATAAATAATAATGCAATTAAGAAAATTGCCTGCCAAATAATTTTTCCTCTTTTTTATTTTTATGATTATTATTTTTATTTTATTTTTAAAGTTTTTATTTAAATTGTAGTTAGTTAAAATAAGGTTAATATTAGTTTCAGGTGTACAATATAGTGATCAACACTGCCATACAATGGCTTAAATAAAAAAAATGAAAAAAAATTTTTTTAAAGATTTTATTTTTAAATAAAACCTCTACACCCAAGGTGGATTTCAAACGTACAACTCCAAGATCAAGATTTATATATTTTACTGACTGTTCCAGCCAGGCACCCCAACAAATAAAAATTTTATAAAATTGTTGAGTTTGTGGGAGTCTCATTTGCTTAGTCAGTTAAGTGTCTGCCTTTGGTTCAGATCAGGATCTCAAGAGTCCTGGGATCGAGCCCCATATTGCTCATGCTCTCTCTCTCTCTCTCTCTGGCTTTTGCTCTTAAATAAATAAATAAAATATTTTTAAAAAAATTGTTGAGTTTGTTTAACTAGTTTTAAACTAGTAGACAGAGATGAAGATAAAGTATGATGTAATGGCACGGAAAAATACAACTTACACGTTTTAAAAAAAAATGTGCAATGCAAGTTACCTCACTTCTTTTATCACCACACTGGGACTTTCCCTACTGAGTTGTTGTAATGTAAGGACCTATTTTATATTTTTATATTTTAGCAAGAGGCTTTCATTGAGGTTAACCCTTAAACTGTCCTTGTTCCCCTTCCCCCAGGGGATTCACTTAAAAACAAGTCCTGGAAATCAGCTCCAGGTAACAAAGCCCATATACAAGGGTGGGTCAGGCCAGGTGGAGACATCAATCAGCGGGAGGGGGGGGGCGGCGTTTGCATATTGTCTCCCTAGATACTAATGAGTATGCCCCACTCCTCTGCTCTTTGGGAACCTTTTTGGCACTAATTCTAATCAAGGTGTAATAGGCTGGGTCAAATGTCTATACTAGGGTAAATTGAACCTCAATTGGTCACCTAGCCTCACTGTGGAGTTTCCTGTGTGTGTTAAAATCTCATTGGTCACCTGTGCGTGGCCAGGCCTGACTGCATGGCCTTTGCCCTTAAAAGCTAGACTGTGAAACAGCAAAGGGTTGCCTTCTCTCATAAGAGGTGTGGCCCCAAACGTTCGGTTAGATTCTTGATGCTTCGCATGAAATAAAGCTTTCCTTGACCTTTGCTTTACATCAGTCTCGCTCCTTTAATCATAGACCCATTATTGGGGCATAACAGTATTAATCTTAAAGTTATAAGTCCACAATGCATCCATCATCCATTCTACCCCTTAACATTCCCCTTTGGACAGACCCATGATCTAGAACAAGCCTTATTTTATAGTGCCTTGTAGGAGATTTTGGCTGCTGCCTAAATTGCCTACTTTCCTCTCACCATTACCACGGAAATTGGGTCCACTGAAACAAAGGGGTAGTGTAAGAAATTAACACTTCCATAAATCTCTTTAAATAATAAAGTATAAGATAGTGATACCTTTTTTTCTGCCACATAACCAATTCTTGCAAGAATAAGGTCATATAAAAGAATTTACAACACATGCTAGCATTATCCTACTGGACCCAGATCATTTGTATGTTTCTCTGTCTCTGAGAAATGTAGTTATTTACATGACTGAAACCTGAAAATTGTTTGATATGACCACTAATATCACCTTCTTTTTTTAAAGCCTGTTTAAGGCTTCTGTAATACATAGGTTTTTTAAAAACTTATTAAGCATCTTGTATATATCAAACACTTTAAAAATCTCTGCTTTAAAAAAAAAAAAAAACTCTACCTCAATGGAACTTTGAGTCTGAAAAAGATACAGGCAATATACAAGGCAACAGATAGAATAATTATATATTTGATTATATACTCTGAGGATGTCACATTAAATTGATATGAAAACGATCAGAAGGATCTGGATTTTTTGTCAAAATTTTTTGCCTTACAAAGAAATTGATATTTAGGGAAAGTTGTTACTGAAAGAGGTCCTGTGTCAACCAAAAATGTTAAACCATGATCTCGCTAAATTTTCCAGTTGTGATCATTGCTTTGTTTAGCTGTCTTCTATTAAGACTGAATTTAGTAATTCAGTCTCAGATTCAGTAAGTCTTTTTTTAAAAGATTTTATTTATTTATTAGAGAGAGAGAGGGAGGGGCAGAGGGAGAGGAAGAACCAGACTCCTTGCTGAGCAGGCAGCTGATGCAGGACTGGATCCTAGTACCCTGGCATCATGACCTAAGCTGAAGGAAGACACTTAACCAACTGAGCCACCCAGGCACTCTAGACTGTAAACTTCTTAAAGGTAAAAAAGTTTATTCTTCTAGGAGTTCCACAGACATTTCTAACATCCATAAGAAAGCATGTACTGATGTAAAATGCCAGCAAATCAAATTATTTAAAAAAGAAAGAAAGAAAGAAAAGGTATATCTGGATAAAGAGAAAAACAGAAAATCTAATAATACATTGAATTATTAGAGCAAAGAGTGGAGGAAGAGAAAATAAATATGAGATAGAGATTTCCACTAAAAGAAAAAAATTGAATAAGGCAGGAGATTTAGAAAATTATTATGACAGACTTGAGAAAAAAATAAAATAGGAATTTTTAGAAAATAGCAATAAATGAAAAGGTAAATTGTTCCTACCTTTATAATATTAGCTGTTTGTTGTTGTTGTTGTTGCTAATTTACCTATTTAAGCTAATAAACAAAGAAAGGTTTCATTTAGGAATAAGGTTTATATATATATATATATATATATATATATATATATATATATATTTCCATTTAGGGATAAGGTATATATATATATATATATATTTTTTAAATTTAATTGTTAGAAAATGTGTCACAGAAAGTGTTTAAACTTTAAGATACAGATGCAACATGTAATGAACTGCATTGTTTGAACGTCTAATTTGTAAATGCTGTTAGAGGAAACTTGGTGGAAATGTTCCTATGTGCTTGTGTTTCTGGAACTAAGTATATTTATTAATAAGGAATAGTTTAAAATTATGAAATGACCAGGAGTGGACAATTTTCCTAATCCTATCAGCTCTTTGCAGCTCTTTTATTAGCCCCCTTCAGGAATACCAGCTTTTTTATCTAATTAAATTTTATATTAATGTGCTTTTGACTTTTGGCCTTTCTCTTCCTTCTGTTCTTTTTTTTCCCCTAAATTACATGTTTCTGTTTAACAGCTACTATCAATTCTTTGATATGAATTCTCAACATCAATTTACTAACTCCAGAGATGAAGGAGCATCAATATTTAGAAGCGAAGAATACAAAGCCTTGGGCATCTGGATGGCTCAGTCACTTAAGCATCTGCCTTCGACTCAGGTGGTGATCTCAGGGTCGTGGGATGGAACCCCAGGTTGAACTTTCTGCTCAGCTGGGAGCCTACTTCTCCCTCTCCTTTTGCCTGCAGCTCCCTTTGTTTGCGTTCTCCCTCTCTTTGTCAACTAAATAAAATATAATAAAATAATGTAAATAATACATTTATTTATTTATTAAAATGCAATTATTACACAATACATAATGTATTGCATAATTATAATAATGGTTAAATAATTTATTAAATATTTATATTAAATATATCAATTTAATTAAATAAATATTTTTAGAATTTAAAATATTTCAAATTTAGATTATTAAATATTAAATCATTAATTTAATAAATAAATATCTAAACATAATTAAATAAAATAATTTATTTATTAAAATGAATAAAATAATGTTGTCATTATCTCAGCATGTATTTTTAAATAGTCTAAAAAAAAATCTAATAAAGTCTAAATACATTGAGTTCAGATATTTATACAAGTTAACCCAGACACTCAACCCACAGTTTCAAAACTTTTGTTTTTATCTACTACTCAAAATACGATTTTAATGTATTTATTTGTAACTTTGACATAGCAAGGAAACTTGGAGGAAAAGGAGACATTTGCTTTTAATATTTGAAAATTATTTTGTTGATTTAAAAAAATAAAAACCTTAACACGTGAGCATTTCTTCTTAAATAACACTGTGAAGTTTCTGAGTCGCATTCTATTAAAAGTGCTGATAAAATGGCCTCAGTTACTCATTTAAATTATCAGCTGAAAGGGTAACAAATGAAGTAGAGAGCTTTTTAATTATTTATGAATGTATTGCTTGTGGATGGAGTGCCACATAGAGTTACCTCTCTTTTTGGCTTTGTTTTGTGAGCAGCAGTGGAATCTATGAATGAGATTAAACATAAGGACATTCACAGAAATTCTTAATGAACTTCTGGGGAAGGGCAATAAGTGCAAAAAAAAACTGCAGCAAGACTAATTACAAATTTCAAGTGGTCATCGCTTAATTATAGAAGCTTTTAAGTTCAAGTAATATATCTTTTTCATGAGCCTATCATATTGTATTAATTACCACAAACTGCACTCTTGAACACTTATCTTTTCACATATTTCTTATTCTTAGTACTTAAAATTACCCTTATGATTGATAAGTAAATGGATTTTACTGACAATGCATTTATTTAAATAAATAAATAATGCTGTTTATATATATAAAAACAATTGAATATGTGTATGTGTATAATGATTTTTTTTTCAAATTAACATCTTAGTTCTACCACATTAGTTACAAATAGATATAGACTTTATAGATTCATCAAATATTTTATTCTCAAATTTATATGTCCTTTGTGAAATAAATGAAACTGTATATATTAAATATAATCCTATCACATGTAACAGTTACTAGTGCATCCCAGGAC
Organism: Mustela nivalis; assembly: GCF_964662115.1. Lineage (NCBI taxonomy): Eukaryota > Metazoa > Chordata > Mammalia > Carnivora > Mustelidae > Mustela > Mustela nivalis. The sequence goes on along the minus strand of NW_028136020.1, from coordinate 106,427 downwards.
ATACATAGGTCAGGTCCTCCTCAAGGCATCACGGATAACTGGATTTAACTTTCTATCCTAGGAGTCTTCTGTATATTTCTGTGGCTTTTATACTACAATCAGGAGGAAGAATTCTTTTGCTAAAAGCTTCCAAATGACTATGCGAGTAGATTATTTGTAGACTAGTGATATAATATTATTATTTAATATGTGAAGCATGATAAAATAAAATGCTATTGCCATATTTAATTTGTTCAGTAAAGCATTCATTTAGTTATCAAGCATTCATTTTCTTTTTTTAAAGATTTTATTTATTTATTTGACAGACAGAGATCACAAGTAGACAGAGAGGCAGGCAGAGAGAAAGGAAGGGAAGCAGGGTCCCTGCTGAGCAGAGTTCCTGATGTGGGGCTCTATCCCAGGGCTCTGGGATCATGACCTGAGCAGAAGGCAGAGGCTTTAACACACTGAGCCACCCAAGAGCCCCAAGCATTCATTTTCTTTATACAGAAGAGATAGAACAATATTATATAGTAGAAAATACAGTAAATAATCTAGAAACCTTGATCATTTTGTTTTGGCAATTTTAGAACATAAAATTAGCTAAAGCTCAAGTGCAAGTTATATTTGTATCATAGGAGGAAAAGTTAATTAAAAGTTTATTACCATAGTTTAACACTTCAACAAAATGATAACGAGTCCAAAATCAATGAATATATGAAGTATACAATAAAAACAATAATCTTGAGTGTATGTGACTCACTGTAGGTATTGATAGGCTAGAAATCAAAGGGAAAGTATCTATAGGGTTTGTTCAGTTCCATGCTCATCAGATTAATAGGCTTTCTCATATTGCTTCCTTCACCACATTAATTTGTCTAATGAAGTTTTCAAGAGTTAAAGACAGTGATAGGTTCATGGCTGGAGAGAAGGTACAGAATCTAAGATAGTTCAGCAGTGCTTATTATTTAAGAGAAAGACAGCATGGGAGGTGAGGGGTATATCATGTATCCTGTTTTCACTCCCTTTGTGGAGCACCTACCCTGGAGGTCATGTAATAATAACCAATGACCAAAAAACAATAAAAAAACCCAAACATCCATGTGGAAGTGCCATCCCTGCCTGGAGATGAGTAGACTGCTCAAACAGATCCTGGGCAGGCATCTCAGCCCAGGCCTGTGCTGGGGAAGCTGGTTCATGGCTTTGGGCGCAATCAGGAAGCCAGCAAACTGACAGGAGAGTGCAGCCAGGGTTAACAGGACTGATGATATTTTTGCAGCCAGGCCGCGGGTGGACACCCGCTCAAGGAGCCAGGCTAGGAGGCTGCCCAGCGCCAGCGCTGGCAAAGCTTGCAGCCCCCGGGGCTTCCCCCCGCGCCCCAGCCAGGGCGGGGCCTCAGGAGGGAGGGGGCGGGGCGGCGCGGAGAAGGGGCTTTGCTAATTGCCAAAGCGAAAAGGGAGCTCGCGGAGGACTCAGGAGGGAAGGGGGCGGGGGCGGGTGGAGGGCGGCGGGGAGAAGGCGCTTTGCTAATTGCCGAAGCTGGAAGTGAGCTCACAGAGGATGTGGCTGTGAGTCTGGGAGGAGGTGGAGGGGCTGGCAGAGGAGGGGCGGGCAGCGCCGCGGTGCTGTGCTGAGGCCCAGTGGGGACTGCAGGACCCACCGGACTCGCCGCCCATACGCTCCCATGTGAGGCTCCGCTGTCCCGCTCCTGCTGCCTGCTGCCCCTCCCTGCCCCAAGGCTTCTCCGGACCACCCTCTGCACAGGGGTAAAGTGACACCGCGCCGCGCCCTCACCTGGAGCAGAAAGCGCGGACCAGACCTGGGGGCGGAGAGGGAGGTTGTGGAGGCCCAGCCTCCCGGAACCCCAGGGCACCGGGACCACCCCGGACGCTGCGCCAAACCCGGGTCCTCATGGGGTCGGGCTGGGGACAGCGCCTTGCGAGGTGCCCCCCGCCAGCAGGCACGCTAGCCCCCATCTTTCCGCAGCCCCATGAGCCCGTGCTGAGGACCCCCTTCCCTCCCCCGCCATGGTCCCGCTGCTTTTGTTCTGGACTTGGGATCCCAGGTGGAAACTAGTCCCTCAGACCTCCCTGGCAGCAAGGAGGGCAGGGAGGGATTCTTGGTTTTCTGCCTTGGCTCCTCCTCTCTCCCCATTCACAAGCCTTTTGGCTTCCCTTTCCTCTCCTCATTGTCAGTTGTCTGAAATGGTTTTCTTCTGCATGTTGACCCAAAGAGCTATTTCATGAATGAATATACACGAAACTGAGTTGGGGCCCACCTGTGAGAGCCCACCTGTAGAGGCCTTTCATTAGAATGGTCTCTGGTTCTAGCCTCAGTTCAGAATACTGCATGTACCTGAGGACCAAGTCCAGATGTTTCTTTCATCTCTGACTTGAATTTGAAATCCTCCTCAGACTTCAGCTTCCAGGATTTCTCCAGTCCTTGCTCTCCCACTGTCTTGCTGGGGATCCGCCATGAGTGTTGAACACAGGAATGAATGAATGATATATACCCCAGACTGCTGGGGCTTTGTCTTCTTTTGCTGAGGTTGGAAAGGCTTGGGAGAGACCCCCTGTATGCAGATAGAGAGCTGCATGCAATTGCTTAGATAAACGTGTTCCCCACTTAATTGCTTGGGCATTGAACATTTCGCCCTTAACCTGTGGCTTGAGTAGTTAGGAGGAGACAATCTGGAGGTGAATCAGAAGATGGCTGAATCCACATGGTGGTGGTCTGGGTTTGGGAGATTTTCCTGTAGATTCAAAGGAAAGATATAAATTCTTCCAGTGGGGAGTGGTAAACTTTTTATCGATGGGAGATGGAAAATAAATGGTCTGGTTAAACTTTCCCGCCCCCTCAAAACCCATTATTTGAAAACACAAAAAGCAAAGTGAAGGGAGAAATCCTCCCACTCCCATTCCCACTCACCTCCATAGCCATCTCCTCTTCCAAGAACCTAACAGACAAGGTGCCAAGAAGTGTTAGGTACCAGCAGTGGTCTCAGATCTCATTCAAGAATCATGGTGAAAGGCTTTCAAATAGATTGTGGGGGAACAGGGGTCCAATTAGGGGGGACAAGTTTAAGGTTTGCCTGGTCCCCTAAAAATTAATGGCACTAGAGAAGATGAGCTTTGGGAACTATAGCTTAATGGATACAATGTGTTAAAAGCTTCAGTGAGTCATGGTGGGAAGAGGCTATGAGGGCAGCAAACACAGTCTTAGATGATGTTATTAATAGCACTACAGGCTCTAGATTTCCTGTGGTGGTGTTCTTGGCAAGACCAGCCCGGCCAAAGTGGATACTCTCAACCTGGAACAGAGGGTCTTGGAGATGCCAGCACGTGAGGTATAATGAGAGGGTAAAATGATAGGAGGTGTCCTTTGGAAGGACTGACTCCTTGACTTTAAAATGGAAAACTCAAATCTGTACGTGAAATCTTTCTAAATACAAAGAGGGCCAAGGCCTCCTAAGGCCAAGGTCTCCTCGTCACTTTCAAAGATGTCGAAGAATATATTCAGACATTTCAAAGATGTCCTCATATCATTGGTTCCCACTCTGGAATTCTATCAATAAGGTGAGAGTTCCTGTAGTTGAAAAAGAGATCTAAAAAGACTTCCCTTTCTCATGTAATTTCTGTAACCTCCAGGACACACCCACCTCCCCCTTCCAGCTCTGTAATGAAGCCACAGCTGGTGCCAATTTGTGGAACTCCTTAAAGGCTATTCTCCCTTATATACCCCCGGACCAAGTTCCCATGCTCCCTCACCCGATTTTCTGCACTCACCTCCCACCTGGTGTGTTCACACCTGCAAGTGCCTTTTACCAACCCCTTTGCCAAAAGGCAGCCAGAGTGACCTTTCAAAGACCTATCAGTTCCTGGCATTTGTCTCCATAGAAATCTGCACTGATCTTCTAACAAATTCTCAGTCCTCCAAAGGCACCCATAATCCTCCCATCAGTCTATTCATACCCCTCCAACTGACTGATGCCTGTTCTGCCCCATCTCTCTGCCCTTCAACCACACTGCCTCCTTCTTCCTGTGGAGACCTCTCATGGCACCTGCCTCCAAGCACAGGTGATTCCCATTGATGGGAAGACCCTCTTCTCTCCCCCATCTCCCCACTCCAGTTACTCCCACTTATTCGTGAGCTCACAAGCCCCATGGTACACACTCTCCATGCAGCCTGCTCTCTCTTTTCTAGCACTGGCCTCCGTTTCTAGCTGTGGTTGTGTCATGGATGTCCTTCCCCAGCCAGCCTCCAAGCTCTCCTTCCCTTTAGCTCCAACACCTGACACAGTGCCTGGCACGTAGTAAGCCCTGGCTAGCTTCTAAGAGCCTCACTGAGGGACTGAAAGCATTTTAAAAATGTCACTACGTAGGCTCCAAACTGTAGGCAGAAAAAGCTTTGCCTGGATTGACATTTTAGAGACGTATTGGTCAAGTTGGATGTGTTCACTGACTTTGCCTTGTAAAATTAAAAAAAAAAAAGGACCTCTGTATCGCTTCGCATCTAACGAAGGCGCATGTATACTACTAGACCACGTTATGAGCTTAATGGAAGGAGACAAGATGTTTTCGCTAAGAAAATGTATAAGACTGTTGAGGTCAAGTGGGAGGAAACAGTCCGTTTGTTGGAGCATTGCTATCTTACTCTATCACAGCCACTCTTAAAAATCTGACACGGGGTGAGTCAGAATTGTCTGTCGGAGATGAGTTAGATCTGGCTCATGTTCCTACAGACATGAAAGCCAGAAACGAAGAAGGAGGCTTTGAAAGCGTGGGTTGAGGAGGCCGTGTGGTTCACTGCGATGAGCTAAGTGCCCAGGGCCACCAGCAGACATGCTGGCCTGTGTCCGTCCTTTGTTCTGGGGTCCCTCTTGCACCATGTGGTGAGGCTGGTGGCTGGGAGCAGCTCAGACAGTACCTGGTGGCATCTTACCTCTCCCACCCTCCTGTGGGCTCCAGTAGGTCCCAAGGGACAGCCTGCCTTCCTTGAAAAGCCCAGTAGCACTGGGAGCAGAAACTGGGGCCAAAGAGTGAGCACCCTGTTTGACAAGCTGGACCAGCCACCTCTTCTTCAGATGCAGGGGGAGCCCTGGCATGCTGACTCCTCCCTTCTCCCTTTCCCCTTTCCTCTCTTCCTCCCTCTTTCCTTCCCCTCTCTCCTTCCCTGGTGGTGCCCTTTCCCAATGCCCACTTCATCCCTTTGCCTTTCTACATGCCTGTCTTCTAGAGTTTCTTCTCTTTCCTCCCCATTACTTCCCTTCATCTGAATCTCCTCTTTGGTTCCTTTGTCCCTGCTCTCTGCTCCTCCTCCCCTTCCCTGGCTCCTGTTCAGCTCCATAGCTAATGCAGGCAGAGCTGGATTAACATGCTCACTTGCTAGCTCAGCCACCCTCCAGAGAAGTCACTCTTCGGTGGCCACCTTCCTGACCCTCTGGTCGCTTCTCCACTTGTTCAGATATTGCTCTGAAGTCTGAGGAGGACAGAGCGGGGCTGCCACAGAAGCAGGCCAGAGGAGAAACCAAACCATGTGTCCACACTGTCCCCCAGCACTGCTGCTCTGAGAGCTTTCTGAGTCCTCAACAGGGTTAGGATTTAGGGGCTTCTTCAGAACCGGGAGTGAAAACAACCATAGGTCAAAAGAAAAGCTAGGCCCCCATACAAAAATAATAATCACAAATGAAAACTATGTTAACTCTGAGTCCCAAAGTCGAAAAATTGCCTTGAATCTGTCACTAGAAAGCACCCAAGGCCTCACTCTCTGGGTTCTGGGTGCCCTGGGAATGGCAGGAGGCTCTGACAGGCGCGTGGGAGTGCGGAACTATGGGGGCTAGCCTGCCTTCTGGCAGAGGGGGGGGGAGGTGAGGTTACCTCCTGTGGCGCCATCCTGGCCCGACCCCCTGCGGACAGGGTGTGGCGCGGCGTCCGGGGTGGTCCTGGTGCCCTGGGGTTGGCGGGAGGCTGGGCCCCGACCACCCCACACCCCGCACCTGTCCTGCGTTTTCTGCTTCAGGTGAGGGCGCGTTGCGGTGTCACTTTACCTGTGAGCAGAGGGTCCTCCAGAGAAGCCATGGGGCGGGGAGGGGCAGCAGGCAGCCTGAAGGCCTGAACGGGAACGGGACACCGCGGCGTCAGGGGCTAGGCTGCAGCGTGGGAGCACAGGGGCAGCGAGTATGGTGTGTCCTGCAGTCCCGAATGGGCTGCAGCACAGCACCCTGGCGCTGTGCGCCCCTCCTTCCCGCCTGGGCAATTAGCAAAACCCCTGCTCAAGGCCGCCCCCGACCCGCCCCCCCCTTCCCTCCTGAGTCCTCTGAGAGCTCACTTCCAGCTTTGGAAATTAGCAAAGACCCTTCTCTGCTCCGGCCCCGCCCCCTAACTTCTGAAACCTGAGCCATGGCTGGGGTGCGGGGCTAAGCCCTGGCATGCTACTGCATTGCCAGCTCCAGCGCTGGGCAGCCTCCTAGCCGGGCTCCATGAGCAGGTGTCCATGTGCAGCCTGGCTGCGAATAGATCATCAGTCTTAAACGCCGGCTGCACTCTTGGGTCAGTTTGCTGGCTTCCAGATTGCGCCCAAAGCCAGGAACCAGCTTCCCCAGCACAGGCCTGGGCTGAGATGCCTGCCCTGGATCTGTCTGAGCAGTCTCCTTGACTCCAGGCAGGGATGGCACTTCGACCTGGATGTTTGGGTTTTTTGTTTGTTTTTTTTGGTCATTGGTTATTACATGACCTCCAGGGTAGGTGCTCCACAAAGGGAGTGAAAACAGGACGCCATATATAAGCATACAGCCATTCTAGAAAAATAGCTTGGGGTTCTCCTGGAAACGCTGCATTGGTCCTTGCACTATGGTTTAATAGAAAAGGGATTATGCACCAAGTTACTTAAATGAGCATAGGTTGAAATCGTTTACTGAGAGTAAATATTTTAAATAGTTATATTTTAACTAAATCTAGCATCAATCATAAATCTATTACACGAAGGTTACAGGCAATTTAAAAGCAAGAGCACTCTCTTCAGGGTTTTAAATAATCCCTGTCTGTCTTGGCACATGAGAATGCAAAGATAGGAAATGGTTTGTAAAAGATCATATAATAGCTTTTACTAATTCTATTTATTTGACAGACAGAGATCACAAGTAGGCAGAGAGGCAGGCAGAGAGAAAGATGAGGAAGCAGGCTCCTCGTCAAGCAGAGAGTCTGATGAAGGGCTTGATCCCAGGACCCTGAGATCATGACCTGAGTCCAAGGCAGAGGCTTAACACACTGAGCCACCCAGACGCCCCCAGATGAAATACATTTCTGACTTAGAAACTTCAGATAGAATTATTTTGTCCATGATGACAACTGAAAAAAATGTGTCATCCCTAAACCTAACCTTAAACCCTACCAACGCTGAAACCTAAGCTGACCTTAAAGCCCAAACTAGAACCCTGAATCCCAAACCTGGAATGGAACCCAAAGCCTGTACCTGAGCCCTGGATCCAAGCCCTGAACCACGAACCCAAACCCTAAACCAGACCTCCAAGTCATGAAACCTGAACCCAAATCTCAGCATGAAGTCAAACCCCAAATTTGACCCTGAACTTTATCCCATAAGCCCTGAGTCTTAAAGCCTAAATCATAAACTTAAAGCCCTAAACTATAACTCTGTTCCCTTGTCCTTCACTCTAAACCCTCACCCTAACACTAAACCCAAAGCCTGATCTAGAACTCTGACTAAAACCTGAACCTGAACCCAAATTCAAACCCTTCACCACACTTTGCATATGCACTTGCCATTGATGGATATTTGCAGTTTCTACCTTTTGATTTTTGTGAACATTGTTTGGGTTGGGGGCTAGGGTTAGGGTCTTGGATTAGGGTAGGGTCCAGGCTTGAGACCAAGTTGAGGTCAGAGTGTGGGTCTGCATCAGGGCCATGTTCAGTGACACTGTTTGGGTCAAGGACTGTTGTAATTCCACATTGTTTCCAATTCATTGTTCCTTAGCTATTTGGGGGGAAGTTGGGGGGTATTGGGCTTCATGCAGCTTGAATTTCCGGAATGAAATGGCATCAGCTGGACCCGGGGAGGGAGCAGGACCTTCCACTCAAGGGTGAGCTCCCACAGTCCTGCACTGCCTTGCACCGCCTGCAGAGGGCGCCAGACCCCAGCTCCCGCCCTGAGCCCAGGCTGCACAGCCACAGCTGGGACCAGAGCCCCGCCTCTTCAGGACCCACTGTGGAGACTTCTGGAGAATGTGGGGCGCCTCCCACCCTGACAGGACAAGCTGAGGAGGGTGTGGCTCTGCATCCACACTGACCGGACCCGTTGTGGAGGACGCGCCCACACTGGCAGCAGTCCAACCTCCTAAGGACCAGATGCTGGAGGAGCTGAGGAGAAGCCCCCTGAGTGGACTGTCAAGGGGTTCGTGGTCTCAGGACCCCACAGAGGAAGGGCGCCCTGTGTAGACACTGGGGCTTCCGTCGTTTTGTGTGAGGAGACGTGGCCTCCTGCTGTGCTGTGCACGGGGCTGTGGGGTCCCCCCTTTCTGGGCTCGGGTGATCCTAGGACCTCGTCTGTGTTTGTGTGCTCGCGGATTCGGTTTCTGGGGCTCCTCAGATGGTCTGCAGTCAGGGAGCGTCAGCCTTCTTTGGTGCTTGTGCTCTCCCCACCTCAGCCCTGCGGGGTCCTTCCCGTGTCCACACCCACTCCAGGCTTGCGCCGAGTCCAGAAATTCGGGAGCCAGAGTGAGGACTCTGTAGACGGTTTTGGGGAGAGTAGGTATTTTCCCAGTGTGGGTTCTACCCTGAGCACAGTGCCTCCCCATCTCCGTGTGTACCCCTCCCTGTCTGTCGTCATTGTTGCAGGGCTGTCAGATGACAGGTCTGTCACCTTCTTGGTTCAGGGGCCTCCCAGGTATCTTGCTGTCTTGGATGCAGGTGTAAATGAGATCGTTCTCCGCAGTCTCTTTTTGATGGTTCCTTCCGAGCACCTAGGAGTGCCACTAATTTGTGCATATTGATTTTGTTCCTTGCAAGATCTTGAATTTATTTGTTCGATTGGCCTTAAACTCAATCTGCCAGTTATTTGACCAGCAGCATGGATTTAATTGGGAAGAGCAGAGAATGGCAGTCTGGGCTGAGCAAGCTAAGGTCCCATCACAGGCAAGTGCGAGAAACAAAGGAGAGTAACATTATTTCATGGAGGAGGAAGAAGTTGGGAAGGGTGCTTGAAGGAAAGTCCCTTGGAGAAAGGCAGGGTGATGGAGAATTCTCACCAGCTGAGCTGCAAAGCTCCTACAGAAAGTCAGGAGATGAACCTCCAGCTTCCCGTGTGGGGCCTGGAATTGGTGAGTCTCTCCTGTGGGGAATTGCAATGTGGAGTCTGTAATGGGCACTGAGCAGCAGGCGCCCCCTTCCAGCCTCCACTTCTGGCATCCCCAGTCCACTTTACTGGGGCTTCCCTTCCTGCTTTTGCACAGTTCTAACCAGCTTGTGGTGGAAAGTTGTGGAAAAACTGAAATTCCAAATCCACTGCTTCTACTGCACCTGAGATACAGTGGCCCATGATTTAATTCTCCCACGAGTCTCTTGCTAACATGTGTCCTCTCCATGTTGGGTGACCTGGATCTGGGAGGGCTTGGCCTCCATCCCAAAGTCTGATGTTCTCTCTGCTTCCGTGTCGTCGTGCTAACATGGTTGTTTGGAAGATTCATTTCCTCTGTGGTGATTTCAAAGTGCAGTCAGCTTGTTATAGCAGCACAAATACGTGCTGTCTCCACACTCAGATTCCCCAGCCGTCATTTCTTTACCACGTTTGCCACTTCACACGGGATGCTTCAGTGTGTTTGATCCCACACCAGGACAATGTCCTGCAGAACCACCACATAACCTGAAATGAGGACATCATTACAGAACCCATCCAAGGGTAAGTGTTAGGAACCAGGGACATGGCAGGAGTGACCTGAAGACCCCATGGAGAGCTGTCAGGGTGGCTGAGTTGACAGTGGAGGTGAGGGTGAGTGTCTGGCTCTGGCTTTGTGTCCAGGAGTCAGCTCTGTGTGGGGGTGTCCTCAGCTAGGCATGCAGATTTCTGCTCCTCTGAATCCTTTCCGGAGTTCTAAATGGCACAGTTTCCTTCTGGGCAGCAGGCTGAGTCCTCTGGGATTGCCCATGTGTCCCCAAATTGTAGGGCACCTACTGCAAGGCCTTTGGGGTCACAATCCTGAGAACCGAACCAAACCAAAGGTTATGGTTAGGGCCCACCACATGGCAGGCCCGATCTGCCAGCACTCTGTCCATCTTTCTGGGGGAGGAAGCAGTCGAGGGATTTGTTCAGGGTGAGTGTCAAGCTCCAGGTTTGCATCCAGTGGCCTGCTGAATATGGGGGTGTCCAGAGGTAGGAATGCAGATTTCAGTTCCTCTGAATCCTTTCTGGAGTTCCAAATGGCATGGTTCCTTTCAGGGTGGCAGGGTGAGTTTTATGGTGTTCCTCACTGTCCCCAATCTCTGAGGCTTTGGAGCCAGGCCGTCGGGGACACATCTCTCAGGACAGAATCTAGGCTTAAGAGTTTGTGCCTATGGGCATGGCTGCACTGATCTGAAAGCACTGTGGCGAGGATCACAGGGGTCTGAGTTGAGAGCATGGTTCAGGATCAGTATCAAGGTCTGGGTTTGTGTCCAGTGGACCGCTGAATGTGGGGGTGGTCTCAGATGTCCAAGACGATTTCCCCTACTCTGAATCCTTTCCAGCATTCCAAATAGCCTGGTTTCCTTCTGGGTGGCAAGCTGAAATCTCTGGGATTTCTCAGGTCTTGCCATTGCCCTTGCAAGGGCAAGATACTTTTTACAGTAAAAGAATTCACCAGATGAGCTGAACAGCAGAAAAGACACAGCTCAAGAGTTAATCAGTGAACAGGAATATCATGCCAAAAACTTCTTTGATAACACACTACAGAGCAAGGGAAGATAGGAGAGAAAGCTGAGATATAAAGGACAAACCCTCCAACTTTCCAACATCATTCCCTACTTGTTTATTTCCATTGCTGTCAGCTCCTTCCCAGTCAAAAATATGTCACCTGAGCCAGCCTATTTTCTTCCTGAGATTGGGGCACTGCAAAGCCCACCAGAGGGGCCAAGGGCACCCCTATACCTGCTGAGCTGAGCCCATTTGTACCCCAACTGTGAGGAGGTACCAGCCTGTCCCCCTGGTGCTCCATGGTCTGTGGCAGTCCTTCCTTCTGGACCCTGCTTTGCTGCTCTATTTTCGCTAACCCTGGTCTCAAACTAGGGATTGCTCCTGGAAGAGGAACTCAGGGAGATGAGGCTCAGGAGGGTCTCCCTGCCTGGAATCTTCGTGTGAGGAGTGCACAGCCAACAGATTTTGCCCAGGGACTTGCAAAATGCAGAGAGGCAGATTTCTTTTCTCTCTTTCTCTCTCTCTCTAGCCTCATACTAACCAGGAGTTCTTAGAACTTTCTTCAGTGACTTCTAGGTGTAGCTTGGCCACTTTTTCACAGAAAGGCCACTTGAGCATGATGAAACACACGTATAAGCAATTACATTAAAAAAAAAAAAAACAATAAGCCAATGCACACAGACCTTTGACAGCAGCACAGGACGCTCAAGGGACCAGAGTTCCTACCTTGGGCAATAGTGGTAGAGGCCGGGTTCTGCCATGCAGGTCCCTAGACCTTTGGCAGTTTCCACGATTGCAAATCCAGACATGCAGAATCCTGAGGGACAACCTACTATCTGCAAAAGAGCAAAAATTCATCAGGATTCAGAGAGTGGAAATCCATTTGTACTGGAAAAGAAAGAAGTAGGCTTGCTGTGAATCCAGCAGGGAGGACAGGCATAGATAAAGGCTGGTGTATGGGTCACGGAAACTATTGTTTCTCAAGGGTCCTGCTGTCTCTGTAAAATGCTATGAGGACTGTCTCTTGGGGACCTCCTGCTTTCCTACCAGTGACACCCCCAGATTCTGCTTTGCTAGTCCCATGGATTCCTGGGGATACCCAGTTGATAAGCTATGCTGTCCTCATGACAACACTTGCTAATGGACTGAATGTTTGTGTCTTGTCCCAATTCAGATGTTGAAGCCCTGACCCTCAAGGAGTGCCATCAGGAGGTATGGGCTTTGAGAGGTGGTGAGGTCATGAGATTGGAACACTTGTGAATGAGATAAAAGCACTTCTGAGAAACGACCTGAGAGATTGTTCTGCCAGCTGTCATCCATGCAAGTCTACAACAGAAATATGGGCATTTGTAGATAATGAAGCAGTCTCTTGCTAGATATCAGATCTCCCAGGATCTTGCTTTTGGACTTCTCAGTCTCTAGAACTGCAAGGAATAGTACATGTTTTGCTGTTTCAGCCACCCAGTCTGTCATCATTTGTTGCAGCAACTTGAACTGAATAAAGCAGAGCCCAAGTCCTGGTTAATCCCTGCTTCTACTCATTTCCCCTCAGAAAGAGCTTCTAATCCAGAACTGACCTCTGCTTTCCATACACGTGCTTCAGACTCCTTCTGTGAGAGCCCAGACTTTGTAAAAGACTCCTCCCTCATGGCAACCAGCATTCTGTGACTCCTGAGGACTGTCCTCCCTGACTGTATTGAGTCAATCAAACTGATTTTGATTCTGGAGTCCCAGGATCAAGGACTGCATCAGGCTCCCAGCTTCATGGGGAGTCCGCTTCTCCCTCTGACCTTCTCCCCTCTCATGCTCTCTCTCTCACTCTCTCTCTCTCTCTCAAATAAATAAATAAAAATCTTTTAAAAATCTGATTTTAACAGACCATAAGCTTGTTCTTGCTGGTCTTTGGAAGATTAGGCATTAGCCCTTCGGAGAAAGTTCTGAATGGCTGCTTCATGAAGGGGTGAACTGTGTCCCCAAAGTCTCTTTTTGCTGCCTTCTAATCACAGATGCTGAGACAAATCCTCCCAGGTGCTGGTTTTTCAAAGCACTTAATGCTTTGGCTTTGAAGTTCCTCACTTGACAGTTCTGCTTTAATCAGTTTGTGACAAAACAGCCAATTGGTGGTGGATGCAAAGTGCACTGATAAAGTTAATATCAGGGAACAATTTTTTGAGTGTCATGCATGTGCACGTGTGTGCACACACATATCCATGTGCTAAGCATTATGGTAAATGTCTGACAAGAACTAAAACATCAAAAAGTCAGGATACCCCATTAGCTGATATTTTTATTATTCCTACATCCTAAACTATGAAAAACAGGGTCAGAGAATAAGAAGTGGCAAAAAGAATCAAGATTTGAGGCAGTTCGATTTCTCAGCCAGCCTTGATCAATAGGCATGTACACCTGTGTCTAGTTTCAGCTCTGTGTAACCTTGCCATAACCTTGGATAAGCCATTCATCTCTCAAGTTCAGGTTCTTGGTCCAAGGAGGGAAGGGGCACAGGTTGAGTACCTCCAGTGGGACTTCCTGGCAGGCTTGTTCATCCAAGCATTCCTGTTTCAGTTTGAGTAATTGAAGCCAGTCTTTGTTTTACCGAAGGCCAAGCTTGTCCAGTGTGTCCATGCCACCAGCCAACAGCATTTGTCCATGCCATGTAACAACTGAGCAACATTCATAGGAATGGGGGGAGGAAAAGATGTCCACAGGTGTTGACAGATGTTCTGCATGGAGGAACAGGAGCTGGGGCCATCACCTGCTGTTTCTAGTGGCCTTCTCTGTCGAGTTAAAATAAATGGCAATTATTTGCAATGACAGGGGTGAAAGTAGAGGGTATTATGCCAAGCGAAATAAGTCAGTCAGAGAAAGACAATTATCATATGATCTCACTCATATGTGGAGTTCAAGAAACAAACCAGAATCATAGGGGAGTAAAGGAAAAAAATAAAACAAGATGAAGTCAAAGAGGAAGACAAACCAGAAGAGACTTTAAAAAAAAAAGATTTTTATTTACTTATTTGACAAACAGAGATCACAAGTAGGCAGAGAGGCAGGAAGAGCGAGAGAGGAGGATGCAGACTCCCCAGGGAGCAGAGAACCTGATGTGGGGCTCGATCCCAGGACCCTGAGATCATAACCTGAGTTGAAGGCAGAGGCTTTAACCCACTGAGCCAGCCAGGTACCCCTCAGAAGAGACTCTTAATCACAGTAAACAAACTGAGGGTTCTTGGAGGGGAGAGGGATGGCTGGATGGGGTAACTGGGTGATGGACATTAAGGAAGGCATGTGATACAGTGAGCACTGGGTGTTACAAAAGACTGATGAATCACTAACCTGTATGTCTGAAACTAGTATTATATGTTAATTAATTGTATTTAGATTAAAATTTTCTTTAAAAATAATTTTAAAATAAAATAAGTAACAATCCAATAATGATCAGAGTTATCCAGCAGGGAGTATCAGATCTAGATGTCAGTTAAATTTAAGGGGCTTGCCGAAGTATAGGAGAGTCACGCTAGGTCATTTTCCTGTGTGGGGAAGTCTTCAGGGGCAGTTCCAAAGACAAAGATTATTAATATTTCTCCTTCCCCCATTCCTCCTAGAGCCAAAGATGTTTCCTCCACTCACCCACTGGCCCTGTATGTAGGTGTTGCTTTCTCTCTACCAATCAAAAAATCAGTGAGTAACTATAACTTCACCTTTTCCAATATCCCCCTACCCCCGACCTTTGGTCTTTAATGGCCATGGGCAACAGGGACAAAGACATTTTTTAAAAACTTACAGAGATCTATTATGCTCTACTACCTTGGCCCGCATGGGCCACTGCAAAGGGATTCTGTGAACCGTGTACTCAGATGAATGGTCATTATCTTCAAAAAGGCAGGGGCAGTGATAGACACAGGAACCAAAAAAGCAAGAGTTAACGGACCATCAGAATAATGGAGTACCAACACTTTTATGTCCTTGGCTTGAATCCTCAAGGTCCAGTGTCTCAACAGAATTTTCATTTTGGTCTCATCTGCCTCACTTGTCCACCCCTGGGCCAGTTGGCAGTTATACTGAGAACCGGAAATTTTCCTTAGAAGAGAGAAAGAGTATTTGTCAGGTAAACCAAGGAAATGTCCATTATAGGAAGTTAGGCCTTTTGTCATGGTACTCCATTAGCACCCTCCTGACTGTTAAAGAAAAAAAAATATTGTGACACCCATTAAAGAGAGTAAGGAAGATTTTATTCAAGGGATGCTACTATGATGAGATTTTATTGTATAGTATGGGAGAGAAATCTGGCTCAGCTCAGACAAATGGAGATTTACAGCTAAAGAGCATGGTGGGGATCACTGAATGTAAAATTAAGATGGAACATCAAGGGTAAGGATGAAGGGATTCTGGCTAAACCATCTGGACAGTAATATTGTTGAAGGAAGGCTAGGGTCATAAACTATTGAGATCAGGGGATAAGGAATTTTTTAAAAGACTTATTAATACATTTTAGAGAGAGGGAGCAGGGGTAGGGGTAGAGGGAGAGGGAAAGAGAATTTTAATCAGACTCTTCACTGAGCATAGAGCCTGAGGTGAGGCTTAATCTCAGGACCGTGAGATCATGACCAGAGTAGAAACCAAGAGTCAAACGTACAACCAGCTGCACCAACCAGGTGCCCTGGGAATAAGGGATTGGATCAGATATTAAGGGTTATAGATACTGAAGCACCTGGGTGGCTTAGTTGGTTAAATCTCTGGCTTTGGCTTGGTCATGATCTGATCCCAGGATCAAGCCTGGCATTGGGCTTGCTGCTCAGTGGGGAGTCTGGTTCTCTCTCTCCCTCTGCTATTCCCCCTGCTCAGGCTCTCTCTCTGTCAAAATAAATAAATCTTAAAAAAAAAAAGTGGTAAGATACCAGGGGTGAGAGATAAGGAATTTGATCAGATATCAAGAGTAGGATAGAAGATTGCTGAAAAATGACCAAGCAGATTTCTTGCTAAAACTGGGCTAAGTGGGCGGAGCCTAAGGTCAAGGCTAGACAGAAAGAGGACTCAGAGGAACTTGACTCGAGTCTGGTCAAGGAGAAAGTCTTCATCATCCATGACCATTGTATTTTCTGCAGTCACACATTTTACTAATTCTTTTATCAGACATTCAGTGAACGAGAAACATGAACACAGCAGCAATAATATAACAAATGTAAGCGCTCTAGAAGAGACAAAGGCAGTATGGGAATCCACCTCATCAGATTTAGAATATGCATGACTCCATGACTGAATTACTACCACTGCTTGACTGTTGAGATTAAGATGTAGTACAGAGGATCAGAGGGAAGGGAGGGAAATCTGAATGGGAGTCATCAGAAAGGGAGACAAGCCATGAGGCACCTTTAACTATAGGAAACAAACTGAGAGTTGCTGGGGGGGGAGGGGAGTGGGAGACATGGAGAAACTGGGTGATAGGCATTAAGGAGGACACGTGATGTGATGAGCACCAAGGGTTATCCACAACTGATGAGTTACTGAATTCTCTGAAACCAATGATGTACTATCTAATGGCTAATTGAATTTAAATATCTAAAAAAGGCACTTCAAAAAAAAAGATGTAGCATAACTCACAATATCCTTTGAGTGGAAGAATGTGCGGACTTTCCACACCTCTGCTGTCCAAGTCCCATGGCTAGTAGCCACATGTGGCTAATGACCACTTAAAAGGTGGCCAATTCAAATGGAGAAATGCTGTAAAAGCAGAATAAACACTGGCTTTCAAAGACATATTGTAACCAAAAGTCAGAGAGTATTGCCACCCTCACATCACAAACATCGCATGACTTCTACAGCTAATGAGAGTGGGACCCAAGATGAGAGAGGTCAACCTGAAAGTCCATGATGTCAGAAAGAACATGGAGAAGAAAGAGTCACAATCCTGGAGTGGATGGTCTGAAGACTGTCAGAATGCCTTTTTTTTTTTTTTTTTTTTGGTGATTCTGTATACGGACAAGGAGAATTCATTGGAGATGACATCTGTATGCCTCACATTTTCAAGGGAAAATTATGAAAACGCATATAGACCCACAGCCATAGTTTAATTATGTTTGAAATATATTCAGAACTACTCCAGTCAGTAAATTGCATATTTTCACATTTAGCTTCTCAATTTTCTCTTCGGCACCTCCCATTCTTGAAATCCCAACACAAATCACATCTCTTGCCTAAGGACCATAAACTACCTCACTATCAAAGGCTACAGTTCATTCATTCATTTGATTCATTCAAAGCAACCTAATCTTGAGTGATGTCTTAGGCGCTCTTCTAGGGACTGGTGACACGGTGAACAAAATAGGTAAAAATCTCACTTTCATGGAGCCTCTCTGGTATTTAGGGGAAAATCTTTCCTTATCAACATGAAAATACTTTTTATGGATGTTGCTTAGAATTTCAGTTTTTTTTTTTTCTTGACAGTATCTCAGGTGATCATCTTTGAGGTGGTTCTCCTGAAAATATTTTTGGGGGGTACTGACTCGACTTTCTGAGTCAGACACTTTCCTAAAGACAGGGGTCAAAGGAAAAGTGACAACTGTCACTCTTGCAGTAAGAACAGGGATCACAATGCTTGAAACAGATATGCTGCTCAGCTGTCAGAAAGTCCACAAGGCTCCAAATGTGTGTGGCCAACTAACGGAACCTGTAACTCAGAGGTTATCATCCTGAGAGCAATGGGAAATCCCTCTAGTTAAGGACTCTCCTTGACGGAAGCTTGACAATGGCCTTGATTTACTTACTATGATGTTTAGGTAATTATACACATTAAGAAAAGTGCACAAGGCACTTACATTTCCATGATACCATCAAAGATATTGTTGTTTTATTAAAATGTTACATCTAGAGTTGTAACGTATAGAGTAGTTAAGTCAATCACTATGAGGTACAGGTGAGACTATTGTAACAGCCATACTTCCATAAAAAAGAAAATTTTTTTGTGGTTTCTGATCTAGGAATCAGCCAGTGAATAATTCTATATCAGTGTCCAGTTACCGGGCTAAACATGTAATCTATTTATATTTCTGAGGGTAAGCTGAATTGTGATCACTGAGCCAGCTGTATTCTAGTAACTACTCATTTACCCAACATAACAGATATAAGAAGGTAAAAGGCTTCTAAGGAGACTGGTTACTTATATTTTGAACCACATTTTGGCAGGTATAACTTGCAACTTGTGCTTAGTGGTAAGATTTCTGATATTTACTTTCTCCTTCCTTTGGCAAGTCAAGTTAGTTAAAAAGTAATTAGAGTAGAGTCCATTGTTTTTCTTAAATGCTTACAGAGATATAGAACTCTCAAGTTTCTTTACTAGACAGGATTAGATCACATTAGTGATAAAGATCAGAATGATTTACATTGCTAAAACGAGAACTTCCTGTCAGTTTGGAGAAAGCTCATTTTTATAACCAACATATTGGCTGGGCTAGAGATTAATGAGTGCTATGGGTGGGGTGATGAATGTGATATATTCAATGACCTGTGGAATTTGTTCTGTAATTTCCCCACTCCTCTGGTCAGCAGAGCGTCTTCTTCAGTACCCAGCACTGCCCATAACTGCATTCAGAAAATCACTCTCCAAAAATGGTTATTTGTTTTGCCTTTTTTATAATTTTTTAAAACATTTGATTTATTTGCATGTCAGAGAGAGAGAATGAGAGCACAAGCAGGGGGAGCAGGAGAGGGAAGGGGAGAAGCAAGCTTCCTGCTTGGTGGGATTGCACAAGGGCTGAAGAAGACAGAATGGGAAGGGGACAAGGAGAATAGTGGGTTTCAGATTCTTGGGAACAGAGCCCACATCTATTTCTATGTTTATCTCACTGCTATAAACCCAGGTCACAGCAGAGTGCCTGCAGCAGAGTCATGGAAGTGCTCCAGAACTGATAACTATTGCTATTTATACTACTAACATTCCTCCACAAAGGGCCAAGTGTCATAGCTTCTCCCAGTTCCCCACACTGAACGCAATGAAGAATCAAACTATCGGGTGAAGGATGGCGAGGGGCATTTAACAGGACCCAGATCACAGGAGCCATATTGTATTGCAGGACCAGGGGTCTTACCAGTGACTAGGTATTCACTCCTCTTGAGAGGCTAGCTCCTTGGATCTCCCTCTTCAATCCTCTGAACCCATGTCTGGCATCAGAAACAAAAGTAAACATAACGTATCGCCCTTGTTTATTTTTTACTATTATTTGTTACAGAGGAAGAGAGAGATCACAAGCAAGGGGAGCTGCAGGCAGAGGGAAGGCAGGCCCCCCACTAGAGCCTGGTATGGGATCCAATCCCAGGACCCTGGGATCATGACCTGAACCAAAGGTAGATGCTTAACTGAGTAAGCTACCCAGGCGTCCCTTATTGTCCTTCTTTAAAATTTAATGTATTCTCTCTCCCTCTCTCTTTGTCCCCACTCTGTCACTCATACTCACACAATCACAGAGTCACAGACAATAGCAAGGCATTTCCCATTCTAATTCGCTAAGGCACTATGAGCTTAAGCTCAATAGAATCACTTTGCCAGCTGCTGCTCTACCATGCCCTGATCCCTTCTCTATCCCCAAGCTCGATCTGTAACTCAAGTGTCATGGTGGTGGCTCTTTCTGCCCTCCCTCCACAAGGCTGTCATCAGCACACTCTTCCCCGTGGCTCCACTCCCCAGCACTGGCTGCCTTTGGTCTACGGGTATGCCCTCTCCTAGAGCTTTTCCACTCTCCCTGAGGGGAAGACAACCCTTACTTCTCCCCGGTGGCTGTCACGTGTCCACTATATATTGTGACGATCAGCCCGATTAAGAGATTGGGAACTAAAAGACTGGCTTCTGCTTATGGATCAAACTAACTCTGGGGCTTGGGACACATGACAGCAGCACATGGTGGTAGAACTGAGATGGTTAGGGAGTTAATCTGCATTTTCACATCTGGTCAGCAGCAGAACAAAGAAGACACCCCAGATCTCCTATCTCCCAGAACAGTACTCTTCAAGTAACTTACAGCACCATCCTTCTCCAGCTTTGGAAGTGGCACTTTTCCAACCCCAAAGTCTTGATTCTAGGCAGCACTCCGAGAGATACTCCCTCCAGAATCACCCCTGGCTGGAAGTAGTGGTTGGCCAAGGCCTCCCAAATATCTTCCCTTCAGAGTTGCACTTGCATCAAACTCAAAACTGTGGCACGTACAGGACTTTCCTGTCGGCCTCTAGCTCTAATGACCTATTGGACTTCAGAGGTGCTCTTTTATACCCACTTACCTTATAACATCAACGTGTGACTCCTCTAGAATTCTCTCCATGGCTTTTCTCCTGTACTAATTGTTATGGACTGAATTGTGTCCCCACAAAAGTCATATGAAGAATTCCTAATCTCCAGTGTGACTGCATCTGGAGATAGGGCCTACCTAGAAGGAGGTACTGAAGGCTTGGTGAGGTCACAGGAGTCCTAATCTGCTAGGACTGGTGTCCTCATAAGGGTGAAACACATGAAAGCACTCCCCCTACCTCCCCTCTGGGGGCCCACAGAGAAGAGGTCATCAGAGTGCACAGTTGAAAAGGTAGTGATCTATAGAACAACAAGAAAAAGCTCACTGGAGACCAACCTTGCTGGCACCTTGATCTGGAACTTCTGGCCTCCAGATCTGTGCAAAAATACATTTCTGACATTAAAGCTCTCCAGCCTGTGTTTGTCTGTCCCCGACGGCCTGGCTCCAAAGCCTCAGAGATTGGGGACAGTGAGGAACACCATAGGACTCATCCTGCCACCCTGAAAGGAACCATGCCATTTGGAACTCCAGAAAGGATTCAGAGGAACTGAAATCTGCATTCCTACCTCTGGACAGCCCCATATTCAGCAGGCCCCTGGATGCAAACCTGGAGCTTGACTCTCAACCTGAACAAATCCCTCGACTGCCCCCTACCCCAGAAAGATGGACAGAGTGCTGGCAGATCGGGCCTGCCATGTGGTGGTCCCTAACCATAACCTTTGGTTTGCTTTTCAAGATTCTGACCCCAAAGGCCTTGCAGTAGGTGCCCTACAATTTGGGGACACATGGGCAATCCCAGAGGACTCAGCCTGCTGCCCAGAAGGAAACTGTGCCATTTGGAACTCCGGAAAGGATTCAGAGGAGCAGAAATCTGCATGCCTAGCTGAGGACACACCCACACAGAGCTGACTCCTGGACACAAAGCCAGAGCCAGACACTCACCCTCACCTCCACTGTCAACTCAGCCACCCAGACAGCTCTCCATGGGGTCTTCAGATCAGCCCTGCCATGTCCCTGGTTCCTAACACTAACCCTTGGATGGTTTCTGTAATGATCTCCTCATTTCAGGTTATGTGGTGGTTCTGCAGGACATTGTCCTGGTGTGGGATCAAACACACTGAAGCATCCCGTGTGAAGTGGCAAACGTGGTAAAGAAATGACGGCTGGGGAATCTGAGTGTGGAGACAGCACGTATTTGTGCTGCTATAACAAGCTGACTGCACTTTGAAATCACCACAGAGGAAATGAATCTTCCAAATATCCATGTTAGCACGATGACACGGAAGCAGAGAGAACATCAGACTTTGGGATGGAGGCCAAACCCTCCCAAATCCAGGTCACCCAACATGGAGAGGACACATGTTAGCAAGAGACTCGTGGGAGAATTAAATCATGGGCCCCTGTATCTCAGGTGCAGTAGAAGCAGTGGATTTGGAATTTCAGTTTTTCCACAACGTTCCACCACAAGCTGGTTAGAACTGTGCAAAAGCAGGAAGGGAAGCCCCAGTAAAGTGGACTGGGGATGCCAGAAGGGGAGGCTGGAAGGGGGCGCCTGCTGCTCAGTGCCCATTACAGACTCCACATTGCAATTCCCCACAGGAGAGACTCACCAATTCCAGGCCCCACACGGGAAGCTGGAGGTTCATCTCCTGACTTTTTGTAGGATCTTTGCAGCTCAGCTGGTGAGAATTCTCCATCACCCTGCCTTTCTCCAAGGGACATTCCTTCAAGCACCCTTCCCAACTTCTTCCTCCTCCATGAAATAATGTTACTCTCCTTTGTTTCTCGCACTTGCCTGTGATGGGACCTTAGCTTGCTCAGCCCAGACTGCCATTCTCTGCTCTTCCCAATTAAACCCATGCTACTGGTCAAATAACTGGCAGATTGAGTTTAAGGCCAATTGAACTAATAAATTCAAGAACTTGCAAGGAACAAAATCAATATGCACAAATTAGTGGCACTCCTACGTGCTCAGAAGGAACCATCAAAAAGAGACTGCGGAGAACGATCTCATTTACACCTGCATCCAAGACAGCAAGATACCCGGGAGGCCCCTGAACCAAGAAGGTGACAGACCTGTCATCTGACAGCCCCGCAACAATGACGACAGACAGGGAGGGGTACACACGGAGATGGGGAGGCACTGTGCTCAGGGTAGAACCCACAATGGGAAAATACCTACTCTCCCCAAAACCGTCTACAGAGTCCTCACTCTGGCTCCCGAATTTCCGGACTCGGCGCAAGCCTGGAGTGGGTGTGGACACGGGAAGGACCCCGCAGGGCTGAGGTGGGGAGAGCACAAGCACCTAAGCAGGCGGACACTCCCTGACTGCAGACCATCTGAGGAGCCCCAGGAACCGAATCCGCGAGCACACAAACACATATGAGGACCTAGGATCACCCGAGCCCAGAAAGGGGGGACCCCACAGCCCCGTGCACAGCACAGCAGGAGGCCACGTCTCCTCACACAAAACGACGGAAGCCCCAGTGTCTACATAGGGCTCCCTTTCTCTGTGGGGTCCTGAGACCACGAACCCCTTGACAGTCCACTCAGGCGGCTTCTCCTCAGCTCCTCCAGCATCTGGTCCTTAGGAGGTTGGACTGCTGCCAGTGTGGGCGCGTCCTCCACAACGGGTCCGGTCAGTGTGGATGCAGAGCCACACCCTCCTCAGCTTGTCCTGTCAGGGTGGGAGGCGCCCCACATTCTCCAGAAGTCTCCACAGTGGGTCCTGAAGAGGCGGGGCTCTGGTCCCAGCTGTGGCTGTGCAGCCTGGGCTCAGGGCGGGAGCTGGGGTCTGGCGCCATCTGCAGGCGGTGCAAGGCAGTGCAGGACTGTGGGAGCTCACCCTTGAGTGGAAGGTCCTGCTCCCTCCCCGGGTCCAGCTGATGCCATTTCATTCCGGAAATTCAAGCTGCATGGAGCCCAATACCCCCCAACTTCCCCCCAAATAGCTAAGGAACAATGAATTGGAAACAATGTGGAATTAAAACAGTCCTTGACCCAAACAGTGTCACTGAACATGGCCCTGATGCAGACCCACACTCTGACCTCAACTTGGTCTCAAGCCTGGACCCTATCCTAATCCAAGACCCTAACCCTAGCCCCCAACCCAAACAATGTTCACAAGAATCAAAAGGTAGAAACTGCAAATATCCATCAATGGCAAGTGCATATGCAAAGTGTGGTGAAGGGTTTGAATTTGGGTTCAGGTTCAGGTTTTAGTCAGAGTTCTAGATCAGGCTTTGGGTTTAGTGTTAGGGTGAGGGTTTAGAGTGAAGGACAAGGGAACAGAGTTATAGTTTAGGGCTTTAAGTTTATGATTTAGGCTTTAAGACTCAGGGCTTATGGGATAAAGTTCAAGGTCAAATTTGGGGTTTGACTTCATGCTGAGATTTGGGTTCAGGTTTCATGACTTGGAGGTCTGGTTTAGGGTTTGGGTTCGTGGTTCAGGGCTTGGATCCAGGGCTCAGGTACAGGCTTTGGGTTCCATTCCAGGTTTGGGATTCAGGGTTCTAGTTTGGGCTTTAAGGTCAGCTTAGGTTTCAGCGTTGGTAGGGTTTAAGGTTAGGTTTAGGGATGACACATTTTCTTCAGTTGTCATCATGGACAAAAAAATTCTATCTGAAGTTTCTAAGTCAGAAATGTATTTCATCTGGGGGCGCCTGGGTGGCACCGTGTGTTAAGCCTCTGCCTTGGGCTCAGGTCATGATCTCAGGGTCCTGGGATCGAGCCCTTCATCAGGCTCTCTGCTTGACGGGGAGCCTGCTTCCCCATCTTTCTCTCTGCCTGCCTCTCTGCCTACTTGTGATCTCTGTCTGTCAAATAAATAGAATTAGTAAAAGCTATTATATGATCTTTTACAAACCATTTCCTATCTTTGCATTCTCATGTGCCAAGACAGACAAGGGTTATTTAAAACCCTGAAGAGAGTGCTCTTGCTTTTAAATTGCCTGTAACCTTCGTGTAATAGATTTATGATTGATAATAGATTTAGTTAAAATATAACTATTTAAAATATTTACTCTCAGTAAACGATTTCAACCTATGCTCATTTAAGTAACTTGGTGCATAATCCCTTTTCTATTAAACCATAGTGCAAGGACCAATGCCGCGTTCCTGAGAGAACCCCAAGCTATTTTTCTAGAATGGCTGTATGCTATATATGGCGTCCTGTTTTCACTCCCTTTGTGGAGCACCTACCCTGGAGGTCATGTAATAACCAATGACCAAAAAAACAAACCAAAAACCCAAACATCCAGGTTGAAGTGCCATCCCTGCCTGGAGTGGAGGAGACTGCTCAGACAGATCCCAGGCAGGCATCTCAGCCCAGGCCTGTGCTGGGGAAGCTGGTTCCTGGCTTTGGGCGCAAACTGGAAGCCAGCAAACTGACCCAAGAGTGCAGCCGGCGTTTAGGACTGATGATCTTTTGGCAGCCAGGCTGCGCGTGGACACCCGCTCAGGGAGCCAGGCTAGGCGGCTGCCCAGTGCAGGCGCTGGCAATGCAGCAGCATGCCAGGGCTTAGCCCCGCACCCCAGCATGGGCTCCGGCCTCAGAAGTGAGGGGGCGGGGCCAGCGCAGAGAAGGGTCTTTGCTAATTTCCAAAGCTGGAAGTGAGCTCTCAGAGGACTCAGGAGGGAGGGGGGCGGGGGCGGGGGCGGGTCGGGGGCGGCCGGGAGAAGGGGCTTTGCTAATTGCCCAGCCGGGAAGGAGGGGCGCACAGCGCCAGGGTGCTGTACTGCAGCCCATTCGGGACTGCAGGACCCACCATACTCGCTGCCCCTGCACTCTCATGCTCCAGCCTAGCCCGTGAGGCCACGGTGTCCTGTTCCCGTTCCCGCTGCCTGCTGCCCCTCCCCGCCCAATGGCTTCACTGGAGGACCCTCTGCTCACAGGTAAAGTGACACCACGACGCGCCCTCACCTGAAGCAGAAAACGCGGTCCAGGAGCTGGGCGTGGGATGGTCGGGCCCCAGCCTCCCGCCAACCCCAGAGCACCAGGACCACCCCAGACGCTGTGCCACACCCTGTCCGCAGGGGGTCAGGCCAGGACAGCACCACAGGAGGTACCCCCCCCCCCCGCCAGAGGGCAGGCTAGCCCCCATAGTTCAGCACCCCCACGCGCTTTTCAGAGCCTCCTGCCATTCCCAGGGCACCAAGAACCCAGAGAGTGAGGCCTTGGGTGCTTTCTAGTGACAGATTCAAGGCAATTTTTCGACTTTGGGACTCAGAGTTAACATAGTTTTCATTTGTGATTATTATTTTTTGTGGGTGCCATAGCTTTTCTTTTGACCTATGGTTGTTTTCACTCCCGGTTCTGAAGAAGCCCCTAAATCCTAACCTTTGAGGACTCAGAAAGCTCTCAGAGCAGCAGTGCTGGGGGACAGTGTGGACACATGGTTTGGTTTCTCCTCTGGCCTGCTTCTGTGGCAGCCCCGCTCTGTCCTCCTCAGACTTCAGAGCAATATCTGAACAAGTGGAGAAGCGACCAGGGGGTCAGGAAGGTGGCCACCAAAGAGTGACTTCTCTGGAGGGTGGCTGAGCTAGCAAGTGAGCATGTTTGTCCAGCTCTGCCTGCATTCAGTATAGAGCTGAACAGGGGCCAGGGAAGGGGAGGAGGAGCAGAGAGCAGGGACAAAGGGACCAAAGAGGAGATTCAGATGAAGGGAAGTAATGGGGAGGAAAGAGAAGAAACTCTAGAAGACAGGTATGTAGAAAGGAAAAGGGATGAAGTGGGCATTGGGAAAGGGCACCACCAGGGAAGGAGAGAGGGGAAGGAAAGAGGGAGGAAGAGAGGAAAGGGGAAAGGGAGAAGGGAGGAGTCAGCATGCCAGGGCTCCCCCTGCATCTGAAGAAGAGGTGGCTGGTCCAGCTTGTCAAACAGGGTGCTCACTCTTTGGCCCCAGTTTCTGCTCCCAGTGCTACTGGGCTTTGCAAGGAAGGCAGGCTGTCCCTTGGGACCTACTGGAGCCCACTGGAGCCCACAGGAGGGTGGGAGAGGTAAGATGCCACCGGGTCCTGTCCTGAGCTGCTCCCAGCCACCAGCCTCACCACATGGTGCAAGAGGGACCCCAGAACAAAGGAAGGATACAGGCCAGCATGTCTGCTGGTGGCCCTGGGCACTTAGCTCATCGCAGTGAACCACACGGCCTCCTCAACCCACGCTTTCAAAGCCTCCTTCTTCGTTTGTGGCTTTCATGTCTGTAGGAACATGAGCCAGATCTAACTCATCTCCAACGACAATTCTGACTCACCCCGTGTCAGATTTTTAAGAGTGGCTGTGATAGAGTAAGATAGCAATGCTCCAACAAACGGACTGTTTCCTCCCACTTGACCTCAACAGTCTTATACATTTTCTTAGCGAAAACATCTTGTCTCCTTCCATTAAGCTCATAACGTGGTCTAGTAGTATACATGCGCCTTTGGTAGATGCGAAGCGATACAGAGGTCCTTTTTTTTTTTTTTTTAATTTTACAAGGTAAAGTCAGTGAACATATCCAACTTGATGAATACGTCTCTAAAATGTCAATCCAGGCAAAGCTTTTTCTGCCTACAGTTTGGAGCCTACGTGGTGACATTTTTAAAATGCTTTCAGTCCCTCAGTGAGGCTCTTAGAAGCTAGCCAGGGCTTACTACGTGCCAGGCACTGTGTCAGGTGTTGGAGCTAAAGGGAAAGAGAGCTTGGAAGCTGGCTGGGGAGGGACATCCATGACACAACCACAGCTAGAAACGGAGGCCAGTGCTAGAAAAGAGAGAGCAGGCTGCATGGAGAGTGTGTACCATGGGGCTTGTGAGCTCACGAATAAGTGGGAGTAACTGGAGTGGGGAGATGGGGGAGAGAAGAGGGTCTTCCCATCAATGGGAATCACCTGTGCTTGGAGGCAGGTGCCATGAGAGGTCTCCACAGGAAGAAGGAGGCAGTGTGGTTGAAGGGCAGAGAGATGGGGCAGAACAGGCATCAGTCAGTTGGAGGGTATGAATAGACTGATGGGAGGATTATGGGTGCCTTTGGAGGACTGAGAATTTGTTAGAAGATCAGTGCAGATTTCTATGGAGACAAATGCCAGGAACTGATAGGTCTTTGAAAGGTCACTCTGGCTGCCTTTTGGCAAAGGGGTTGGTAAAAGGCACTTGCAGGTGTGAACACACCAGGTGGGAGGTGAGTGCAGGAAATCGGGTGAGGGAGCATGGGAACTTGGTCCCGGGGTATATAAGGGAGAATAGCCTTTAAGGAGTTCCACAAATTGGCACCAGCTGTGGCTTCATTACAGAGCTGGAAGGGGGAGGTGGGTGTGTCCTGGAGGTTACAGAAATTACATGAGAAAGGGAAGTCTTTTTAGATCTCTTTTTCAACTAGAGGAACTCTCACCTTATTGATAGAATTCCAGAGTGGGAACCAATGATATGAGGACATCTTTGAAATGTCTGAATATGTTCTTCGACATCTTTGCAAGTGACGAGGAGACCTTGACCTTAGGAGGCCTTGGCCCTCTTTGTAGCCAGAAAGATTTCACCTACAGATTTGGGTTCTCCCTTTTAAAGTCAAGGAGTCAGTCCTTCCAAAGGACACCTCCTATCATTTTACCCTCTCATCATACCTCACGTGCTGGCATCTCCAAGACCCTCTGTTCCAGGTTGAGAGTATCCACTTTGGCCGGGCTGGTCTTGCCAAGAACACCACCACAGGAAATCTAGAGCCTGTAGTGCTATTAATAACATCATCTAAGACTGTGTTTGCTGCCCTCTTGGCCTCTTCCCACCATGACTCACTGAAGCTTTTTACACATTGTATCCATTATGCTATAGTTCCCAAAGCTCATCTTCTCTAGTGCCATTAGTTTTTAGGGGACCAGGCAAACCTTAAACTTGTCCCCCTTAATTGGATCCCTGTGCCCCCACAATCTCTTTGAATGCCTTTCACCATGATCCTTGAATGAGATCTGAGACCACTGCTGGTACCTAACACTTCTTGGCACCTTGTCTGCTAGGTTCTTGGAAGAGGAGGTGGCTATGGAGGTGAGTGGGAATGGGAGTGGGAGGATTTCTCCCTTCACTTCCCTTTTTGTGTTTTCAAATAATGGGTTTTGAGGGGGAGGGAAAGGTTAACCAGACCATTTATTTTCCATCTCCCATCGATAAAATGTCACACAGGAGAGAGGTGGCAGAAACGCACTTTCAGGTTAATGTTTTTACAAGGAAGATTGACTTATGAACCTACTTTGTTATTCCCTTTCATTCAATTTCCCTGTACCTCCTTTTCTATGAAGTGTAACGGTAACCCATTATTATTTTTATTGTTGGCACGTGCTTTGTGAACCATAAAGTGTACGCTATAAATGGGAGCGCTTTTCTTTTTTTTTTTTTTGTAGTTTACGAAAAACTAATATTTTTTAAATTAAATTTTTATTTATTTTCAGCATAACAGTATTCATTCTTTTTGCACCACACCCAGTGCTCCATGCAAGCAGTGCCCTCTATGATACCCAACACCTGGTACCCCAACCTCCAAATCCCCCGCCCCTTCAAAACCCTCAGATTGTTTTTTCAGAGTCCATAGTCTCTCATGATTCAGCTCCCCTTCCAATTTCCCCCACCTCCCTTCTCGTCTCTAACTCCCCATGTCCATGAAAAACTAATTTAAAAACATTCATCCACCAGAGTACCCAAAGGGCTCCCATATAAACTATCTGTCGTTACATTATGTCCCGATGTGGAGCTCGATCCCAGGATCCTGAGATCATGACCTGAACTGAAGGCAGAGGCTTTAACACACTGAGCCACCAGCCCCAATGTATTCTCTTCAGTACCAGAATTTGTAACCAATTGACAGATGAAAAAGGAGGCAGTCAAGTGAAAAACAATAGGTCTTAGACCTGCAAGAAATTTGAATTAGATGAATTCAGCTACTCAGGCACTGTTTCACATTTTCAGATCTCTGCAGAAAAGGGGTTAACCTTTTTACAGCATGTAAAAGAGAAGACTATAACACATACTATGTGTAAGCATGTAAATATCAAAAAATATCCCATTAGTTGCTAAGACACACAGGGCCTATATTTTCTCTCAAATTCATGAATATGTAGGAGCAATAAGTGAGAAGTGAATGTATACTCTTCACTTCGAAGTCTTTTAGAAATCTAAAATATGACTTTCTATGGTTTGTGTCTCCATATTCCTTTATTGCCAGTTTGAACAAATCCACATGCTTTGATTCAAAGGTAATAAATTCCTCTTATTTGGAAAAATGATGTTTATTTTTATTCTCTCACCCTTAGCAGGTGGTTTCATTTTAGCACACTTCAGAGTTATAATTTCATGCTTATTAAAAACATTTATTATGATCTACATAGATGAATGAAACTTTTATTTTATTAAATTATTTGACAAAAAATCTGTTATTTTTAAAATGTATTTCCTTTAGGGTTATTTTAGAGCGTTCAGAGAGGATCTAGGAGTGTGGTATTATGTAGTTTTTAAGTAGGTATGAAATGGTTATTTATAGGATTGTTTCTTTAAGGCTTATGTATATTGTCCATTATATGCTATAAAATATTTTGAAAGTAAATTTAAGGTATGTTTTACATAGTTTATTTTTTGGAAATAAATATTGAAATGACTTGTGAAATTCAGTATATTCTCAACATTAATTTATTTTGAAATTTACCAGTTGTCTACTGAACTATTATATGGCAGATATTACTTCAGACTACACTGGTAAATGAAATACTTGGCTTTGTAGAACTTTTATTTTAATGGGTGAGACAATTCAAAGCTATAAACCTTAATAAAAATTGCATAGTGCATTCAAAAAGGATGAGTACAATGGGGAAAAAGAAAAACTCGATCAGGGTGAGAAAAATCAAGGTTGCTAGGCAGGGGATGGGGAGTTAAAATTTTTAATAGGAAGATCAGGGTAGTTACAATGAAGCTGACAATTGAACAAAGGTATGGAAAGGTGATGAATTTGCCCAGAACTATCAGCAATAAGGTCACTCCAGACAAAGGAATTGGCTATCTTGAAGGCCATAAGGTTGGATCATGCCTGGCATATCTGAGGAATAGCAAGGAGGCCACTGTGAGTGACTGAAGAGTAGCAGGGAAAGAGGTCACAGAGGTTAAATGAGTGGCTAGATCATGTAAAGCTTAGAAGTCATTGTAAAACTCTGGCTTTTATATTTGGAAACTTACTGTGTGATACAATTTCTGCTAATAACTGAGAGTTCAATTGTCCATAAAATTTCAAGGACTCTTATTCTAGTAAGACAGAATAAAGAGAAAGAGTTCATATTTTCACATGGTGTAACAAATGCTCAGAGATACAAGTGTAGGAAGCTATAGGATCACAGAAGAAGGCACTAAAATCACACCAATATATTTGATGACTGTGACTATATATAAATTTGTATTTTCTAGATTTTTTATAGTCATGGAATGACACTGTATATACTATTGATTGCCTGGCTTTTCTTTTCTCAGCATCATTACTTTGAGAATCTCCAATAGTAAATAGTTCATTTTGATGTTGAATAGTAATCTCTTTAATGAATAGATCATAATTTTTCTTTGCTCTATGGATGGACATTGATGAACATTTCCACTGTTTTCAATTCTTAAAAATAAAGCTGCTATGAAATTCATATACAAGTCCCTGTATGAACATAGGGCTTGTTTCTCTTGGTTAAATGCCTAGAAGTAAAATGGCTATTTTTGTAACTGCAACATATTTTGCATTTAAAAAAATTTTCAAACTATTTTCCAAAGTGGTTGTATCATGATATATGCCAACAACAGTTTAGATTTTTTGTTGCTTCTCAATCTAGCTCAGACCAAGTACAATTAGCCTTTATAATTTTAGCCATTCTAATAGATATGTAAGCATGTCTCATTATGATTTTAATTTGTATTTCTTTAATGTCTAAATGTTGAGAAATTTGTCAGTGCCTATAAGCCATCCATATACTTTTGGTGACATGTCTCTTCCATTATTTCCTTCACATGTAAAATTGGATACTCTGTTTGGTTATTAGTAAGGTTTTTTATTTTTATTCATTTTTAAATAATCAGAGTAGATGTCCATTATCAGATATGTAATTTGGAAATCGCTTGTCCATCTTTACAGTTTCTCAATGGAGCTTTGATAGCTGTGTCTTTCAAGAAATATGCTACTTCTTTCCTGGTACACGGAGGTATGACTAAACATTATCAATGTTGACCTTTGCAAAGAAAATCATGGCTTAAGATATATGTAGTCTGCAGTTGTTGGGAGTGTTCACCATCCTTGCCTCTAACTCATCTCTCACTGCCCACACATTCAGATATAGGGGAATATTGATTGACAAAATATTAATTGCCAAATAACACTAGTTGGAGAATAAGAAAAATGCAGGCACCTGATTATATAATATTACATAAATAAAATATGTTTTTATAAGTGCTATTAGAAGTAAATTCCTCTATACTTTAATCACACAGAATGATGGAATCCTAGATTTTTTTTTCTTGTATTTACTAAGAAAATGATCATGCCTCAAGTATATTAAAATGGAATAGGGAAAATTAAAAATTGTTTTAAGATGATTTGTGTGTGTTGTGCGTATGTGAGAGAGAAAGTGAGAGAGAAAGATAAAGAAAAAGAGAAAGGGAAAGACAGAGAGGTGGCTGCAGTGAATTGATGAGTTGGAGGATAGATTTTAAAGTTTTGTCTTTTGCTTTCTACATTTCTTTTTCCTTAGGTTCAAGAGAACAATCAGTAATATCTCAGAAGCCTGCTGGTAACATCAGCAGAAAGAATTAGAGGTTCCCAGAAAATTAAGATGACATATAGTTTTCCTGACATAAGAAAATCATTTTTTGTCCCCAGCTATTTTCAATGATCTATACCCCACCTGTGTACTTGCCCAAGCACACTTCTTCCAAAACTTCCTGGGAGGTTCTTAAAAAGAAATGCAAAAACCTCACTCCTTAAGGATTTTGAGGGAACAAGGCAATGGGAAAACTAACAGTCACCACCAGACCAGGAAATAGCCTAAGCTATTGAGACAATAAATCAGTGGTAAAACTCCTAGTGCTATTTCAAAAGCAATCAAGGCCTTGCATTCCTTGTCCCAGAAAATGAGCCCAAGACCCCATCTAGTTTCTATCTGCTCTTGAAGCCTGCAGAGTCCCATTCCCTTGTCCAACAGTTACCTCTGCTTTATTCTAACGTTGAAGTTTCTGCCCTCGGTGGAATACAAGCTTCATTCAGGTGAACATGCAATACATATTGCACAAATACATATGTGGATGTGCATGCATCACAACCTTATGACCAACCATACATGGAATAATAAAACTCTCCCTTCTGAGTATTCACATTAAATACTAAATAAAAATCTCTCTCCTGTTCAAACAGTCAAGGCTTTGGAACTTATTCCCTGTGATCTCCTTGTATGTTGTAAACAAAGATTCCTTTGTTTGACAACTCCACCTGTTTCTGTGATTCACCAAAGACTGACCTCAGTTAGGTCAGTTGCTGTAATGGCTTTCACTACTCTGATTCTACCTCTGCAAGTCTCCAAATTTAACTATTTTTTCTCCCAATTCCGCATGTTCTTGGCTTTAAACTGCAACTCTGAAGAGAAGATTTGCTTGTTTAAAAAAAAAATCAAGAAAAGGGAGTAGTAGTCAACATTGTTACTTTGAACTTCCTGCCCTACGGGGCTCTCCTGTTCTTTCTCTTTGACTTCCTGAACTAAAACGACAGAAATTTGGCAATACATCACTCCCCAATCCAGATTACTGCCAGAACAGTTTATACTCTTAGAAAAATATTAGTTTAAAAGATCACATAATTAAATACTTAAGCATGTAGTGTAATATAGTGGTTTACAAGAAATATATTTTGGTCATCTGAATATTTGGTTTTCAACCATGGCTACTGACTCACAGCTCCTACAACTCTTGGGATTTCCTGTGATAAGGGTGAGAGAGGTGTGTTTTGTTATGTTAATGAAGTGACCTTCAGACCTCACTCAAGGCAAGGGCTGTTTGCCTGAAGGACCAACCACTTGGTGAAAGCCTTCACAACTTTTTGCCCAACGTGCCTCCCCTTCCTCCCAATACAGGATTATCTGGGGAGGGAAGAGGATCTGGAGATTAGATCAGCAAATGACAATGATTTAGTCAGTCATGACTATGTCATGAAGCCTCCACAGAAAAGCTGAAAGGACTGGGTTCAGAAAGCTTTTAGTTTGTTAAATGTATGAAAAGGCAGGAAGAGTGGCAGTCTTACAGAAGGTAATAGAAGCTCTGTGCCCATTCTCCATACCTTGCCCTGTGCACTTCTTTATCTATCTATTGATTTAAATCTTCTATTATATCTTTTAATAAGCTGGCAAACATAAAGTAAGTATTTTTCTGAGTTTTGTGAGTCCCTGTAGCAAATTAAAAGAATGTAAGAAGTAGGCCATTGGGACCTCCAACCTGTAGTTGCTCAGTCACAAGCACAGGTAATAACCTGGGGCCTACAGTGAGACTGGCATCTGAGGTGGGGTTGGAGATAGTCTTGGAGGACTGATCCCTTAACTGATGAAATCTTACACTATGTTCAGGTAGATAGTGTCAGAATTTAGTTGAATTCTTGGAGATCCTGCTGTTGTCTGAAAATTATTTGGCATTGTTGGTATGATGTCCTAAAACCCAAAAAGATATAGCTACCTCAAAATAAGAATACGGTTGACAGCTTATATATAATAAGTGAGTATTTCAGGGATTTAAAATATACCCAATAAATAATGTAAGGAAATAAGGAAAGATTTTGAAATAAAAACAAGAATAAGAACCTAGTGGTACTAATAGATTAAATATATGTAATCTAGTTGAATTAAGAATACAATGGATAGAATATGTAATGGATTCAATAGAGATAAGAAGTCACTTAAGGATATAGTCATCTGGATACCAGCAAAGCATTAAAATTATCAATATAAAAGAGGTGTAAGATGTAGGTGATGTGTGTGGAACAAAAGCTAGAGAAGAAATTAGATTTCCTTACTACTCATAGCCTGTTGACAAGTCCTTGAAGCTCCTCTGGGGACTCAGCTGCTTCCATGTGGACACATCCACTCAGGGCAAAAAGCATTCTTAGTCCTCCCCCCAGGATACTGAAAATCTACTTTCACATGTAAAAATTACTTTGGAAACTTCTTTATCTCTACTCCCCACCCCTGCCCTCAAGATATACATTGGCAATCATCTCCCAAGCATATACCCACTGATACACATCAGAAGAGTCTCTTCCCTGAGTTTTTACTAAATAGTAATAAATGACCTTTCCCTAACAATAGCTAGCCCCCTCAAGGTCCTGGAAACCTTGTTTATAAAATACCTTGGAGGCTTGTGCTATCCCTAACCTCCTCCCAAATTGAAAGTATATAATCAGCCACTCTTCATGACCCTCTCTCTCTACTCCAAATAAATAAATAAATATTTTTAAATAAAATAAAATAAATGACTTTTTTTAAATGAAAGAAGAAAAGAAAAGAAATATTTGAATATTAATGTACATCTATTTCTCAAGCATAAAATAGTCAAGACACTGGATTAAAACTTACATACAAGAAAAGAAAGAAAATATTCATAACTAGAGTTGACTCTATGAATCCCAAACTAGGGCATACATACCAAAGACACACAAAAAAAATCACAAGTGTTAGAGAGACAAAAAATAATTCATTAATAAAGAAACAAGAATCAGACTGACAGAATTTTTTTAAATAACATCAGATATAAAAAAGAATGAAGTAATAGCTTTATTATCTTGAAAAAAAATCACAAATGGAAACATTTAGATCCTTATAAAATGTCATTGGCATAGGAAGGCATAATAAAAAAATATTTTCAGGAATACAGACCACAGATAATTTGCCTTAATTTGTGTAGGCAGCACTTAAATACTAATATTATTTTAACAGTTAAAATATACTCTATGATCTTTGAGGTTGGGGAAAAGAGGATGACCAAGTCATCTTGAAATAATTCAGTTTTATGAAAAAAGTAAAAAGATCAAAAAAAAGACTTGTAGAAAAGAGAGATAAAACATATGCATAATCAAAATAAATAAATAAATAAACAGCTGGAGTGCCTGGGTGATTTAGTCGGTTCAAGTGTCTGCCTTCAGCTCAGGTGATGATCCCAGGGTCCTGGTATTGAGCCCTGCATCAGGCTCCCTGCTCAGTGGAGAGTCTGCTTCTCCCTCCCATTGAGAAAAAAAATTTGACTTATTTATTTGAGAGAGATAATCTTTAAATTTTACTTATTTATTTGAGAGAGAGTGAGAAAAGAAAAACATGCACACAGCCGAGGGAAAAACAGAGGGAGAGGGAGAAGCACGCCACTGAGCAGGGAACACCCTGCGGGGCTCTATCCCAGGACCCGGGTATTATGACCTGAGCTATAGGTAGACACTTAACTCAGGTACCCCAATAAATACAATCTTTTAAAAAAATAAATAATAATAAAAATAAATAATATTTCAGATAGTATGATTTTTTTAATGTAAGACTTGGTATAAAAACAGGATGACATACTTGTCTAATTATAGCAAAAGACTTTGATAAGTTTAGATGCAGTAGTACATAAAAAATTTAACTTCTTTCATTAACTGATAATTTAATCAGATTAAATTAAGAGACATCAAAATTTAGAGAATCTAATAGTCCTGATCTATTAATAAATGTAGCCATCCTGACCCCAAAACAAGAGTCTTCAGTAAGTATATAAGCATAAGTTGAACATTTACACAAACAGGCCATTATTTAGGCCAGAAGTCTATGCCAATAAATTCCTAGAGTTAAATATCAGGCTATATTTTCCAAGAATAAGGCAATAAAATTAGAAAACAATGACCAAAATATTAAATTCATATAATTGGAAGTTAACTTCATACCTAAAAAGAAATAATACAGCTAATTCAGAAATTTTTAGAATTACAGTACTTTGGAAATATCAACTCTCAAAATGAGTAACGGACAGGTGGGGCTAGCAAGAGACTCGTGGGAGGATTAAATCATGGGCCCCTGTATCTCATGTGCAGTAGAAGCAGTGGATTTGGAATTTCAGTTTTTCCACAACGTTCCACCACAAGCTGGTTAGAACTGTGCAAAAGCAGGAAGGGAAGCCCCAGTAAAGTGGACTGGGGATGCCAGAAGGGGAGGCTGGAAGGGGGCGCCTGGTGCTCAGTGCCCATTACAGACCCCACATTGCAATCCCCCACAGGAGAGACTCACCAATTTTAGGCCCCACAGGGGAAGCTGGAGGTTCATCTCCTGACTTTTTGTAGGAGCTTTGCAGCTCAGCTGGTGAGAATTCTCCATCACCCTGCCTTTCTCCAAGGGACTTTCCTTCAAGCACCCTTCCCAACTTCTTCCTCCTCCTAGAAATAATGTTCCTCTCCTTTGTTTCTCGCACTTGCCTGTGATGGGACCTTAGCTTGCTCAGCCCAGACTGCCATTCTCTGCTCTTCCCAATTAAACCCATGCTGCTGGTCAAATAACTGGCAGATTAAGTTTAAGGCCAATCGAACTAATAAATTCAAGAACTTGCAAGGAACAAAATCAATATGCACAAATTAGTGGCACTCCTAGGTTCTCGGAAGGACCCATCAGAAAGAGACTGCTGAGAACGATCTCATTTACACCTGCATCCAAGATAGCAAGATACCCAGGAGGTCCCTGAACCAAGAAAGTGACAGCCCTGCAACAATGACGACAGACAGGGAGGGGAACACACGGAGATGGGGAGGCACTGTGCTCAGGGTAGAACCCACACTGGGAAAATACCTACTCTCCCCCAAAACCGGCTACAGAGTCCTCACTCTGGCTCCCGAATTTCCGGACTCGGCGCAAGCCTGGAGTGGGTGTGGACACGGGAAGGACCCCGCAGGGCTGAGGTGAGGAGAGCACAAGCACCAAAGAAGGCACACGCTCCCTGACTGCAGACCATCTGAGGAGCCCCAGGAACCAAATCCGCGAGCATACAAACACAGACAAGGACCAAGGATCACCCGAGCCCAGAAAGTGGGGACCCCACAGCCCCGCGCACAGCACAGCAGGAGGCCACGTCTCCTCACACAAAACGACGGAAGCCCCAGTGTCTACACAGGGCGCCCTTTCTCTGTGGGGTCCTGAGACCACGAACCCCTTGACAGTCCACTAAGGGACTTCTCCTCACCTCCTCCAGCGTCTGGTCCTTAGGAGGTTGGACTGCTGCCAGTGTGGGCGCGTCCTCCACAACAGGTCCGGTCAGTGTGGATGCAGAGCCACACCCTCCTCAGCTCGTCCTGTCAGGGTGGGAGGCGCCCCACATTCTCCAGAAGTCTCCACAGTGGGTCCTGAAAAGGCAGGGCTCAGGTCCCAGCTGTGGCTGTGCAGCCTGGGCTCAGGGCGGGAGCTGGGGTCTGGCGCCATCTGCAGGCGGTGGAAGGCAGTGCAGGACTGTGGGAGCTCACCCTTCAGTGGAAGGTCCTGCTCCCTCCTGGGGTCCAGCTGACGCCATTTCATTCCGGAAATTCAAAGTGCATGGAGCCCAATACCCCCCAACTTCCCCCCAAATAGCTAAGGAACAATGAATTGGAAACAATGTGGAATTACAACAGTCCTTGACCCAAACAGTGGCACTGAACATGGCCCTGATGCAGACCCACACTCTGACCTCAACTTGGTCTCAAGCCTGGACCCTACCCTAATCCAAGACCCTAACCCTAGCCCCCAACCCAAACAATGTTCACAAGAATCAAGAGGTAGAAACTGCAAATATCCATCAATGGCAAGTGCATAAGCAAAGTGTGGTAAAGGGTTTGAATTTGGGTTCAGGTTCAGGTTTTAGTCAGAGTTCTAATCAGGCTTTGGGTTTAGTGTTATGGTGAGGATTTAGAGTGAAGGACAAGGGAACAGAGTTATAGTTTAGGGCTTTAAGTTTATGATTTAGGCTTTAAGACTCAGGGCTTATGGGATAAAGTTCAAGGTCAAATTTGGGGTTTGACTTCATGCTGAGATTTGGGTTCAGGTTTCATGACTTGGAGGTCTGGTTTAGGGTTTGAGTTCGTGGTTCAGGGCTTGGATCCAGGGCTCAGGTACAGGCTTTGGGTTCCATTCCAGGTTTGGGATTCAGGGTTCTAGTTTGGGCTTTAAGGTCAGCTTAGGTTTCAGTGTTGGTAGGGTTTAAGGTTAGGTTTAGGGATGACACATTTTCTTCAGTTGTCATCATGGACAAAAAAATTCTATCTGAAGTTTCTAAGTCAGAAATGTATTTCATCTGGGGGCGCCTGGGTGGCTCCGTGTGTTAAGCCTCTGCCTTGGGCTCAGGTCATGATCACAGGGTCCTGGGATCGAGCCCTTCATCAGGCTCTCTGCTTTACGGGGAGCCTGCTTCCCCATCTTCCTCTCTGCCTGCCTCTCTGCCTACTTGTGATCTCTGTCTGTCAAATAAATAGAATTAGTAAAAGCTATTATATGATCTTTTACAAACCATTTCCTATCTTTGCCTTCTCATGTGCCAAGACAGACAAGGATTATTTAAAACCCTGAAGAGAGTGCTCTTGCTTTTAAATTGCCTGTAACCTTCGTGTAATAGATTTATGATTGATGATAGATTTAGTTAAAATATAACTATTTAAAATATTTACTCTCAGTAAACGATTTCAACCTATGCTCATTTAAGTAACTTGGTGCATAATTCCTTTTCTATTAAACCATAGTGCAAGGACCAATGCCACGTTTCCGAGAGAACCCCAAGCTATTTTTCTAGAATGGCCATATGCATATATATCAGGCGTCCTGTTTTCACTCCCTTTGTGGAGCACCTACCCTGGAGGTCATGTAATAACCAATGACCAAAAAACAAACAAAAAACCCAAACATCCAGGTCGAAGTGCTATCCCTGCCTGGAGTTGAGGAGACTGCTCAGACAGATCCCAGGCAGGCATCTCAGCCCAGGCCTGTGCTGGGGAAGCTGTTTCCTGGCTTTGGGCGCAATCTGGAAGCCAGCAAACTGACCCAAGAGTGCAGCTGGCCTTTAGGACTGATGATCTTTTGGCAGCCAGGCTGCCCGTGGACACCCGCTGAGGGAGCCAGGCTAGGCGGCTGCCCAGCGCAGGCGCTGGCAATGGGGCAGCATGCTAGGGCATAGCCCTGCACCCCAGCCAGGGCTCAGGCCCCTAGAGTGAGGGGGCAGGGCCGGCGCAGAGAAGGGTCTTTCCTAATTTCCAAAGCTGGAAGTGAGCTCTCAGAGGACTCAGGAGGGAGGGGGGCGGGGGCAGAGTGGGGGCGGCCAGGAGAAGGGGCTTTGCTAATTGCCCAGGCGGGAAGGAGGGGTGCACAGCGCCAGGGTGCTGTGCTGCAGCCCATTCGGGACTGCAGGAACCACCATACTCGCTGCCCTTGCGCTCACACGCTCCAGCTTAGCCCCAGAGGCCGCGGTGTCCCGTTCTCATTCCTGCCGCCTGCTGCCCCTCCCTGACCCATGGCTTCTCTGGAGGACCCTCTGCTCACAGGTAAAGTGACACCTCGACGCGCCCTCACCTGAAGCAGAAAACGCAGGACAGGAGCGGGGAGGGGGGGGGTGGTGGAGTGGTCGGGGCCCAGGCAACCGCCAACCCCAGGGCACCAGGACCACCCAGGACGCCGCGCCACACCCCCTCCGCAGGGGGTCGGGCCAGGACATCGCCACAGGAGGTACCCCCCCCACCCCGCCAGCGGGCAGGCTAGCCCCCATAGTTCGGCACCCCCACGTGCATGTCAGAGCCTCCTGCCATTCCCAGGGCACCAAGAACCCAGAGAGTGAGGCCTTGGGTGCTTTCTAGTGACAGATTCAAGGCAATTCTTCGACTTTGGGACTTCAGAGTTAACATAGTTTTCATTTGTGATTATTATTTTTGTGTGGGCCATAGCTTTTCTTTTGACCTATGGTTGTTTTCACTCCCGGTTCTGAAGAAGCCCCTAAATCCTAACCCTGTTGAGGACTCCGAAAGCTCTCAGAGCAGCAGTGCTGGGGGACAGTGTGGACACATGGTTTGGTTTCTCCTCTGGCCTGCTTCTGTGGCAGCCCCGCTCTGTCCTCCTCAGACTTCAGAGCAATATCTGAACAAGTGGAGAAGCGACCAGGGGGTCAGGAAGGTGGCCACCGAAGAGTGACTTCTCTGGAGGGTGGCTGAGCTAGCAAGTGAGCATGTTAGTCCAGCTCTGCCTGCATTCAGTATGGAGCTGAACAGGGGCCAGGGAAGGGGAGGAGGAGCAGAGAGCAGGGACAAAGGGACCAAAGAGGAGATTCAGATGAAGGGAAGTAATGGGGAGGAAAAAGAAGAAACTCTAGAAGACAGGCATGTAGAAAGGAAAAGGGATGAAGTGGGCATTGGGAAAGGGCACCACCAGGGAAGGAGAGAGGGGAAGGAAAGAGGGAGGAAAGAGGAAAGGGGAAAGGGAGAAGGGAGGAGTCAGCATGCCAGGGCTCCCCCTGCATCTGAAGAAGAGGTGGCTGCTCCAGCTTGTCAAACAGGGTGCTCACTCTTTGGCCCCAGTTTCTGCTCCCAGTGCTACTGGGCTTTGCAAGGAAGGCAGGCTGTCCCTTGAGACCTACTGGAGCCGACTGGAGCCCACAGGAGGATGGGAGAATTAAGATGCTACCGGGTCCTGTCCTGAGCTGCTCCCAGCCACCAGCCTCACCACATGGTGCAAGAGGGACCCCAGAACAAAGGAAGGATACAGGCCAGCATGTCTGCTGGTGGCCCTGGGCACTTAGCTCATCGCAGTGAACCACACCGCCTCCTCAACCCACGCTTTTAAAGCCTCCTTTTTCGTTTCTGGCTTTCATATCTGTAGGAACATGAGCCAGATCTAACTCATCTCCGACAGACAATTCTGACTCACCCCGTGTCAGATTTTTATGAGTGGCTGTGATAGAGTAAGATAGCAATGCTCCAACAAACGGACTGTTTCCTCCCACTTGACCTCAACAGTCTTATACATTTTCTTAGCGAAAACATCTTGTCTCCTTCCATTAAGCTCATAACGTGGTCTAATAGTATACATGCGCCTTCGGTAGATGCGAAGCGATACAGAGGTCCTTTTTTTTTTTTTTTTAAATTTTACAAGGCAAAGTCAGTGAACACATCCAACTTGACCAATACGTCTCTAAAATGTCAATCCAGGCAAAGCTTTTTCTGCCTACAGTTTGGAGCCTACGTAGTGACATTTTTAAAATGCTTTCAGTCCCTCAGTGAGGCTCTTAGAAGCTAGCCAGGGCTTACTACGTGCCAGGCACTGTGTCAGGTGTTGGAGCTAAAGGGAAGGAGAGCTTGGAGGCTGGCTGGGGAAGGACATCCATGACACAACCACAGCTAGAAACGGAGGCCAGTGCTAGAAAAGAGAGAGCAGGCTGCATGGAGAGTGTGTACCATGGGGCTTGTGAGCTCACGAATAAGTGGGAGTAACTGGAGTGGGGAGATGGGGGAGAGAAGAGGGTCTTCCCATCAATGGGAATCACCTGTGCTTGGAGGCAGGTGCCATGAGAGGTCTCCACAGGAAGAAGG
This sequence comes from Mustela nivalis, assembly GCF_964662115.1. Classification (NCBI taxonomy): domain Eukaryota; kingdom Metazoa; phylum Chordata; class Mammalia; order Carnivora; family Mustelidae; genus Mustela; species Mustela nivalis. The sequence goes on along the minus strand of NW_028136020.1, from coordinate 64,717 downwards.
AGGCAGTGTGGTTGAAGGGCAGAGAGATGGGGCAGAACAGGCATCAGTCAGTTGGAGGGGTATGAATAGACTGATGGGAGGATTATGGGTGCCTTTGGAGGACTGAGAATTTGTTAGAAGATCAGTGCAGATTTCTATGGAGACAAATGCCAGGAACTGATAGGTCTTTGAAAGGTCACTCTGGCTGCCTTTTGGCAAAGGGGTTGGTAAAAGGCACTTGCAGGTGTGAACACACCAGGTGGGAGGTGAGTGCAGAAAATCGGGTGAGGGAGCATGGGAACTTGGTCCGGGGGTATATAAGGGAGAATAGCCTTTAAGGAGTTCCACAAATTGGCACCAGCTGTGGCTTCATTACAGAGCTGGAAGGGGGAGGTGGGTGTGTCCTGGAGGTTACAGAAATTACATGAGAAAGGGAAGTCTTTTTAGATCTCTTTTTCAACTACAGGAACTCTCACCTTATTGATAGAATTCCAGAGTGAGAACCAATGATATGAGGACATCTTTGAAATGTCTGAATATGTTCTTCGACATCTTTGCAAGTGACGAGGAGACCTTGGCCTTAGGAGGCCTTGGCCCTCTTTGTAGCCAGAAAGATTTCACCTACAGATTTGGGTTATCCCTTTTAAAGTCAAGGAGTCAGTCCTTCCAAAGGACACCTCCTATCATTTTACCCTCTCATCATACCTCACGTGCTGGCATCTCCAAGACCCTCTGTTCCAGGTTCAGAGTATCCACTTTGGCCGGGCTGGTCTTGCCAAGAACACCACCACAGGAAATCTAGAGCCTGTAGTGCTATTAATAACATCATCTAGGACTGTGTTTGCTGCCCTCATGGCTTCTTCCCACCATGACTCACTGAAGCTTTTAACACATTGTATCCATTAAGCTATAGTTCCCAAAGCTCATCTTCTCTAGTGCCATTAATTTTTAGGGGACCAGGCAAACCTTAAACTTGTCCCCCCTAATTGGACCCCTGTTCCCCCACAATCTATTTGAAAGCCTTTCACCATGATTCTTGAATGAGATCTGAGACCACTGCTGGTACCTAACACTTCTTGGCACCTTGTCTGTTAGGTTCTTGGAAGAGGAGATGGCTATGGAGGTGAGTGGGAATGGGAGTGGGAGGATTTCTCCCTTCACTTTGCTTTTTGTGTTTTCAAATAATGGGTTTTGAGGGGGCCGGAAAGTTTAACCAGACCATTTATTTTCCATCTCCCATCGATAAAAAGTTTACCACTCCCCACTGGAAGAATTTATATCTTTCCTTTGAATCTACAGGAAAATCTCCCAAACCCAGACCACCACCATGTGGATTCAGCCATCTTCTGATTCACCTCCAGATTGTCTCCTTTTAACTGCTCAAGCTACAGGTTAAGGGCGAAATGTTCAATGCCCAAGCAATTAAGTGGGGAACACGTTTATCTAAGCAATTGCATGCAGCTCTCTATCTGCATACAGGGGGTCTCTCCCAAGCCTTTCCAACCTCAGCAAAAGAAGACAAAGCCCCAGCAGTCTGGGGTATATATCATTCATTCATTCCTGTGTTCAACACTCATGGCGGATCCCCACCAAGACAGTGGGAGAGCAAGGACTGGAGAAATCCTGGAAGCTGAAGTCTGAGGAGGATTTCAAATTCAAGTCAGAGATGAAAGAAACATGTGGACTTGGTCCTCAGGTACATGCAGTATTCTGAACTGAGGCTAGAACCAGAGACCATTCTAATGAAAGGCCTCTACAGGTGGGCTCTCACAGGTGGGCCCCAACTCAGTTTCGTGTATATTCATTCATGAAATAGCTCTTTGGGTCAACATGCAGAAGAAAACCATTTCAGACAACTGACAATGAGGAGAGGAAAGGGAAGCCAAAAGGCTTGTGAATGGGGAGAGAGGAGGAGCCAGGGCAGAAAACCAAGAATCCCTCCCTGCCCTCCTTGCTGCCAGGGAGGTCTGAGGGACTAGTTTCCACCTGGGATCCCAAGTCCAGAACAAAAGCAGCGGGGCCATGGCGGGGGAGGGAAGGGGGTCCTCAGCACGGGCGCATGGGGCTGCGGAAAGATGGGGGCTAGCGTGCCTGCTGGAGGGGGGCACCTCGCAAGGCGCTGTCCCCAGCCCGACCCCATGAGGACCCGGGTTTGCCGCAGCGTCCGGGGTGGTCCCGGTGCCCTGGGGTTCCGGGAGGCTGGGCCTCCACAACCTCCCTCTCCGCCCCCAGGTCGGGTCCGCGCTTTCTGCTCCAGGTGAGGGCGCGGCGCGGTGTCACTTTACCCCGGTGCAGAGGGTGGTCCGGAGAAGCCTTGGGGCAGGGAGGGGCAGCAGGCAGCAGGAGCGGGACAGCGAGGCCTCACAGGGGAGCGTACGGGCGGCGAGTCCAGTGGGTCCTGCAGTCCCGACTGGGCCGCAGCACAGCACCGCGGCGCTGCCCGCCCCTCCTCCGCCAGCCCCTCCACCTCCTCCCAGACTCTCAGCCACATCCTCTGTGAGCTCACTTCCAGCTTAGGCAATTAGCAAAGCGCCTTCTCCCCGCCGCCCTCCACCCGCCCCCGCCCCCCTCCCTCCTGAGTCCTCCGCGAGCTCACTTTTCGCTTTGGCAATTAGCAAAGCCCCTTCTCTGCGCCGCCCCGCCCCCCTCCCTCCTGAGGCCCCGCCCTGGCTGGGGCGCGGGGAGAAGCCCCGGGGGCTGCAAGCTTTGCCAGCGCTGGCGCTGGGCAGCCTCCTAGCCTGGCTCCTTGAGCGGGTGTCCACCCGCGGCCTGGCTGCAAAAAGATCATCAGTCCTGTTAACCCTGGCTGCACTCTTCCGTCAGTTTGCTGGCTTCCTGATTGCGCCCAAAGCCATGAACCAGCTTCCCCAGCACAGGCCTGGGCTGAGATGCCTGCCCAGGATCTGTTTGAGCAGTCTACTCATCTCCAGGCAGGGATGGCACTTCCACATGGATGTTTGGGTTTTTTTATTGTTTTTTGGTCATTGGTTATTATTACATGACCTCCAGGGTAGGTGCTCCACAAAGGGAGTGAAAACAGGATGCATGATATACCCCTCACCTCCCATGCTGTCTTTCTCTTAAATAATAAGCACTGCTGAACTATCTTAGATTCTGTACCTTCTCTCCAGCCATGAACCTATCACTGTCTTTAACTCTTGAAAACTTCATTAGACAAATTAATGTGGTGAAGGAAGCAATATGAGAAAGCCTATTAATCTGATGAGCATGGAACTGAACAAACCCTATAGATACTTTCCCTTTGATTTCTAGCCTATCAATACCTACAGTGAGTCACATACACTCAAGATTATTGTTTTTATTGTATACTTCATATATTCATTGATTTTGGACTCGTTATCATTTTGTTGAAGTGTTAAACTATGGTAATAAACAAACTTTTAATTAACTTTTCCTCCTATGATACAAATATAACTTGCACTTGAGCTTTAGCTAATTTTATGTTCTAAAATTGCCAAAACAAAATGATCAAGGTTTCTAGATTATTTACTGTATTTTCTACTATATAATATTGTTCTATCTCTTCTGTATAAAGAAAATGAATGCTTGGGGCTCTTGGGTGGCTCAGTGTGTTAAAGCCTCTGCCTTCTGCTTAGGTCATGATCCCAGAGTCCTGGGATAGAGCCCCACATCAGGCTCTCTGCTCAGCAGGGACCCTGCTTCCCTTCCTTTCTCTCTGCCTGCCTCTCTGTCTACTTGTGATCTCTGTCTGTCAAATAAATAAATAAAATCTTTAAAAAAAGAAAATGAATGCTTGATAACTAAATGAATGCTTTACTGAACAAATTAAATATGGCAATAGCATTTTATTTTATCATGCTTCACATATTAAACAATAATATTATATCACTAGTCTACAAATAATCTACTCGCATAGTCATTTGGAAGCTTTTAGCAAAAGAATTCTTCCTCCTGATTGTAGTATAAAAGCCACAGAAATATACAGAAGACTCCTAGGATAGAAAGTTAAATCCAGTTATCCGTGATGCCTTGAGGAGGACCTGACCTATGTATGTCCTGGGATGCACTAGTAACTGTTACATGTGATAGGATTATATTTAATATATACAGTTTCATTTACTTCACAAAGGACATATAAATTTGAGAATAAAATATTTGATGAATCTATAAAGTCTATATCTATTTGTAACTAATGTGGTAGAATTAAGATGTTAATTTGAAAAAAAATTCATTGAACACATACACATATTCAATTGTTTTTATATATATAAACAGCATTATTTATTTATGTAAATAAATGCATTGTCAGTAAAATCCATTTACTTATCAATCATAAGGGTAATTTTAAGTACTAAGAATAAGAAATATGTGAAAAGATAAGTGTTCAAGAGTGCAGTTTGTGGTAATTAATACAATATGATAGGCTCATGAAAAAGATATATTACTTGAACTTAAAAGCTTCTATAATTAAGCGATGACCACTTGAAATTTGTAATTAGTCTTGCTGCAGTTTTTCCTTGCACTTATTGCCCTTCCCCAGAAGTTCATTAAGAATTTCTGTGAATGTCCTTATGTTTAATCTCATTCATAGATTCCACTGCTGCTCACAAAACAAAGCCAAAAAGAGAGGTAACTCTATGTGGCACTCCATCCACAAGCAATACATTCATAAATAATTAAAAAGCTCTCTACTTCATTTGTTACCCATTCAGCTGATAATTTAAATGAGTAACTGAGGCCATTTTATCAGCACTTTTAATAGAATGCGACTCAGAAACTTCACAGTGTCATTTAAGAAGAAATGCTCACGTGTTAAGGTTTTTATTTTTTTAAATCAACAGAATAATTTTCAAATATTAAAAGCAAATGTCTCCTTTTCCTCCAAGTTTCCTTGCTATGTCAAAGTTACAAATAAATACATTAAAATCGTATTTTGAGTAGTAGATAAAAACAAAAGTTTTGAAACTGTGGGTTGAGTGTCTGGGTTAACTTGTATAAATATCTGAATTCAATGTATTTAGACTTTATTAGATTTTTTTTTAGACTATTTAAAAATACATGCTGAGATAATGACAACATTATTTTATTCATTTTAATAAATAAATTATTTTATTTAATTATGTTTAGATATTTATTTATTAAATTAATGATTTAATATTTAATAATCTAAATTTGAAATATTTTAAATTCTAAAAATATTTATTTAATTAAATTGATATATTTAATATAAATATTTAATAAATTATTTAATCATTATTATAATTATGCAATACATTATGTATTGTGTAATAATTGCATTTTAATGAATAAATAAATGTATTATATACATTATTTTATTTTATTTTATTTTATTTTATTTTATTTTATTTACTTGACAAAGAGAGGGAGAACACAAGCAAAGGGAGCTGCAGGCAGAAGGAGAGGGAGAAGTAGGCTCCCAGCTGAGTAGAAAGTTCAACCTGGGGTTCCATCCCACGACCCTGGGATCACTACCTGAGTCGAAGGCAGATGCTTAAGTGACTGAGCCATCCAGATGCCCAAGGCTTTGTATTCTTCGCTTCTAAATATTGATGCTCCTTCATCTCTGGAGTTAGTAAATTGATGTTGAGAATTCATATCAAAGAATTGATAGTAGCTGTTAAACAGAAACATGTAATTTAGGGGGAAAAAAAGAGCAGAAGGAAGAGAAAGGCCAAAAGTAAAAAAGCACATTAATATAAAATTTAATTAGATAAAAAAGCTGATATTCCTGAAGGGGGCTAATAAAAGAGCTGCAAAGAGCTGATAGGATTAGGAAAATTGTCCACTCCTGGTCATTTCATAATTTTAAACTATTCCTTATTAATAAATATACTTAGTTCCAGAAACACAATCACATAAGAACATTTCCACCAAGTTTCCTCTAACAGCATTTACAAATTAGACGTTCAAACAATGCAGTTCATTACATGTTGCATCTGTATCTTAAAGTTTAAACACTTTCTGTGACACATTTTCTAACAATTAAAATTAAAAAAAAATATATATATATACATATATATCTATGTATATATACATATACCTTATCCCTAAATGGAAAATATATATATAGAGAGAGAGAAACCTTATCCCTAAATGAAACCTTTCTTTGTTTATTAGCATAAGTAGGTAAATTAGCAACAACAACAACAACAAACAGCTAATATTATAGAGGTAGGAACAATTTACCTTTTCATTCATTGCTATTTTCTAAAAATTCCTATTTTATTTTTTTCTCAAGTCTGTCATAATAATTTTCTAAATCTCCTGCCTTATTCAATTTTTTTCTTTTAGTGGAAATCTCTATCTCATATTTATTTTCTCTTCCTCCACTCTTCGCTCTAATAATTCAATGTATTATTAGATTTTCTGTTTTTCTCTTTATCCAGATATATCTTTTCTTTCTTTCTTTCTTTTTTAAATAATTTGATTTGCTGGCATTTTACATCAGTACATGCTTTCTTATGGATGTTAGAAATGTCTGTGGAACTACTAGAAGAATAAACTTTTTTACCTTTAAGAAGTTTACAGTCTAGAGTGCCTGGGTGGCTCAGTTGGTTAAGTGTCTTCCTTCAGCTTAGGTCATGATGCCAGGGTACTAGGATCCAGTCCTGCATCAGCTGCCTGCTCAGCAAGGAGTCTGGTTCTTCCTCTCCCTCTGCCCCTCCCTCTCTCACTCTAATAAATAAATAAAATCTTTAAAAAAAAAACTTACTGAAATCTGAGACTGAATTACTAAATTCAGTCTTAATAGAAGACAGCTAAACAAAGCAATGATCACAACTGGAAAATTTAGCGAGATCATGGTTTAACATTTTTGGTTGACACAGGACCTCTTTCAGTAACAACTTTCCCTAAATATCAATTTCTTTTTAAGGCAAAAAATTTTGACAAGAAATCCAGATCCTTCTGATCATTTTCATATCAATTTAAGGTGACATCCTCAGAGTATATAATCAAATATGTAATTATTCTATCTGTTGCCTTGTATATTGCCTGTATCTTTTTCAGACTCAAAGTTCCATTGAGGTAGAGTTTTTTTTTTTTAAAGCAGAGATTTTTTTTTAAGTGTTTGATATATACAAGATGCTTAATAAGTGTTTACAAAGCCTATGTATTACAGAAGCCTTAAACAGGCTTTAAAATAATGTAGGTGATATTAGTGGTCATATCAAACAATTTTTAGGTTTCAGTCATGTAAATAACTACATTTCTCAGAGACAGAGAAACATACAAATGGTCTGGGTCCAGTAGGATAATGCTAGCATGTGTTGTAAATTCTTTTATATGACCTTATTCTTGCAAGAATTGGTTATGTGGCAGAAAAAAAGGTATCACTATCTTATACTTTAGTATTTAAAGAGATTTATGTAAGTCTTAATTTCTTACACTACCCCTTTGTTTCAGTGGACCCAATTTCCGTGGTAATGGTGAGAGGAAAGTAGGCAATTTAGGCAGCAGCAAAAATCTCCTACAAGGCACTATAAAATAAGGCTTGTTCTAGATCATGGGTCTGTCCAAAGGGGAATGTTAAAGGGTAGAATGGATGATGGATGCATTGTGGACTTATAACTTTAAGATTAATACTGTTATGCCCCAATAATGGGTCTATGATTAAAGGAGCGAGACTGATGTAAAGCAAAGGTCAAGCAAAGCTTTATTTCATGCCATGCATCAAGAATCTAACCAAACGTTCGGGGCCACACCTCTTATGAGAGAAGGCAACCATTCGCTGTTTCACAGTCTAGCTTTTAAGGGCAAAGGCCATGCAGTCAGGCCTGGCCACGCACAGGTGACCAATGAGATTTTAACACACACAGGAAACTCCACAGTGAGGCTAGATGACCAATTGAGGTTCAATTTACCCTAGTATAGACATTTGACCCAGCCTATTACACCTTGATTAGGATTGGTGCAAAAAAGGTTCCCAAAGGGCAGAGGAGTGGGGCATACTCCTTAATATCTAGGGAGACAATATGCAAACACCGCCCCCCTCCCGCTGATTGATGTCTCCACCTGGTCTGACCCACCCTTGTATATGGGCTTTGTTACCTGGAGCTGATTTCCAGGACTTGTTTTTAAGTGAATCCCCTGGGGGAAGGGGAGCAAGGATAGTTTAAGGGTTAACCTCAATGAAAGCCTCTTGCTAAAATATAAAAATATAAAATAGGTCCTTACATTACAACAACTCAGTAGGTAAAGTACCAGTGTGGTGATAAAAGAAGTGAGGTAACTTGCATTGCACATTTTTTTTTAAAACGTGTAAGTTGTATTTTTCCGTGCCATGACATCATACTTTATCTGCATCTCTGTCTACTAGTTTAAAACTAGTTAAACAAATTCAACAATTTTTTTAAAAATATTTTATTTATTTATTTAAGAGCAAAAGCCAGAGCGAGAGAGAGAGAGCATGAGCAATATGGGGCTCGATCCCAGGACTCTTGAGATCCTGATCTGAGCCAAAGGCAGACACTTAACTGACTAAGCAAATGAGACTCCCACAAACTCAACAATTTTATAAAATTTTTATTTGTTGGGGTGCCTGGCTGGAACAGTCAGTAAAATATGTAAATCTTGATCTTGGGGTTGTACATTTGAAATCCACCTTGGGTGTAAAGGTTTTATTTAAAAATAAAATCTTTAAAAAATTTTTTTTTCATTTTTTTATTTAAGCCATTGTATGGCAGTGTTGATCACTATATTGTACACCTGAAAGTAATATTAACCTTATTTTAACTAACTCCAATTTAAATAAAAACTTTAAAAATAAAATAAAAATAATAATCATAAAAATAAAAAAGAGGAAAAATTATTTGGCAGGCAATTTTCTTAATTGCATTATTATTTATTATTATCATGGTCTGTGTGTGTCGGTGGGAAGTGGCTGGTATTACAGTGAGTTCCATATCTGTGTTACACTGAGGTCCATGTCTGTAGTCAGTCTTTTTTTTCTTTTAGTTTATTTTCAGGGATCCAAAATTCATTGTTTATGCACCACACCCAGTGCTTCATGTAATAAATTCCCTCCTTAATACCCACCACTGGGCTCACCCAACCACCTGCCACCCTCCTCTTCAAGACCCTCAGTTTGTTTCTCAGAGTCCACAGTCTCTCATGGTTTGTCTCTCCCTCCGATTTCCCCCAGCACACTTCTCTCCATCTCCCAGTGTCCTCCACGTTATTCCTTATGTATTGAGTCTTATAAAAACTTTTATTTCTTTCCCTATTCTGCTTTGCATATGTTTACCTTAGATGTTAAAATGTTATAAACCTCTCCTGCCTGGTCCATTTTCTCTCTCTTCTCTCATGATTTCTCATGCTCTCCCTGCCAACCCCACATGCCTTACAATATCTGGATATGACTAATTTCTTCCTGAGCTACTTTATTCTACTCTGCCATATGGTCGCCCTTCCCTCTTCTGTACCATATCTTCTATCCCCTGCATTTGTGCTTTAACAATACCTAATTCTTTTCACTGCATCTGTATCTTTGAGGTCAATACTCAGTAGTGCAATCGCTGGGTCATAGGCTAGCTCTATTTTTCTGGAAAGAAGGGCCATATGCACCCCAGTGTTCATAGCAGCAATGTCCACTATAGCCATTCTGTTGAAAGAGCCAAGATCCCCTACAACAGACAAACGGATAAAGAAGATGTGATCCAAGGATACAATGGAATATCACTCAGCCATCAGAAAGGATGAATACCCAACTTTTGCATCAACATGGATGGGACTGTAGGAGATTATGTTAAGTGAAATAAGTCAAGCAGTGAAAGTCAATCATCATATGGTTTCACTTATTTGTGGAACCTAAGGAATAGCATGGAGGACATTAGGAGAAGGAAAGGAAAAATGAAGTGGGGGTATTGGAGGGGGAAATGAAACATGAAAAACTATGGACTCCAAGAAACAAACTGAGGGTTTTAAAGATGAGAAGGATGTGGGGATGGGTGAGCCTGGTGATGGGTATTAAGGAGGGCACATATTGCATGGGGCACTGGGTGTTTTACACAAACAATGAATCATGGAACACTACTTCAAAAACTAATGATGTATGTATGGTAACTAACATAACATAATTAAAAAAAAAAAGGAGGGGGACAATACCTAACACTCAATATTTGCTAGTTTCTTGTTTACCTCCTTTTAAGAGTAAGCTCATTAGTGTTTTTTTTTTTTTTGGTTTGTTTGTTTTTTTTTTTTTGTCTCAACTAAAAGAAGAAAAATAATACACATTATTTTGAAAACTTTTTGAACAGTGTACAAACGTTAGTCAAGTCCACAATGTCTCATCTCTTCTTCCTCCTAACATGGCTAAGATGAAAAACCCTTTATCTGGGAAAAGATCATTCTCCTGCCACCTTGTGTAAGATTTTGGCTTTAGCTTAGATTATCCTTTCTTTCCTTTTCTGAAAATAAGTTGAAAATATTAATAGCCTCAGTTTCTTCTTCCAAAATATGACTGCTTCTTTACCAAGTGCAAAAGCAACCCATTTTGACCATAGTAAACAGCTTGGACCTACTTTTTTTGGCTCACTGTTTTAGTGAGACAAGTGGAGTGAAGATGACACACCATTTCCAAATGTATTAATAATTGGTAGACCATACTTCTAAATTGAAGATTTGTTGCCATTAAACTACGACCAGACTCGCTATAATTACAGAGGTAAATTCTTTATATTTACTATATTTGAAATTACCATATAATACCAAAATAAAATTATGATTATGTGAAGAGTCTGTAATATTAAGAAGATGACTTTGAAATGATTGATTATCTAAATGAAATTTCCCATTTTATAATCTTGTATAAGCTTCCGTTTTCATTTCCTATTTAAAATCTATTAGAAGACACTCTTATTTTCCCTTAAGTGGTAAGTCAAATGTGGAACAAATTCATCCCAAAGGAACTGATTCTATGTTCCACTGAAGTCCAGGTGGCTTCCATGTGGCATTTTGCTTCTTGCATATTGTTCATCTCCTACAACAAATGGGGGTATGCTCTTTATTAAACTAATTCAACTCAATTAGAGACATTGTCTTCAAGGGATAACATCATAGAGACTATAATCAGCATCATACTTTTGGGAAAATTGGGCCCAGGATTTTTGTTTTGTTTTGTTTTAAGATTTTATTTATTTATTTGACAGACAGAGACCACAAGTAGGCAAATAGCGGGGGGGGGGGGGTGGGGTGGGGAAGCAGGCTCCCTGCTGAACAGAGAGCCCGATGCAGAGCTCGATCCCAGGGCTCTGAGATCATGGCCTGAGCCGAAGGCAGAGGCTTAACCCACTGAGCTACCCAGGTGCCCCTGGGCCCAGGTTTTGATGGCTTCTTTCCTCAATCTTATAAAACCTATTTGAACTCTACTGGATGCCAGAACTGCTTAAAAATATTTGGTCCCTTGTAATTTTAACCTTCCAGTATTCAATGCACCTGATCCATGTAATATCCTATAGTATTTTTGTCAAATGAAGACTCTCAAAGTGTGTTTCTTGGGAGACACTTTTCAATTGGTTGCTTACATTTCTGCATTTATTATTTGTTCTAGGCCATCCTTTGAAGATGGTTGTATTGAATAGACTTGGAAGACAGAAATAGTATCTTTTAATTTTAACTTAAACTGTTGTGTTTGCAAATATTATCTGCCTCTGTTTTGATTCTTCTTGTGGGAACTGAGGCTCAGAACTGATATATAACTCCCATCCCTACACACACACACACACACACACACACACACACACACACACACAAACACAAACACACACACAAACACAAATACTGTTAATATTCTGGCTACCTCTATTGCTGTGAATAATAAACTATATTATTTCTGAACCATGAGTCTGCGTCTTCTATCAACACCCAAGAAACTACGGCAGACTCATACACCAGCTTTCAAATAAGGGAAAATAATCTCAGATGCTTTATATTTTTTGATAGTGTTACCTACTTCTGAACATATGACTGAACACATATAAAGCTGGAGCCCTGACCATTTAGAGCTTCTTCTGTGGAAGAACTATGCATTCACTAGTAAACAATAGTAGTTTCATCTTTTTTTTTTTTTCCTCCTGGACACCATTTCCTCTCTCACACTGTTGCTCAAATTGGATGGAGTCTAAGGTCCTTTGATACTCATGATACTCATGCAAATAAAATTTAAGCTCAAGGAAACCTGTCTTGTGTGTTACTTAATATCCAGTTTTTAGTCAACATCCAAAAACAAATAATCCAATAAAACCATGGATAGAAGACATAAACAAGTGTTTCCCCAAAGAACACATTCAAATGTTCAGTAGATACATGAAAAGATGTCCATCATCATGTATCATCAGGAAATTGCAAAGCAAAACTAGAAAGAGATACCACCTCACACCTGTCAGAATGGCTAAAATCAACACTACAAGAAACAAAAGGTGTTGGAGAGGATGTGAAAAAGTAACACTTGTGGGGGCTGCCTGGGTGGCTCAGTGGGTTAAGCCTCTGCCTTCAGCTCAGGTCATGATCTCAGGGTCCTGGGATCAAGTCCCACATCGCGCTCTCTGCCAGGCATGGAGCCTGCTCCCTCCTCTCTCTCTCTCTACTTGTGATCTCTCTCTGTCAAATGAATAAAATCTTAAAAAAAAAAAAGAAAAAGTAACAATTGTGAACTGTTGGTGGTGATGCAAACTGATACAGCCATATTTGAAAACAGTATGGAATTTCCATAAAATTTAAAAATAGAAGTCCTTTGTGATCCAACAATCCTGTTGGTGTGTATTTACCCAATGAATATAAGAAAACTTATTCAAAGGGATGCTAGCACCCCTATGTTTATAGCAGCATTATTTATAAAGCTAAGATATGGAAAGCGCCCAAGTATCCATCAATTGATGAATAAATAAAGAATAAGTGGTATCTATATACAATGGAATATTATTCTGCCATAAAAAAGACTGAAATCTTGCCATTTGCAATAACATGGTTGGAACTAGACAGTATAATGCTAAAAGTGAAATAAGTCAGTCAGAGAAAGACAAATACCTTTACTCATATATGGAATAAAAGAAACAAAACAAACAAGCAAAGGGGAAATAATAAGACATAGAAAGAGAAACAAAGCAAGAAACAGACATTTCATTACGGAGAACAAACTGATGGTTACTTGAGGGGATCTGAAAGGAGTGATGGATTAAATAAGTGATGGGGTTAATTAGAGCACTTGTCATGATGAGCACTGAGTGCTATATGTTATATTGTACACATGAAACTAATACAACCATATATGTTAACTAACTGGATTTCAAATGAAAATTTTTTAAAATCCCAGTTTTTAGCTCACATTCTGGCTTACAAAAGGGATTTAGTCAGGAATTTGGAGATTAGTTAATGAACAAATAAGGGGTGAACAGGCAGTTGTTAGATAAAATTACTATCCTTTCCGGCATGATCTTATACCTTTTATCTAGAATTATTTTTAGCACTTTAGACTCTTCCTATTTTATTTTCAGTCATTAAACAAAAATTTCCTCAAAGGACCTTAGACTCCATCCAATTTGAGCAACAGTGTGAGAGAGGAAATGGTGTCCAGGAGGAAAAAAAAAAGATGAAACTACTTTTGCTTACTAGTGAATGCATAGTTCTTCCACAGAAGAAGCTCTAAATGGTCAGGGCTCCAGCTTTATATGTATTCAGTCATATGTTCAGAAGTAGGTAACACTATCAAAAAATATAAAGCATCTGAGATTATTTTCCCTTATTTGAAAGCTGGTGTATGAGTCTGCCGTAGTTTCTTGGGTGTTGATAGAAGACGCAGACTCATGGTTCAGAAATAATATAGTTTAATATTCACGGCAATAGAGGTAGCCAGAATATTAACAGTATTTGTGTGTGTGTGTGTGTGTGTGTGTGTGTGTAGGGGTGGGAGTTATATATCAGTTCTGAGCCTCAGTTCCCACAAGAAGAATCAAAACAGAGGCAGATAATATTTGCAAACACAACAGGTTAAGTTAAAAAAAAGATACTATTTCTGTCTTCCAAGTCTATTCAATACAACCATCTTCAAAGGATGGCCTAGAACAAATAATAAATGCAGAAATGTAAGCAACCAATTGAAAAGTGTCTCCCAAGAAACACACTTTGAGAGTCTTCATTTGACAAAAATACTATAGGATATTACATGGATCAGGTGCATTGAATACTGGAAGGTTAAAATTACAAGGGACCAAATATTTTTAAGCAGTTCTGGCATCCAGTAGAGTTCAAATAGGTTTTATAAGATTGAGGAAAGAAGCCATCAAAACCTGGGCCCAGGGGCACCTGGGTAGCTCAGTGGGTTAAGCCTCTGCCTTCGGCTCAGGCCATGATCTCAGGGTCCTGGGATCGAGCTCTGCATCAGGCTCTCTGTTCAGCAGGGTGCCTGCTTCCCACCCCCGCCCCTGCCTCTTTGCCTACTTGTGGTCTCTGTCTGTCAAATAAATAAATAAAATCTTAAAACAAAACAAAACAAAACAAAAATCCTGGGCCCAATTTTCCCAAAAGTATGATTCTGATTCTAGTCTCTATGATGTTATCCCTTGAAGACAATGTCTCTAATTGAGTTGAATTAGTTTACTAAAGAGCATACCCTCATTTGTTGTAGGAGATGAACAATATGCAAGAGGCAAAATGCCACATGGAAGCCACCTGGACTTCAGTGGAACATAGAATCAGTTCCTTTGGGATGAATTTGTTCCACATTTGACTTCCCACTTAAGGGAAAATAAGAGTGCCTTCTAATAGATTTTAAATAGAAATGACAATGGAAGCTTATACAAGATTATAAAATGGGAAATTTCATTTAGATAAGCAATCATTTCAAAGTCATCTTCTTAATATTACAGACTCTTCACATAATCATAATTTTATTTTGGTATTATATGGTAATTTCAAATATAGTAAATATAAAGAATTTACCTCTGTAACTATAGCGAGTCTGGTCGTAGTTTAATGGCAACAAAACTTCAATTTAGAAGTATGGTCTACCAATTATTAATACATTTGGAAATGGTGTGTCATCTTCACTCCACTTGTCTCACTAAAACAGTGAGCCAAAAAAAGTAGGTCCAAGCTGTTTACTATGGTCAAAATGGGTTGCTTTTGCACTTGGTAAAGAAGCAGTCATATTTTGGAAGAAGAAACTGAGGCTATTAATATTTTCAACTTATTTTCAGAAAAGGAAAGAAAGGATAATCTAACCTAAAGCCAAAATCTTACACAAGGTGGCTGGAGAATGATCTTTTCCCAGATAAAGGGTTTTTCAACTTAGCCATGTTAGGAGGAAGAAGAGATGAGACATTGTGGACTTGACTAACGTTTGTACACTGTTCAAAAAGTTTTCAAAATAATGTGTATTATTTTTCTTCTTTTAGTTGAGACAAAAAACAAACAAACAAACAAACAAACAAAAACACTAATGAGCTTACTCTTAAAAGGAGGTAAACAAGAAACTAGCAAAGATTGAGTGTTAGGTATTGTCCCCCTCCTTTTTTTTTTTAATTCTGTTATGCTAGTTACCATACAATACATCATTAGTTTTTGAAGTAGTGTTCCATGATTCATTGTTTGTGTAAAACACCCAGTGCCCCATGCAATATGTGCCCTCCTTAATACTCATCACCAGGCTCACCCATCCCCACATCCTTCTCATCTTTAAAACCCTCAGTTTGTTTCTTGGAGTCCATAGTTTTTCATGTTTCATTTCCCCCTCCAATACCCCCACTTCATTTTTCCTTTCCTTCTCCTAATGTCCTCCATGCTATTCCTTAGGTTCCACAAATAAGTGAAACCATATGATGATTGACTTTCACTGCTTGACTTATTTCACTTAACATAATCTCCTACAGTCCCATCCATGTTGATGCAAAAGTTGGGTATTCATCCTTTCTGATGGCTGAGTGATATTCCATTGTATCCTTGGATCACATCTTCTTTATCCGTTTGTCTGTTGTAGGGGATCTTGGCTCTTTCAACAGAATGGCTATAGTGGACATTGCTGCTATGAACACTGGGGTGCATATGGCCCTTCTTTCCAGAAAAATAGAGCTAGCCTATGACCCAGTGATTGCACTACTGAGTATTGACCTCAAAGATACAGATGCAGTGAAAAGAATTAGGTATTGTTAAAGCACAAATGCAGGGGATAGAAGATATGGTACAGAAGAGGGAAGGGCGACCATATGGCAGAGTAGAATAAAGTAGCTCAGGAAGAAATTAGTCATATCCAGATATTGTAAGGCATGTGGGGTTGGCAGGGAGAGCATGAGAAATCATGAGAGAAGAGAGAGAAAATGGACCAGGCAGGAGAGGTTTATAACATTTTAACATCTAAGGTAAGCATATGCAAAGCAGAATAGGGAAAGAAATAAAAGTTTTTATAAGACTCAATACATAAGGAATAACGTGGAGGACACTGGGAGATGGAGAGAAGTGTGCTGGGGGAAATCGGAGGGAGAGACAAACCATGAGAGACTGTGGACTCTGAGAAACAAACTGAGGGTTTTGAAGAGGAGGGTGGCAGGTGGTTGGGTGAGCCCAGTGGTGGGTATTAAGGAGGGAATTGATTACATGAAGCACTGGGTGTGGTGCATAAACAATGAATTTTGGATCCCTGAAAATAAACTAAAAGAAAAAAAAGACTGACTACAGACATGGACCTCAGTGTAACACAGATATGGAACTCACTGTAATACCAGCCACCTCCCACCGACACACACAGACTATGATAATAATAAATAATAATGCAATTAAGAAAATTGCCTGCCAAATAATTTTTCCTCTTTTTTATTTTTATGATTATTATTTTTATTTTATTTTTAAAGTTTTTATTTAAATTGGAGTTAGTTAAAATAAGGTTAATATTACTTTCAGGTGTACAATATAGTGATCAACACTGCCATACAATGGCTTAAATAAAAAAATGAAAAAACATTTTTTTAAAGATTTTATTTTTAAATAAAACCTCTACACCCAAGGTGGATTTCAAACGTACAACCCCACGATCAAGATTTACATATTTTACTGACTGTTCCAGCCAGGCACCCCAACAAATAAAAATTTTATAAAATTGTTGAGTTTGTGGGAGTCTCATTTGCTTAGTCAGTTAAGTGTCTGCCTTTGGCTCAGATCAGGATCTCAAGAGTCCTGGGATCGAGCCCCATATTGCTCATGCTCTCTCTCTCTCTCTCTCTGGCTTTTGCTCTTAAATAAATAAATAAAATATTTTTTAAAAAATTGTTGAATTTGTTTAACTAGTTTTAAACTAGTAGACAGAGATGAAGATAAAGTATGATGTAATGGCACGGAAAAATACAACTTACACGTTTTAAAAAAAAATGTGCAATGCAAGTTACCTCACTTCTTTTATCACCACACTGGGACTTTCCCTACTGAGTTGTTGTAATGTAAGGACCTATTTTATATTTTTATATTTTAGCAAGAGGCTTTCATTGAGGTTAACCCTTAAACTATCCTTGCTCCCCTTCCCCCAGGGGATTCACTTAAAAACAAGTCCTGGTAATCAGCTCCAGGTAACAAAGCCCATATACAAAAGTGGGTCAGGCCAGGTGGAGACATCAATCAGCGGGAGGGGGGGCGGTGTTTGCATATTGTCTCCCTAGATACTAAGGAGTATGCCCCACTCCTCTGCTCTTTGGGAACCTTTTTGGCACTAATCCTAATCAAGGTGTAATAGGCTGGGTCAAATGTCTATACTAGGGTAAATTGAACCTCAATTGGTCATCTAGCCTCACTGTGGAGTTTCCTGTGTGCGTTAAAATCTCATTGGTCACCTGTGCGTGGCCAGGCCTGACTGCATGGTCTTTGTCCTTAAAAGCTAGACTGTGAAACAGCAAAGGGTTGCCTTCTCTCATAAGAGGTGTGGCCCCGAACGTTTGGTTAGATTCTTGATGCTTGGCATGAAATAAAGCTTTGCTTGACCTTTGCTTTACATCAGTCTCGCTCCTTTAATCATAGACCCATTATTGGGGCATAACAGTATTAATCTTAAAGTTATAAGTCCACAATGCATCCATCATCCATTCTACCCCTTAACATTCCCCTTTGGACAGACCCATGATCTAGAACAAGCCTTATTTTATAGTGCCTTGTAGGAGATTTTTGCTGCTGCCTAAATTGCCTACTTTCCTCTCACCATTACCACAGAAATTGGGTCCACTGAAACAAAGGTGTAGTGTAAGAAATTAAGACTTCCATAAATCTCTTTAAATAATAAAGTATAAGATAGTGATACCTTTTTTTCTGCCACATAACCAATTCTTGCAAGAATAAGGTCATATAAGAGAATTTACAACACATGCTAGCATTATCCTACTGGACCCAGACCATTTGTATGTTTCTCTGTCTCTGAGAAATGTAGATACTTACATGACTGAAACCTAAAAATTGTTTGATATGACCACTAATATCACCTACATTATTTTAAAGCCTGTTTAAAGCTTCTGTAATACATAGGCTTTGTAAACACTTATTAAGCATCTTGTATATATCAAACACTTTAAAAATCTCTGCTTTAAAAAAAAAAAACTCTACCTCAATGGAACTTTGAGTCTGAAAAAGATACAGGCAATATACAAGGCAACAGATAGAATAATTACATATTTGATTATATACTCTGAGGATGTCACCTTAAATTGATATGAAAATGATCAGAAGGATCTGGATTTCTTGTCAAAATTTTTTGCCTTAAAAAGAAATTGATATTTAGGGAAAGTTGTTACTGAAAGAGGTCCTGTGTCAACCAAAAATGTTAAACCATGATCTCGCTAAATTTTCCAGTTGTGATCATTGCTTTGTTTAGCTGTCTTCTATTAAGACTGAATTTAGTAATTCAGTCTCAGATTCAGTAAGTCTTTTTTTTAAAGATTTTATTTATTTATTAGAGAGAGAGAGGGAGGGGCAGAGGGAGAGGAAGAACCAGACTCCTTGCTGAGCAGGCAGCTGATGCAGGACTGGATCCTAGTACCCTGGCATCATGACCTAAGCTGAAGGAAGACACTTAACCAACTGAGCCACCCAGGCACTCTAGACTGTAAACTTCTTAAAGGTAAAAAAGTTTATTCTTCTAGTAGTTCCACAGACATTTCTAACATCCATAAGAAAGCATGTACTGATGTAAAATGCCAGCAAATCAAATTATTTAAAAAAGAAAGAAAGAAAGAAAAGATATATCTGGATAAAGAGAAAAACAGAAAATCTAATAATACATTGAATTATTAGAGCAAAGAGTGGAGGAAGAGAAAATAAATATGAGATAGAGATTTCCACTAAAAGAAAAAAATTGAATAAGGCAGGAGATTTAGAAAATTATTATGACAGACTTGAGAAAAAAATAAAATAGGAATTTTTAGAAAATAGCAATGAATGAAAAGGTAAATTGTTCCTACCTCTATAATATTAGCTGTTTGTTGTTGTTGTTGTTGCTAATTTACCTACTTATGCTAATAAACAAAGAAAGGTTTCATTTAGGGATAAGGTTTCTCTCTCTATATATATATTTTTTCCATTTAGGGATAAGGTATATGTATATATACATAGATATATATGTATATATATATATATTTTTTAATTTTAATTGTTACAAAATGTGTCACAGAAAGTGTTTAAACTTTAAGATACAGATGCAACATGTAATGAACTGCATTGTTTGAACGTCTAATTTGTAAATGCTGTTAGAGGAAACTTGGTGGAAATGTTCTTATGTGATTGTGTTTCTGGAACTAAGTATATTTATTAATAAGGAATAGTCTAAAATTATGAAATGACCAGGAGTGGACAATTTTCCTAATCCTATCAGCTCTTTGCAGCTCTTTTATTAGCCCCCTTCAGGAATATCAGCTTTTTTATCTAATTAAATTTTATATTAATGTGCTTTTGACTTTTGGCCTTTCTCTTCCTTCTGCTCTTTTTTTCCCCTAAATTACATGTTTCTGTTTAACAGCTACTATCAATTCTTTGATATGAATTCTCAACATCAATTTACTAACTCCAGAGATGAAGGAGCATCAATATTTAGAAGCGAAGAATACAAAGCCTTGGGCATCTGGATGGCTCAGTCACTTAAGAATCTGCCTTCGACTCAGGTGGTGATCCCAGGGTCGTGGGATGGAACCCCAGGTTGAAATTTCTGCTCAGCTGGGAGCCTACTTCTCCCTCTCCTACTGCCAGCAGCTCCCTTTGTTTGCGTTCTCCCTCTCTTTGTCAACTAAATAAAATATAATAATGTAAATAATACATTTATTTATTTATTAAAATGCAATTATTACACAATACATAATGTATCGCATAATTATAATAATGATTAAATAATTTATTAAATATTTATATTAAATATATCAATTTAATTAAATAAATATTTTTAGAATTTAAAATATTTCACATTTAGATTATTAAATATTAAATCATTAATTTAATAAATAAATATCTAAACATAATTAAATAAAATAATTTATTTATTAAAATGAATAAAATAATGTTGTCATTATCTGAGCATGTATTTTTAAATAGTCTTAAAAAAACCATGTAATAAAGTCTACATACATTGAGTTTAGATATTTATACAAGTTAACCCAGACACTCAACCCACAGACAGTTTCAAAACTTTTGTTTTTATCTACTACTCAAAATACGATTTTAATGTATTTATTTGTAACTTAGACATAGCAAGGAAACTTGGAGGAAAAGGAGACATTTGCTTTTAATATTTGAAAATTATTTGGTGATTTAAAAAAAATAAAAACCTTAACACGTGAGCATTTCTTCTTAAATAACACTGTGAAGTTTCTGAGTCGCATTCTATTAAAAGTGCTGATAAAATGGCCTCAGTTACTCATTTAAATTATCAGCTGAATGGGTAACAAATGAAGTAGAGAGCTTTTTAATTATTTATGAATGTATTGCTTGTGGATGGAGTGCCACATAGAGTTACCTCTCTTTTTGGCTTTGTTTTGTGAGCAGTAGTGGAATCTATGAATGTGATTAAATATAAGGACATTCACAGAAATTCTTAATGAACTTCTGGGGAAGGGCAATAAGTGCAAGGAAAAACTGCAGCAAGACTAATTAAGAATTTCAAGTGGTCATCACTTAATTATAGAAGCTTTTAAGTTCAAGTAATATATCATTTTTATGAGCCTATCATATTGTATTAATTACCACAAACTGCACTCTTGAACACTTATCTTTTCACATATTTCTTATTCTTAGTACTTAAAATTACCCTTATGATTGATAAGTAAATGGATTTTACTGACAATGCATTTATTTACATAAATAAATAATGCTGTTTATATATATAAAAACAATTGAATATGTGTATGTGTTCAATGAATTTTTTTTCAAATTAACATCTTAATTCTACCACATTAGTTACAAATAAATATAGACTTTATAGATTCATCAAATATTTTATTCTCAAATTTATATGTCCTTTGTGAAGTAAATGAAACTGTATATATTAAATATAATACTATCACATGTAACAGTTACTAGTGCATCCCAGGACATACATAGGTCAGGTCCTCCTCAAGGCATCACGGATAACTGGATTTAACTTTCTATCCTAGGAGTCTTCTGTATATTTCTGTGGCTTTTATACTACAATCAGGAGGAAGAATTCTTTTGCTAAAAGCTTCCAAATGACTATGCGAGTAGATTATTTGTAGACTAGTGATATAATATTATAGTTTAATATGTGAAGCATGATAAAATAAAATGCCATTGCCATATTTAATTTGTTCAGTAAAGCATTCATTTAGTTATCAAGCATTCATTTTCTTTTTTTAAAGATTTTATTTATTTATTTGACAGACAGAGATCACGAGTAGACAGAGAGGCAGGCAGAGAGAAAGGAAGGGGAGCAGGGTACCTGCTGAGCAGAAAGCCTGATGTGGGACACTATCCCAGGACTCTGGGATCATGACCTGAGCAGAAGGCAGAGGCTTTAATGCACTGAGCCACCCAAGAGCCCCAAGCATTCATTTTCTTTATACAGAAGAGATAGAACAATATTATATAGTAGAAAATACAGTAAATAATCTAGAAACCTTGATCATTTTGTTTTGGCAATTTTAGAACATAAAATTAGCTAAAGCTCAAGTGCAAGTTATATTTGTATCATAGGAGGAAAAGTTAATTAAAAGTTTGTTTATTACCATAGTTTAACACTTCAACGAAATGATAACGAGTCCAAAATCAATGAATATATGAAGTATACAATAAAAACAATAATCTTGAGTGTATGTGACTCACTGTAGGTATTGATAGGCTAGAAATCAAAGGGAAAGTATCTATAGGGTTTGTTCAGTTCCATGCTCATCAGATTAATAGGCTTTCTCATATTGCTTCCTTCACCACATTAATTTGTCTAATGAAGTTTTCAAGAGTTAAAGACAGTGATAGGTTCATGGCTGGAGAGAAGGTACAGAATCTAAGATAGTTCAGCAGTGCTTATTATTTAAGAGAAAGACAGCATGGGAGGTGAGGGGTATATCATGCATCCTGTTTTCACTCCCTTTGTGGAGCACCTACCCTGGAGGTCATGTAATAATAACCAATGACCAAAAAACAATAAAAAAACCCAAACATCCATGTGGAAGTGCCATCCCTGCCTGGAGATGAGTAGACTGCTCAAACAGATCCTGGGCAGGCATCTCAGCCCAGGCCTGTGCTGGGGAAGCTGGTTCATGGCTTTGGGCGCAATCAGGAAGCCAGCAAACTGACGGAAGAGTGCAGCCAGGGTTAACAGGACTGATGATCTTTTTGCAGCCAGGCCGCGGGTGGACACCCGCTCAAGGAGCCAGGCTAGGAGGCTGCCCAGCGCCAGCGCTGGCAAAGCTTGCAGCCCCCGGGGCTTCCCCCCGCGCCCCAGCCAGGGCGGGGCCTCAGGAGGGAGGGGGGCGGGGCGGCGCAGAGAAGGGGCTTTGCTAATTGCCAAAGCGAAAAGTGAGCTCGCGGAGGACTCAGGAGGGAGGGGGGCGGGGGCGGGTGGAGGGCGGCGGGGAGAAGGCGCTTTGCTAATTGCCGAAGCTGGAAGTGAGCTCACAGAGGATGTGGCTGAGAGTCTGGGAGGAGGTGGAGGGGCTGGCGGAGGAGGGGCGGGCAGCGCCGCGGTGCTGTGCTGCGGCCCAGTCCGGACTGCAGGACCCACCGGACTCGCCTCCCGTGCGCTCCCCTGTGAGGCCTCGCTGTCCTGCTCCTGCTGCCTGGTGCCCCTCCCCGCCCCAAGGCTTCTCCGGACCACCCTCTGCACGCGGGTAAAGTGACACCGCGCCACGCCCTCACCTGGAGCAGAAAGCGCGGACCCGACCTGGGGGCGGAGAGGGGGGTTGTGGAGGCCCAGCCTCCCGCGAACCCCAGGGCACCGGGACCACCCCGGACGCTGCGCCAAACCCAGGTCCGCATGGGTCGGGCTGGGGACAGCGCCTTGCGAGGTGCCCCTCGCCAGCGGGCGCGCTAGCCGCCATCTTTCCGCAGCCCCTTGCGCCCGTGCTGAGGACCCCCTTCCCTCCCCCGCCGTGGCCCCGCTGCTTTTGTTCTGGACTTGGGATCCCAGGTGGAAACTAGTCCCTCAGACCTCCCTGGCAGCAAGGAGGGCAGGGAGGGATTCTTGGTTTTCTGCCCTGGCTCCTTCTCTCTCCCCATTCACAAGCCTTTTGGCTTCCCTTTCCTCTCCTCATTGTCAGTTTTCTGAAATGGTTTTCTTCTGCATGTTGACCCAAAGAGCTATTTCATGAATGAATATACACGAAACTGAGTTGGGGCCCACCTGTGAGAGCCCACCTGTAGAGGCCTTTCATTAGAATGGTCTCTGGTTCTAGCCTCAGTTCAGAATACTGCATGTACCTGAGGACCAAGTCCAGATGTTTCTTTCATCTCTGACTTGAATTTGAAATCCTCCTCAGACTTCAGCTTCCAGGATTTCTCCAGTCCTTGCTCTCCCACTGTCTTGGTGGGGATCCGCCATGAGTGTTGAACACAGGAATGAATGAATGATATATACCCCAGACTGCTGGGGCTTTGTCTTCTTTTGCTGAGGTTGGAAAGGCTTGGGAGAGATCCCCTGTATGCAGATAGAGAGCTGCATGCAATTGCTTAGATAAACGTGTTCCCCACTTAATTGCTTGGGCATTGAACATTTCGCCCTTAACCTGTGGCTTGAGCAGTTAGGAGGAGACAATCTGGAGGTGAATCAGAAGATGGCTGAATCCACATGGTGGTGTTCTGGGTTTGGGAGATTTTCCTGGAGATTCAAAGGAAAGATATAAATTCTTCCAGTGGGGAGTGGTAAACTTTTTATCGATGGGAGATGGAAAATAAATGGTCTGGTTAAACTTTCCCGCCCCCTCAAAACCCATTATTTGAAAACACAAAAAGCAAAGTGAAGGGAGAAATCCTCCCACTCCCATTCCCACTCACCTCCATAGCCATCTCCTCTTCCAAGAACCTAACAGACAAGGTGCCAAGAAGTGTTAGGTACCAGCAGTGGTCTCAGATCTCATTCAAGAATCATGGTGAAAGGCTTTCAAATAGATTGTGGGGGAACAGGGGTCCAATTAGGGGGGACAAGTTTAAGGTTTGCCTGGTCCCCTAAAAATTAATGGCACTAGAGAAGATGAGCTTTGGGAACTATAGCTTAATGGATACAATGTGTTAAAAGCTTCAGTGAGTCATGGTGGGAAGAGGCTATGAGGGCAGCAAACACAGTCCTAGATGATGTTATTAATAGCATTATAGGCTCTAGATTTCCTGTGATGGTGTTCTTGGCAAGACCAGCCCGGCCAAAGTGGATACTCTCAACCTGGAACAGAGGGTCTTGGAGATGCCAGCACGTGAGGTATAATGAGAGGGTAAAATGATAGGAGGTGTCCTTTGGAAGGACTGACTCCTTGACTTTAAAATGGAGAACTCAAATCTGTACGTGAAATCTTTCTGGCTACAAAGAGGGCCAAGGCCTCCTAAGGCCAAGGTCTCCTCGTCACTTTCAAAGATGTCGAAGAATATATTCAGACATTTCAAAGATGTCCTCATATCATTGGTTCCCACTCTGGAATTCTATCAATAAGGTGAGAGTTCCTGTAGTTGAAAAAGAGATCTAAAAAGACTTCCCTTTCTCATGTAATTTCTGTAACCTCCAGGACACACCCACCTCCCCCTTCCAGCTCTGTAATGAAGCCACAGCTGGTGCCAATTTGTGGAACTCCTTAAAGGCTATTCTCCCTTATATACCCCCGGACCAAGTTCCCATGCTCCCTCACCCGATTTTCTGCACTCACCTCCCACCTGGTGTGTTCACACCTGCAAGTGCCTTTTACCAACCCCTTTGCCAAAAGGCAGCCAGAGTGACCTTTCAAAGACCTATCAGTTCCTGGCATTTGTCTCCATAGAAATCTGCACTGATCTTCTAACAAATTCTCAGTCCTCCAAAGGCACCCATAATCCTCCCATCAGTCTATTCATACCCCTCCAACTGACTGATGCCTGTTCTGCCCCATCTCTCTGCCCTTCAACCACACTGCCTCCTTCTTCCTGTGGAGACCTCTCATGGCACCTGCCTCCAAGCACAGGTGATTCCCATTGATGGGAAGACCCTCTTCTCTCCCCCATCTCCCCACTCCAGTTAC
This sequence comes from Mustela nivalis, assembly GCF_964662115.1. NCBI lineage: Eukaryota > Metazoa > Chordata > Mammalia > Carnivora > Mustelidae > Mustela > Mustela nivalis. The sequence continues at coordinate 39,080 of NW_028136020.1, read as the reverse complement.
TCCCACTTATTCGTGAGCTCACAAGCCCCATGGTACACACTCTCCATGCAGCCTGCTCTCTCTTTTCTAGCACTGGCCTCCGTTTCTAGCTGTGGTTGTGTCATGGATGTCCTTCCCCAGCCAGCCTCCAAGCTCTCCTTCCCTTTAGCTCCAACACCTGACACAGTGCCTGGCACGTAGTAAGCCCTGGCTAGCTTCTAAGAGCCTCACTGAGGGACTGAAAGCATTTTAAAAATGTCACTACGTAGGCTCCAAACTGTAGGCAGAAAAAGCTTTGCCTGGATTGACATTTTAGAGAGGTATTGGTCAAGTTGGATGTGTTCACTGACTTTGCCTTGTAAAATTAAAAAAAAAAAAAAAGGACCTCTGTATCGCTTCGCATCTACCGAAGGCGCATGTATACTATTAGACCACGTTATGAGCTTAATGGAAGGAGACAAGATGTTTTCGCTAAGAAAATGTATAAGACTGTTGAGGTCAAGTGGGAGGAAACAGTCCGTTTGTTGGAGCATTGCTATCTTACTCTATCACAGCCACTCTTAAAAATCTGACACGGGGTGAGTCAGAATTGTCTGTCGGAGATGAGTTAGATCTGGCTCATGTTCCTACAGACATGAAAGCCAGAAACGAAGAAGGAGGCTTTGAAAGCGTGGGTTGAGGAGGCCGTGTGGTTCACTGCGATGAGCTAAGTGCCCAGGGCCACCAGCAGACATGCTGGCCTGTGTCCGTCCTTTGTTCTGGGGTCCCTCTTGCACCATGTGGTGAGGCTGGTGGCTGGGAGCAGCTCAGACAGTACCTGGTGGCATCTTACCTCTCCCACCCTCCTGTGGGCTCCAGTAGGTCCCAAGGGACAGCCTGCCTTCCTTGAAAAGCCCAGTAGCACTGGGAGCAGAAACTGGGGCCAAAGAGTGAGCACCCTGTTTGACAAGCTGGACCAGCCACCTCTTCTTCAGATGCAGGGGGAGCCCTGGCATGCTGACTCCTCCCTTCTCCCTTTCCCATTTCCTCTCTTCCTCCCTCTTTCCTTCCCCTCTCTCCTTCCCTGGTGGTGCCCTTTCCCAATGCCCACTTCATCCCTTTTCCTTTCTACATACCTGTCTTCTAGAGTTTCTTCTCTTTCCTCCCCATTACTTCCCTTCATCTGAATCTCCTCTTTGGTTCCTTTGTCCCTGCTCTCTGCTCCTCCTCCCCTTCCCTGGCTCCTGTTCAGCTCCATCGCTAATGCAGGCAGAGCTGGATTAACATGCTCACTTGCTAGCTCAGCCACCCTCCAGAGAAGTCACTCTTCGGTGTCCACCTTCCTGACCCTCTGGTCGCTTCTCCACTTGTTCAGATATTGCTCTGAAGTCTGAGGAGGACAGAGCGGGGCTGCCACAGAAGCAGGCCAGAGGAGAAACCAAACCATGTGTCCACACTGTCCCCCAGCACTGCTGCTCTGAGAGCTTTCTGAGTCCTCAACAGGGTTAGGATTTAGGGGCTTCTTCAGAACCGGGAGTGAAAACAACCATAGGTCAAAAGAAAAGCTACGGCCCCCACACAAAAATAATAATCACAAATGAAATCTATGTTAACTCTGAGTCCCAAAGTCGAAAAATTGCCTTGAATCTGTCACTAGAAAGCACCCAAGGCCTCACTCTCTGGGTTCTGGGTGCCCTGGGAATGGCAGGAGGCTCTGACAGGCGCGTGGGAGTGCGGAACCATGGGGGCTAGCCTGCTGTCTGGTGGGGGGGGGGGAGGAGAGGTTACCTCCTGTGGCGCCGTCCTGGCCCGACCCCCTGCGGACAGGGTGTGGCGCGGCCTCCGGGGTGGTCCTGGTGCCCTGGGGTTGGCGGGAGGCTGGGCCCCGACCACCCCACACCCCGCTCCTGTCCTGCGTTTTCTGCTTCAGGTGAGGGCGCCTCGCGGTGTCACTTTACCTGTGAGCAGAGGGTCCTCCAGAGAAGCCATGGGGCGGGGAGGGGCAGCAGGCGGCCTGAAGGCCTGAACGGGAACGGGACACCGCGGCGTCAGGGGCTAGGCTGCAGCGTGGGAGCACAGGGGCAGCGAGTATGGTGTGTCCTGCAGTCCCGAATGGGCTGCAGCACAGCACCCTGGCGCTGTGCGCCCCTCCTTCCCGCCTGGGCAATTAGCAAAACCCCTGCTCAAGGCCGCCCCCGACCCGCCCCCCCCTTCCCTCCTGAGTCCTCTGAGAGCTCACTTCCAGCTTTGGAAATTAGCAAAGACCCTTCTCTGCTCCGGCCCCGCCCCCTAACTTCTGAAACCTGAGCCATGGCTGGGGTGCAGGGCTAAGCCCTGGCATGCTACTGCATTGCCAGCTCCAGTGCTGGGCAGCCTCCTAGCCGGGCTCCATGAGCAGGTGTCCACGTGCAGCCTGGCTGCGAATAGATCATCAGTCTTAAACGCCGGCTGCACTCTTGGGTCAGTTTGCTGGCTTCCAGATTGCGCCCAAAGCCAGGAACCAGCTTCCCCAGCACAGGCCTGGGCTGAGATGCCTGCCCTGGATCTGTCTGAGCAGTCTCCTTGACTCCAGGCAGGGATGGCACTTCGACCTGGATGTTTGGGTTTTTTGTTTGTTTTTTTTGGTCATTGGTTATTACATGACCTCCAGGGTAGGTGCTCCACAAAGGGAGTGAAAACAGGACGCCATATATAAGCATACAGCCATTCTAGAAAAATAGCTTGGGGTTCTCCTGGAAACGCTGCATTGGTCCTTGCACTATGGTTTAATAGAAAAGGGAATATGCACCAAGTTACTTAAATGAGCATAGGTTGAAATCGTTTACTGAGAGTAAATATTTTAAATAGTTATATTTTAACTAAATCTATCATCAATCATAAATCTATTACACGAAGGTTACAGGCAATTTAAAAGCAAGAGCACTCTATTCAGGGTTTTAAATAATCCCTGTCTGTCTTGGCACATGAGAATGCAAAGATAGGAAATGGTTTGTAAAAGATCATATAATAGCTTTTACTAATTCTATTTATTTGACAGACAGAGATCACAAGTAGGCAGAGAGGCAGGCAGAGAGAAAGATGGGGAAGCAGGCTCCTCGTCAAGCAGAGAGTCTGATGAAGGGCTTGATCCCAGGACCCTGAGATCATGACCTGAGTCCAAGGCAGAGGCTTAACACACTGAGCCACCCAGACGCCCCCAGATGAAATACATTTCTGACTTAGAAACTTCAGATAGAATTATTTTGTCCATGATGACAACTGAAAAAAATGTGTCATCCCTAAACCTAACCTTAAACCCTACCAACGCTGAAACCTAAGCTGACCTTAAAGCCCAAACTAGAACCCTGAATCCCAAACCTGGAATGGAACCCAAAGCCTGTACCTGAGCCCTGGATCCAAGCCCTGAACCACGAACTCAAACCCTAAACCAGACCTCCAAGTCATGAAACCTGAACCCAAATCTCAGCATGAAGTCAAACCCCAAATTTGACCCTGAACTTTATCCCATAAGCCCTGAGTCTTAAAGCCTAAATCATAAACTTAAAGCCCTAAACTATAACTCTGTTCCCTTGTCCTTCACTCTAAACCCTCACCCTAACACTAAACCCAAAGCCTGATCTAGAACTCTGACTAAAACCTGAACCTGAACCCAAATTCAAACCCTTCACCACACTTTGCATATGCACTTGCCATTGACGGATATTTGCAGTTTCTACCTTTTGATTCTTGTGAACATTGTTTGGGTTGGGGGCTAGGGTTAGGGTCTTGGATTAGGGTAGGGTCCAGGCTTGAGACCAAGTTGAGGTCAGAGTGTGGGTCTGCATCAGGGCCATGTTCAGTGCCACTGTTTGGGTCAAGGACTGTTGTAATTCCACATTGTTTCCAATTCATTGTTCCTTAGCTATTTGGGGGGAAGTTGGGGGGTATTGGGCTCCATGCAGCTTGAATTTCCGGAATGAAATGGCATCAGCTGGACCCGGGGAGGGAGCAGGACCTTCCACTGAAGGGTGAGCTCCCACAGTCCTGCACTGCCTTGCACCGCCTGCAGAGGGCGCCAGACCCCAGCTCTCGCCCTGAGCCCAGGCTGCACAGCCACAGCTGGGACCAGAGCCCCGCCTCTTCAGGACCCACTGTGGAGACTTCTGGAGAATGTGGGGCGCCTCCCACCCTGACAGGACAAGCTGAGGAGGGTGTGGCTCTGCATCCACACTGACCGGACCCGTTGTGGAGGACGCGCCCACACTGGCAGCAGTCCAACCTCCTAAGGACCAGATGCTGGAGGAGCTGAGGAGAAGCCGCCTGAGTGGACTGTCAAGGGATTCGTGGTCTCAGGACCCCACAGAGGAATGGCGCCCTGTGTAGACACTGGGGCTTCCGTCGTTTTGTGTGAGGAGACGTGGCCTCCTGCTGTGCTGTGCACGGGGCTGTGGGGTCCCCCCTTTCTGGGCTCGGGTGATCCTAGGTCCTCGTCTGTGTTTGTGTGCTCGCGGATTCGGTTCCTGGGGCTCCTCAGATGGTCTGCAGTCAGGGAGCGTCAGCCTTCTTTGGTGCTTGTGCTCTCCCCACCTCAGCCCTGCGGGGTCCTTCCCGTGTCCACACCCACTCCAGGCTTGCGCCGAGTCCAGAAATTCGGGAGCCAGAGTGAGGACTCTGTAGACGGTTTTGGGGAGAGTAGGTATTTTCCCAGTGTGGGTTCTACCCTGAGCACAGTGCCTCCCCATCTCCGTGTGTACCCCTCCCTGTCTGTCGTCATTGTTGCAGGGCTGTCAGATGACAGGTCTGTCACCTTCTTGGTTCAGGGGCCTCCCGGGTATCTTGCTGTCTTGGATGCAGGAGTAAATGAGATCGTTCTCCGCAGTCTCTTTTTGATGGTTCCTTCCGAGCACCTAGGAGTGCCACTAATTTGTGCATATTGATTTTGTTCCTTGCAAGATCTTGAATTTATTTGTTCGATTGGCCTTAAACTCAATCTGCCAGTTATTTGACCAGCAGCATGGGTTTAATTGGGAAGAGCAGAGAATGGCAGTCTGGGCTGAGCAAGCTAAGGTCCCATCACAGGCAAGTGCGAGAAACAAAGGAGAGGAACATTATTTCATGGAGGAGGAAGAAGTTGGGAAGGGTGCTTGAAGTAAAGTCCCTTGGAGAAAGGCAGGGTGATGGAGAATTCTCACCAGCTGAGCTGCAAAGCTCCTACAGAAAGTCAGGAGATGAACCTCCAGCTTCCCGTGTGGGGCCTGGAATTGGTGAGTCTCTCCTGTGGGGAATTGCAATGTGGAGTCTGTAATGGGCACTGAGCAGCAGGCGCCCCCTTCCAGCCTCCCCTTCTGGCATCCCCAGTCCACTTTACTGGGGCTTCCCTTCCTGCTTTTGCACAGTTCTAACCAGCTTGTGGTGGAACGTTGTGGAAAAACTGAAATTCCAAATCCACTGCTTCTACTGCACCTGAGATACAGGGGCCCATGATTTAATTCTCCCACGAGTCTCTTGCTAACATGTGTCCTCTCCATGTTGGGTGACCTGGATCTGGGAGGGCTTGGACTCCATCCCAAAATCTGATGTTCTCTCTGCTTCCGTGTCGTCGTGCTAACATGGTTGTTTGGAAGATTCATTTCCTCTGTGGTGATTTCAAAGTGCAGTCAGCTTGTTATAGCAGCACAAATACGTGCTGTCTCCACACTCAGATTCCCCAGCCGTCATTTCTTTACCACGTTTGCCACTTCACACGGGATGCTTCAGTGTGTTTGATCCCACACCAGGACAATGTCCTGCAGAACCACCACATAACCTGAAATGAGGAGATCATTACAGAACCCATCCAAGGGTTAGTGTTAGGAACCAGGGACATGGCAGGACTGACCTGAAGACCCCATGGAGAGCTGTCAGGGTGGCTGAGTTGACAGTGGAGGTGAGGGTGAGTGTCTGGCTCTGGCTTTGTGTCCAGGAGTCAGCTCTGTGTGGGTGTGTCCTCAGCTAGGCATGCAGATTTCTGCTCCTCTGAATCCTTTCCGGAGTTCCAAATGGCACAGTTTCCTTCTGGGCAGCAGGCTGAGTCCTCTGGGATTGCCCATGTGTCCCCAAATTGTAGGGCACCTACTGCAAGGCCTTTGGGGTCACAATCCTGAGAACCGAACCAAACCAAAGGTTATGGTTAGGGCCCACCACATGGCAGGCCCGATCTGCCAGCACTCTGTCCATCTTTCTGGGGGAGGAAGCAGTCGAGGGTTTTGTTCAGGGTGAGTGTCAAGCTCCAGGTTTGCATCCAGTGGCCTGCTGAATATGGGGGTGTCCAGAGGTAGGAATGCAGATTTCAGTTCCTCTGAATCCTTTCTGGAGTTCCAAATGGCATGGTTCCTTTCAGGGTGGCAGGGTGAGTTTTATGGTGTTCCTCACTGTCCCCAATCTCTGAGGCTTTGGAGCCAGGCCGTCGGGGACACACCTCTCAGGACAGAATCTAGGCTTAAGAGTTTGTGCCTATGGGCATGGCTGCACTGATCTGAAAGCACTGTGGCGAGGATCACAGGGGTCTGAGTTGAGAGCATGGTTCAGGATCAGTATCAAGGTCTGGGTTTGTGTCCAGTGGACCGCTGAATGTGGGGGTGGTCTCAGATGTCCAAGACGATTTCCCCTACTCTGAATCCTTTCCAGCATTCCAAATAGCCTGGTTTCCTTCTGGGTGGCAAGCTGAAATCTCTGGGATTTCTCAGGTCTTGCCATTGCCCTTGCAAGGGCAAGATACTTTTTACAGTAAAAGAATTCACCAGATGAGCTGAACAGCAGAAAATACACAGCTCAAGAGTTAATCAGTGAACAGGAATATCATGCCAAATACTTCTTTGATAACACACTACAGAGCAAGGGAAGATAGGAGAGAAAGCTGAGATATAAAGGACAAACCCTCCAACTTTCCAACATCATTCCCTACTTGTTTATTTCCATTGCTGTCAGCTCCTTCCCAGTCAAAAATATGTCACCTGAGCCAGCCTTTTTTCTTCCTGAGATTGGGGCACTGCAAAGCCCACCAGAGGGGCCAAGGGCACCCCTATACCTGCTGAGCTGAGCCCATTTGTACCCCAACTGTGAGGAGGTACCAGCCTGTCCCCCTGGTGCTCCATGGTCTGTGGCAGTCCTTCCTTCTGGACCCTGCTTTGCTGCTCTATTTTCGCTAACCCTGGTCTCAAACTAGGGATTGCTCCTGGAAGAGGAACTCAGGGAGATGAGGCTCAGGAGGGTCTCCCTGCCTGGAATCTTCGTGTGAGGAGTGCACAGCCAACAGATTTTGCCCAGGGACTTGCAAAATGCAGAGAGGCAGATTTCTTTTCTCTCTTTCTCTCTCTCTCTAGCCTCATACTAACCAGGAGTTCTTAGAACTTTCTTCAGTGACTTCTAGGTGTAGCTTGTCCACTTTTTCACAGAAAGGCCACTTGAGCATGATGAAACACACGTATAAGCAATTACATTAAAAAAAAAAAAAACAATAAGCCAATGCACACAGACCTTTGACAGCAGCACAGGACGCTCAAGGGACCAGAGTCCCTACCTTGGGCAATAGTGGTAGAGGCCGGGTTCTGCCATGCAGGTCCCTAGACCTTTGGCAGTTTCCACGATTGCAAATCCAGACATGCAGAATCCTGAGGGACAACCTACTAACTGCAAAAGAGCAAAAATTCATCAGGATTCAGAGAGTGGAAATCCATTTGTACTGGAAAAGAAAGAAGTAGGCTTGCTGTGAATCCAGCAGGGAGGACAGGCATAGATAAAGGCTGGTGTATGGGTCACGGAAACTATTGTTTCTCAAGGGTCCTGCTGTCTCTGTAAAATGCTATGAGGACTGTCTCTTGGGGACCTCCTGCTTTCCTACCAGTGACACCCCCAGATTCTGCTTTGCTAGTCCCATGGATTCCTGGGGATACCCAGTTGATAAGCTATGCTGTCCTCATGACAACACTTGCTAATGGACTGAATGTTTGTGTCTTGTCCCAATTCAGATGTTGAAGCCCTGACCCTCAAGGAGTGCCATCAGGAGGTATGGGCTTTGAGAGGTGGTGAGGTCATGAGATTGGAACACTTGTGAATGAGATAAAAGCACTTCTGAGAAACGACCTGAGAGATTGTTCTGCCAGCTGTCATCCATGCAAGTCTACAACAGAAATATGGGCATTTGTAGATAATGAAGCAGTCTCTTGCTAGATATCAGATCTCCCAGGATCTTGCTTTTGGACTTCTCAGTCTCTAGAACTGCAAGGAATAGTACATGTTTTGCTGTTTCAGCCACCCAGTCTGTCATCATTTGTTGCAGCAACTTGAACTGAATAAAGCAGAGCCCAAGTCCTGGTTAATCCCTGCTTCTACTCATTTCCCCTCAGAAAGAGCTTCTAATCCAGAACTGACCTCTGCTTTCCATACACGTGCTTCAGACTCCTTCTGTGAGAGCCCAGACTTTGTAAAAGACTCCTCCCTCATGGCAACCAGCATTCTGTGACTCCTGAGGACTGTCCTCCCTGACTGTATTGAGTCAATCAAACTGATTTTGATTCTGGAGTCCCAGGATCAAGGACTGCATCAGGCTCCCAGCTTCATGGGGAGTCCGCTTCTCCCTCTGACCTTCTCCCCTCTCATGCTCTCTCTCTCACTCTCTCTCTCTCTCTCAAATAAATAAATAAAAATCTTTTAAAAATCTGATTTTAACAGACCATAAGCTTGTTCTTGCTGGTCTTTGGAAGATTAGGCATTAGCCCTTCGGAGAAAGTTCTGAATGGCTGCTTCATGAAGGGGTGAACTGTGTCCCCAAAGTCTCTTTTTGCTGCCTTCTAATCACAGATGCTGAGACAAATCCTCCCAGGTGCTGGTTTTTCAAAGCACTTAATGCTTTGGCTTTGAAGTTCCTCACTTGACAGTTCTGCTTTAATCAGTTTGTGACAAAACAGCCAATTGGTGGTGGATGCAAAGTGCACTGATAAAGTTAATATCAGGGAACAATTTTTTGAGTGTCATGCATGTGCACGTGTGTGCACACACATATCCATGTGCTAAGCATTATGGTAAATGTCTGACAAGAACTAAAACATCAAAAAGTCAGGATACCCCATTAGCTGATATTTTTATTATTCCTACATCCTAAACTATGAAAAACAGGGTCAGAGAATAAGAAGTGGCAAAAAGAATCAAGATTTGAGGCAGTTCGATTTCTCAGCCAGCCTTGATCAATAGGCATGTACACCTGTGTCTAGTTTCAGCTCTGTGTAACCTTGCCATAACCTTGGATAAGCCATTCATCTCTCAAGTTCAGGTTCTTGGTCCAAGGAGGGAAGGGGCACAGGTTGAGTACCTCCAGTGGGACTTCCTGGCAGGCTTGTTCATCCAAGCATTCCTGTTTCAGTTTGAGTAATTGAAGCCAGTCTTTGTTTTACCGAAGGCCAAGCTTGTCCAGTGTGTCCATGCCACCAGCCAACAGCATTTGTCCATGCCATGTAACAACTGAGCAACATTCATAGGAATGGGGGGAGGAAAAGATGTCCACAGGTGTTGACAGATGTTCTGCATGGAGGAACAGGAGCTGGGGCCATCACCTGCTGTTTCTAGTGGCCTTCTCTGTCGAGTTAAAATAAATGGCAATTATTTGCAATGACAGGGGTGAAAGTAGAGGGTATTATGCCAAGCGAAATAAGTCAGTCAGAGAAAGACAATTATCATATGATCTCACTCATATGTGGAGTTCAAGAAACAAACCAGAATCATAGGGGAGTAAAGGAAAAAAATAAAACAAGATGAAGTCAAAGAGGAAGACAAACCAGAAGAGACTTTAAAAAAAAAAAGATTTTTATTTACTTATTTGACAAACAGAGATCACAAGTAGGCAGAGAGGCAGGAAGAGCGAGAGAGGAGGATGCAGACTCCCCAGGGAGCAGAGAGCCTGATGTGGGGCTCGATCCCAGGACCCTGAGATCATAACCTGAGTTGAAGGCAGAGGCTTTAACCCACTGAGCCAGCCAGGTACCCCTCAGAAGAGACTCTTAATCACAGTAAACAAACTGAGGGTTCTTGGAGGGGAGAGGGATGGCTGGATGGGGTAACTGGGTGATGGACATTAAGGAAGGCATGTGATACAGTGAGCACTGGGTGTTACAAAAGACTGATGAATCACTAACCTGTATGTCTGAAACTAGTATTATATGTTAATTAATTGTATTTAGATTAAAATTTTCTTTAAAAATAATTTTAAAATAAAATAAGTAACAATCCAATAATGATCAGAGTTATCCAGCAGGGAGTATCAGATCTAGATGTCAGTTAAATTTAAGGGGCTTGCCGAAGTATAGGAGAGTCACGCTAGGTCATTTTCCTGTGTGGGGAAGTCTTCAGGGGCAGTTCCAAAGACAAAGATTATTAATATTTCTCCTTCCCCCATTCCTCCTAGAGCCAAAGATGTTTCCTCCACTCACCCACTGGCCCTGTATGTAGGTGTTGCTTTCTCTCTACCAATCAAAAAATCAGTGAGTAACTATAACTTCACCTTTTCCAATATCCCCCTACCCCCGACCTTTGGTCTTTAATGGCCATGGGCAACAGGGACAAAGACATTTTTTAAAAACTTACAGAGATCTATTATGCTCTACTACCTTGGCCCGCATGGGCCACTGCAAAGGGATTCTGTGAACCGTGTACTCAGATGAATGGTCATTATCTTCAAAAAGGCAGGGGCAGTGATAGACACAGGAACCAAAAAAGCAAGAGTTAACGGACCATCAGAATAATGGAGTACCAACACTTTTATGTCCTTGGCTTGAATCCTCAAGGTCCAGTGTCTCAACAGAATTTTCATTTTGGTCTCATCTGCCTCACTTGTCCACCCCTGGGCCAGTTGGCAGTTATACTGAGAACCGGAAATTTTCCTTAGAAGAGAGAAAGAGTATTTGTCAGGTAAACCAAGGAAATGTCCATTATAGGAAGTTAGGCCTTTTGTCATGGTACTCCATTAGCACCCTCCTGACTGTTAAAGAAAAAAAAAATATTGTGACACCCATTAAAGAGAGTAAGGAAGATTTTATTCAAGGGATGCTACTATGATGAGATTTTATTGTATAGTATGGGAGAGAAATCTGGCTCAGCTCAGACAAATGGAGATTTACAGCTAAAGAGCATGGTGGGGATCACTGAATGTAAAATTAAGATGGAACATCAAGGGTAAGGATGAAGGGATTCTGGCTAAACCATCTGGACAGTAATATTGTTGAAGGAAGGCTAGGGTCATAAACTATTGAGATCAGGGGATAAGGAATTTTTTAAAAGACTTATTAATACATTTTAGAGAGAGGGAGCAGGGGTAGGGGTAGAGGGAGAGGGAAAGAGAATTTTAATCAGACTCTTCACTGAGCATAGAGCCTGAGGTGAGGCTTAATCTCAGGACCGTGAGATCATGACCAGAGTAGAAACCAAGAGTCAAACGTACAACCAGCTGCACCAACCAGGTGCCCTGGGAATAAGGGATTGGATCAGATATTAAGGGTTATAGATACTGAAGCACCTGGGTGGCTTAGTTGGTTAAATCTCTTGTTTGGCTTGGTCATGATCTGATCCCAGGATCAAGCCTGGCATTGGGCTTGCTGCTCAGTGGGGAGTCTGGTTCTCTCTCTCCCTCTGCTATTCCCCCTGCTCAGGCTCTCTCTCTGTCAAAATAAATAAATCTTAAAAAAAAAAAGTGGTAAGATACCAGGGGTGAGAGATAAGGAATTTGATCAGATATCAAGAGTAGGATAGAAGATTGCTGAAAAATGACCAAGCAGATTTCTTGCTAAAACTGGGCTAAGTGGGCGGAGCCTAAGGTCAAGGCTAGACAGAAAGAGGACTCAGAGGAACTTGACTCGAGTCTGGTCAAGGAGAAAATCTTCATCATCCATGACCATTGTATTTTCTGCAGTCACACATTTTACTAATTCTTTTATCAGACATTCAGTGAACGAGAAACATGAACGCAGCAGCAATAACATAACAAATGTAAGCGCTCTAGAAGAGACAAAGGCAGTATGGGAATCCACCTCATCAGATTTAGAATATGCATGACTCCATGACTGAATTACTACCACTGCTTGACTGTTGAGATTAAGATGTAGTACAGAGGATCAGAGGGAAGGGAGGGAAATCTGAATGGGAGTCATCAGAAAGGGAGACAAGCCATGAGGCACCTTTAACTATAGGAAACAAACTGAGAGTTGCTGGGGGGGGAGGGGAGTGGGAGACATGGAGAAACTGGGTGATAGGCATTAAGGAGGACACGTGATGTGATGAGCACCAAGGGTTATCCACAACTGATGAGTTACTGAATTCTCTGAAACCAATGATGTACTATCTAATGGCTAATTGAATTTAAATATCTAAAAAAGGCACTTCAAAAAAAAAGATGTAGCATAACTCACAATATCCTTTGAGTGGAAGAATGTGCGGACTTTCCACACCTCTGCTGTCCAAGTCCCATGGCTAGTAGCCACATGTGGCTAATGACCACTTAAAAGGTGGCCAATTCAAATGGAGAAATGCTGTAAAAGCAGAATAAACACTGGCTTTCAAAGACATATTGTAACCAAAAGTCAGAGAGTATTGCCACCCTCACATCACAAACATCGCATGACTTCTACAGCTAATGAGAGTGGGACCCAAGATGAGAGAGGTCAACCTGAAAGTCCATGATGTCAGAAAGAACATGGAGAAGAAAGAGTCACAATCCTGGAGTGGATGGTCTGAAGACTGTCAGAATGCCTTTTTTTTTTTTTTTTTTTTTGGTGATTCTGTATACGGACAAGGAGAATTCATTGGAGATGACATCTGTATGCCTCACATTTTCAAGGGAAAATTATGAAAACGCATATAGACCCACAGCCATAGTTTAATTATGTTTGAAATATATTCAGAACTACTCCAGTCAGTAAATTGCATATTTTCACATTTAGCTTCTCAATTTTCTCTTTGGCACCTCCCATTCTTGAAATCCCAACACAAATCACATCTCTTGCCTAAGGACCATAAACTACCTCACTATCAAAGGCTACAGTTCATTCATTCATTTGATTCATTCAAAGCAACCTAATCTTGAGTGATGTCTTAGGCGCTCTTCTAGGGACTGGTGACACGGTGAACAAAATAGGTAAAAATCTCACTTTCCTGGAGCCTCTCTGGTATTTAGGGGAAAATCTTTCCTTATCAACATGAAAATACTTTTTATGGATGTTGCTTAGAATTTCAGTTTTTTTTTTTTTTCTTGACAGTATCTCAGGTGATCATCTTTGAGGTGGTTCTCCTGAAAATATTTTTGGGGGGTACTGACTCGACTTTCTGAGTCAGACACTTTCCTAAAGACAGGGGTCAAAGGAAAAGTGACAACTGTCACTCTTGCAGTAAGAACAGGGATCACAATGCTTGAAACAGATATGCTGCTCAGCTGTCAGAAAGTCCACAAGGCTCCAAATGTGTGTGGCCAACTAACGGAACCTGTAACTCAGAGGTTATCATCCTGAGAGCAATGGGAAATCCCTCTAGTTAAGGACTCTCCTTGACGGAAGCTTGACAATGGCCTTGATTTACTTACTATGATGTTTAGGTAATTATACACATTAAGAAAAGTGCACAAGGCACTTACATTTCCATGATACCATCAAAGATATTGTTGTTTTATTAAAATGTTACATCTAGAGTTGTAACGTATAGAGTAGTTAAGTCAATCACTATGAGGTACAGGTGAGACTATTGTAACAGCCATACTTCCATAAAAAAGAAAATTTTTTTGTGGTTTCTGATCTAGGAATCAGCCAGTGAATAATTCTATATCAGTGTCCAGTTACCGGGCTAAACATGTAATCTATTTATATTTCTGAGGGTAAGCTGAATTGTGATCACTGAGCCAGCTGTATTCTAGTAACTACTCATTTACCCAACATAACAGATATAAGAAGGTAAAAGGCTTCTAAGGAGACTGGTTACTTATATTTTGAACCACATTTTGGCAGGTATAACTTGCAACTTGTGCTTAGTGGTAAGATTTCTGATATTTACTTTCTCCTTCCTTTGGCAAGTCAAGTTAGTTAAAAAGTAATTAGAGTAGAGTCCATTGTTTTTCTTAAATGCTTACAGAGATATAGAACTCTCAAGTTTCTTTACTAGACAGGATTAGATCACATTAGTGATAAAGATCAGAATGATTTACATTGCTAAAACGAGAACTTCCTGTCAGTTTGGAGAAAGCTCATTTTTATAACCAACATATTGGCTGGGCTAGAGATTAATGAGTGCTATGGGTGGGGTGATGAATGTGATATATTCAATGACCTGTGGAATTTGTTCTGTAATTTCCCCACTCCTCTGGTCAGCAGAGCGTCTTCTTCAGTACCCAGCACTGCCCATAACTGCATTCAGAAAATCACTCTCCAAAAATGGTTATTTGTTTTGCCTTTTTTATAATTTTTTAAAACATTTGATTTATTTGCATGTCAGAGAGAGAGAATGAGAGCACAAGCAGGGGGAGCAGGAGAGGGAAGGGGAGAAGCAAGCTTCCTGCTTGGTGGGATTGCACAAGGGCTGAAGAAGACAGAATGGGAAGGGGACAAGGAGAATAGTGGGTTTCAGATTCTTGGGAACAGAGCCCACATCTATTTCTATGTTTATCTCACTGCTATAAACCCAGGTCACAGCAGAGTGCCTGCAGCAGAGTCATGGAAGTGCTCCAGAACTGATAACTATTGCTATTTATACTACTAACATTCCTCCACAAAGGGCCAAGTGTCATAGCTTCTCCCAGTTCCCCACACTGAACGCAATGAAGAATCAAACTATCGGGTGAAGGATGGCGAGGGGCATTTAACAGGACCCAGATCACAGGAGCCATATTGTATTGCAGGACCAGGGGTCTTACCAGTGACTAGGTATTCACTCCTCTTGAGAGGCTAGCTCCTTGGATCTCCCTCTTCAATCCTCTGAACCCATGTCTGGCATCAGAAACAAAAGTAAACATAACGTATCGCCCTTGTTTATTTTTTACTATTATTTGTTACAGAGGAAGAGAGAGATCACAAGCAAGGGGAGCTGCAGGCAGAGGGAAGGCAGGCCCCCCACTAGAGCCTGGTATGGGATCCAATCCCAGGACCCTGGGATCATGACCTGAACCAAAGGTAGATGCTTAACTGAGTAAGCTACCCAGGCGTCCCTTATTGTCCTTCTTTAAAATTTAATGTATTCTCTCTCCCTCTCTCTTTGTCCCCACTCTGTCACTCATACTCACACAATCACAGAGTCACAGACAATAGCAAGGCATTTCCCATTCTAATTCGCTAAGGCACTATGAGCTTAAGCTCAATAGAATCACTTTGCCAGCTGCTGCTCTACCATGCCCTGATCCCTTCTCTATCCCCAAGCTCGATCTGTAACTCAAGTGTCATGGTGGTGGCTCTTTCTGCCCTCCCTCCACAAGGCTGTCATCAGCACACTCTTCCCCGTGGCTCCACTCCCCAGCACTGGCTGCCTTTGGTCTACGGGTATGCCCTCTCCTAGAGCTTTTCCACTCTCCCTGAGGGGAAGACAACCCTTACTTCTCCCCGGTGGCTGTCACGTGTCCACTATATATTGTGACGATCAGCCCGATTAAGAGATTGGGAACTAAAAGACTGGCTTCTGCTTATGGATCAAACTAACTCTGGGGCTTGGGACACATGACAGCAGCACATGGTGGTAGAACTGAGATGGTTAGGGAGTTAATCTGCATTTTCACATCTGGTCAGCAGCAGAACAAAGAAGACACCCCAGATCTCCTATCTCCCAGAACAGTACTCTTCAAGTAACTTACAGCACCATCCTTCTCCAGCTTTGGAAGTGGCACTTTTCCAACCCCAAAGTCTTGATTCTAGGCAGCACTCCGAGAGATACTCCCTCCAGAATCACCCCTGGCTGGAAGTAGTGGTTGGCCAAGGCCTCCCAAATATCTTCCCTTCAGAGTTGCACTTGCATCAAACTCAAAACTGTGGCACGTACAGGACTTTCCTGTCGGCCTCTAGCTCTAATGACCTATTGGACTTCAGAGGTGCTCTTTTATACCCACTTACCTTATAACATCAACGTGTGACTCCTCTAGAATTCTCTCCATGGCTTTTCTCCTGTACTAATTGTTATGGACTGAATTGTGTCCCCACAAAAGTCATATGAAGAATTCCTAATCTCCAGTGTGACTGCATCTGGAGATAGGGCCTACCTAGAAGGAGGTACTGAAGGCTTGGTGAGGTCACAGGAGTCCTAATCTGCTAGGACTGGTGTCCTCATAAGGGTGTAACACATGAAAGCACTCCCCCTACCTCCCCTCTGGGGGCCCAGAGAGAAGAGGTCATCAGAGGGCACAGTTGAAAAGGTAGTGATCTATAGAACAACAAGAAAAAGCTCACTGGAGACCAACCTTGCTGGCACCTTGATCTGGAACTTCTGGCCTCCAGATCTGTGCAAAAATACATTTCTGACATTAAAGCTCTCCAGCCTGTGTTTGTCTGTCCCCGACGGCCTGGCTCCAAAGCCTCAGAGATTGGGGACAGTGAGGAACACCATAGGACTCACCCTGCCACCCTGAAAGGAACCATGCCATTTGGAACTCCAGAAAGGACTCAGAGGAACTGAAATCTGCATTCCTACCTCTGGACAGCCCCATATTCAGCAGGCCCCTGGATGCAAACCTGGAGCTTGACACTCAACCTGAACAAATCCCTCGACAGCCCCCTACCCCAGAAAGATGGACAGAGTGCTGGCAGATCGGGCCTGCCATGTTGTGGTCCCTAACCATAACCTTTGGTTTGCTTTTCAAGATTCTGACCCCAAAGGCCTTGCAGTAGGTGCCCTACAATTTGGGGACACATGGGCAATCCCAGAGGACTCAGCCTGCTGCCCAGAAGGAAACTGTGCCATTTGGAACTCCGGAAAGGATTCAGAGGAGCAGAAATCTGCATGCCTAGCTGAGGACACACCCACACAGAGCTGACTCCTGGACACAAAGCCAGAGCCAGACACTCACCCTCACCTCCACTGTCAACTCAGCCACCCAGACAGCTCTCCATGGGGTCTTCAGATCAGCCCTGCCATGTCCCTGGTTCCTAACACTAACCCTTGGATGGTTTCTGTAATGATCTCCTCATTTCAGGTTATGTGGTGGTTCTGCAGGACATTGTCCTGGTGTGGGATCAAACACACTGAAGCATCCCGTGTGAAGTGGCAAACGTGGTAAAGAAATGACGGCTGGGGAATCTGAGTGTGGAGACAGCACGTATTTGTGCTGCTATAACAAGCTGACTGCACATTGAAATCACCACAGAGGAAATGAATCTTCCAAATATCCATGTTAGCACGATGACACGGAAGCAGAGAGAACATCAGACTTTGGGATGGAGGCCAAGCCCTCCCAAATCCAGGTCACCCAACATGGAGAGGACACATGTTAGCAAGAGACTCGTGGGAGAATTAAATCATGGGCCCCTGTATCTCAGGTGCAGTAGAAGCAGTGGATTTGGAATTTCAGTTTTTCCACAACGTTCCACCACAAGCTGGTTAGAACTGTGCAAAAGCAGGAAGGGAAGCCCCAGTAAAGTGGACTGGGGATGCCAGAAGGGGAGGCTGGAAGGGGGCGCCTGCTGCTCAGTGCCCATTACAGACTCCACATTGCAATTCCCCACAGGAGAGACTCACCAATTCCAGGCCCCACACGGGAAGCTGGAGGTTCATCTCCTGACTTTTTGTAGGAGCTTTGCAGCTCAGCTGGTGAGAATTCTCCATCACCCTGCCTTTCTCCAAGGGACATTCCTTCAAGCACCCTTCCCAACTTCTTCCTCCTCCATGAAATAATGTTCCTCTCCTTTGTTTCTCGCACTTGCCTGTGATGGGACCTTAGCTTGCTCAGCCCAGACTGCCATTCTCTGCTCTTCCCAATTAAACCCATGCTGCTGGTCAAATAACTGGCAGATTGAGTTTAAGGCCAATTGAACTAATAAATTCAAAAACTTGCAAGGAACAAAATCAATATGCACAAATTAGTGGCACTCCTAGGTGCTCGGAAGGAACCATCAAAAAGAGACTGCGGAGAACGATCTCATTTACACCTGCATCCAAGACAGCAAGATACCCGGGAGGCCCCTGAACCAAGAAGGTGACAGACCTGTCATCTGACAGCCCCGCAACAATGACGACAGACAGGGAGGGGTACACACGGAGATGGGGAGGCACTGTGCTCAGGGTAGAACCCACACTGGGAAAATACCTACTCTCCCCAAAACCGTCTACAGAGTCCTCACTCTGGCTCCCGAATTTCTGGACTCGGCGCAAGCCTGGAGTGGGTGTGGACACGGGAAGGACCCCGCAGGGCTGAGGTGGGGAGAGCACAAGCACCTAAGCAGGCGGACACTCCCTGACTGCAGACCATCTGAGGAGCCCCAGGAACCGAATCCGCGAGCACACAAACACAGAAGAGGACCTAGGATCACCGGAGCCCTGAAAGGGGGGACCCCACAGCCCCGTGCACAGCACAGCAGGAGGCCACGTCTCCTCACACAAAACGACGGAAGCCCCAGTGTCTACATAGGGCTCCCTTTCTCTGTGGGGTCCTGAGACCACGAACCCCTTGACAGTCCACTCAGGCGGCTTCTCCTCAGCTCCTCCAGCATCTGGTCCTTAGGAGGTTGGACTGCTGCCAGTGTGGGCGCGTCCTCCACAACGGGTCCGGTCAGTGTGGATGCAGAGCCACACCCTCCTCAGCTTGTCCTGTCAGGGTGGGAGGCGCCCCACATTCTCCAGAAGTCTCCACAGTGGGTCCTGAAGAGGCGGGGCTCTGGTCCCAGCTGTGCCTGTGCAGCCTGGGCTCAGGGCGGGAGCTGGGGTCTGGCGCCATCTGCAGGCGGTGCAAGGCAGTGCAGGACTGTGGGAGCTCACCCTTCAGTGGAAGGTCCTGCTCCCTCCCCGGGTCCAGCTGATGCCATTTCATTCCGGAAATTCAAGCTGCATGGAGCCCAATACCCCCCAACTTCCCCCCAAATAGCTAAGGAACAATGAATTGGAAACAATGTGGAATTACAACAGTCCTTGACACAAACAGTGGCACTGAACATGGCCCTGATGCAGACCCACACTCTGACCTCAACTTGGTCTCAAGCCTGGACCCTACCCTAATCCAAGACCCTAACCCTAGCCCCCAACCCAAACAATGTTCACAAGAATCAAAAGGTAGAAACTGCAAATATCCATCAATGGCAAGTGCATATGCAAAGTGTGGTGAAGGGTTTGAATTTGGGTTCAGGTTCAGGTTTTAGTCAGAGTTCTAGATCAGGCTTTGGGTTTAGTGTTAGGGTGAGGGTTTAGAGTGAAGGACAAGGGAACAGAGTTATAGTTTAGGGCTTTAAGTTTATGATTTAGGCTTTAAGACTCAGGGCTTATGGGATAAAGTTCAAGGTCAAATTTGGGGTTTGACTTCATGCTGAGATTTGGGTTCAGGTTTCATGACTTGGAGGTCTGGTTTAGGGTTTGGGTTCGTGGTTCAGGGCTTGGATCCAGGGCTCAGGTACAGGCTTTGGGTTCCATTCCAGGTTTGGGATTCAGGGTTCTAGTTTGGGCTTTAAGGTCAGCTTAGGTTTCAGCGTTGGTAGGGTTTAAGGTTAGGTTTAGGGATGACACATTTTCTTCAGTTGTCATCATGGACAAAAAAATTCTATCTGAAGTTTCTAAGTCAGAAATGTATTTCATCTGGGGGCGCCTGGGTGGCACCGTGTGTTAAGCCTCTGCCTTGGGCTCAGGTCATGATCTCAGGGTCCTGGGATCGAGCCCTTCATCAGGCTCTCTGCTTTACGGGGAGCCTGCTTCCCCATCTTCCTCTCTGCCTGCCTCTCTGCCTACTTGTGATCTCTGTCTGTCAAATAAATAGAATTAGTAAAAGCTATTATATGATCTTTTACAAACCATTTCCTATGTTTGCATTCTCATGTGCCAAGACAGACAGGGGTTATTTAAAACCCTGAAGAGAGTGCTCTTGCTTTTAAATTGCCTGTAACCTTCGTGTAATAGATTTATGATTGATAATAGATTTAGTTAAAATATAACTATTTAAAATATTTACTCTCAGTAAACGATTTCAACCTATGCTCATTAAGTAACTTGGTGCATAATCCCTTTTCTATTAAACCATAGTGCAAGGACCAATGCCGCGTTCCCGAGAGAACCCCAAGCTATTTTTCTAGAATGGCTGTATGCTATATATGGCGTCCTGTTTTCACTCCCTTTGTGGAGCACCTACCCTGGAGGTCATGTAATAACCAATGACCAAAAAAACAAACCAAAAACCCAAACATCCAGGTTGAAGTGCCATCCCTGCCTGGAGTGGAGGAGACTGCTCAGACAGATCCCAGGCAGGCATCTCAGCCCAGGCCTGTGCTGGGGAAGCTGGTTCCTGGCTTTGGGCGCAAACTGGAAGCCAGCAAACTGACCCAAGAGTGCAGCCGGCGTTTAGGACTGATGATCTTTTGGCAGCCAGGCTGCGCGTGGACACCCGCTCAGGGAGCCAGGCTAGGCGGCTGCCCAGCGCAGGCGCTGGCAATGCAGCAGCATGCCAGGGCTTAGCCCCGCACCCCAGCATGGGCTCCAGCCTCAGAAGTGAGGGGGCGGGGCCAGCGCAGAGAAGGGTCTTTGCTAATTTCCAAAGCTGGAAGTGAGCTCTCAGAGGACTCAGGAGGGAGGGGGGCGGGGGCGGGTCGGCGGCGGCCGGGAGAAGGGGCTTTGCTAATTGCCCAGCCGGGAAGGAGGGGCGCACAGCGCCAGGGTGCTGTACTGCAGCCCATTCGGGACTGCAGGACCCACCATACTCGCTGCCCCTGCACTCTCATGCTCCAGCCTAGCCCGTGAGGCCACGGTGTCCTGTTCCCATTCCCGCTGCCTGCTGCCCCTCCCCGCCCAATGGCTTCACTGGAGGACCCTCTGCTCACAGGTAAAGTGACACCACGACACGCCCTCACCTGAAGCAGAAAACGCAGTCCAGGAGCTGGGCGCAGCCTCCCGCCAACCCCAGGGCACCAGGACCACCCCAGACGCTGCGCCACACCCTGTCCGCAGGGGGTCAGGCCGGGACAGCGCCACAGGAGGTACCCCCCCCTGCCAGCGGGCAGGCTAGCCCCCATAGTTCTGCACCCCCACGCGCTTTTCAGAGCCTCCTGCCATTCCCAGGGCACCCAGAACCCAGAGAGTGAGGCCTTGGGTGTTCTCTAGTGACAGATTCAAGGCAATTTTTCGACTTTGGGACTCAGAGTTAACATAGTTTTCATTTGTGATTATTATTTTTGTGTGGGGGCTGTCGCTTTTCTTTTGACGTATGCTTGTTTTCACTCCCGGTTCTGAAGAAGCCCCTAAATCCTAACCCTTTGAGGACTCAGAAAGCTCTCAGAGCAGCAGTGCTGGGGGACAGTGTGGACACATGGTTTGGTTTCTCCTCTGGCCTGCTTCTGTGGCAGCCCCGCTCTGTCCTCCTCAGACTTCAGAGCAATATCTGAACAAGTGGAGAAGCGACCAGGGGGTCAGGAAGGTGGCCACCGAAGAGTGACTTCTCTGGAGGGTGGCTGAGCTAGCAAGTGAGCATGTTAGTCCAGCTCTGCCTGCATTCAGTATGGAGCTGAACAGGGGCCAGGGAAGGGGAGGAGGAGCAGAGAGCAGGGACAAAGGGACCAAAGAGGAGATTCAGATGAAGGGAAGTAATGGGGAGGAAAGAGAAGAAACTCTAGAAGACAGGTATGTAGAAAGGAAAAGGGATGAAGTGGGCATTGGGAAAGGGCACCACCAGGGAAGGAGAGAGGGGAAGGAAAGAGGGAGGAAAGAGGAAAGGGGAAAGGGAGAAGGGAGGAGTCAGCATGCCAGGGCTCCCCCTGCATCTGAAGAAGAGGTGGCTGGTCCAGCTTGTCAAACAGGGTGCTCACTCTTTGGCCCCAGTTTCTGCTCCCAGTGCTACTGGGCTTTTCAAGGAAGGCAGGCTGTCCCTTGGGACCTACTGGAGCCCACTGGAGCCCACAGGAGGGTGGGAGAGGTAAGATGCCACCAGGTCCTGTCCTGAGCTGCTCCCAGCCACCAGCCTCACCACATGGTGCAAGAGGGACCCCAGAACAAAGGACGGACACAGGCCAGCATGTCTGCTGGTGGCCCTGGGCACTTAGCTCATCGCAGTGAACCACACGGCCTCCTCAACCCACGCTTTCAAAGCCTCCTTCTTCGCTTCTGGCTTTCATGTCTGTAGGAACATGAGCCAGATCTAACTCATCTCCGACAGACAATTCTGACTCACCCCGTGTCAGATTTTTATGAGTGGCTGTGATAGAGTAAGATAGCAATGCTCCAACAAACGGACTGTTTCCTCCCACTTGACCTCAACAGTCTTATACATTTTCTTAGCGAAAACATCTTGTCTCCTTCCATTAAGCTCATAACGTGGTCTAATAGTATACATGCGCCTTTGGTAGATGCGAAGCGATACAGAGGTCCTTTTTTTTTTTTAATTTTACAAGGTAAAGTCAGTGAACATATCCAACTTGACGAATACGTCTCTGAAATGTCAATCCAGGCAAAGCTTTTTCTGCCTACAGTTTGGAGCCTACGTGGTGACATTTTTAAAATGCTTTCAGTCCCTCAGTGAGGCTCTTAGAAGCTAGCCAGGGCTTACTACGTGCCAGGCACTGTGTCAGGTGTTGGAGCTAAAGGGAAGGAGAGCTTGGAGGCTGGCTGGGGAGGGACATCCATGACACAAGCACAGCTAGAAACGGAGGCCAGTGCTAGAAAAGAGAGAGCAGGCTGCATGGAGAGTGTGTACCATGGGGCTTGTGAGCTCACGAATAAGTGGGAGTAACTGGAGTGGGGAGATGGGGGAGAGAAGAGGGTCTTCCCATCAATGGGAATCACCTGTGCTTGGAGGCAGGTGCCATGAGAGGTCTCCACAGGAAGAAGGAGGCAGTGTGGTTGAAGGGCAGAGAGATGGGGCAGAACAGGCATCAGTCAGTTGGAGGGGTATGAATAGACTGATGGGAGGATTATGGGTGCCTTTGGAGGACTGAGAATTTGTTAGAAGATCAGTGCAGATTTCTATGGAGACAAATGCCAGGAACTGATAGGTCTTTGAAAGGTCACTCTGGCTGCCTTTTGGCAAAGGGGTTGGTAAAAGGCACTTGCAGGTGTGAACACACCAGGTGGGAGGTGAGTGCAGGAAATCGGGTGAGGGAGCATGGGAACTTGGTCCCGGGGTATATAAGGGAGAATAGCCTTTAAGGAGTTCCACAAATTGGCACCAGCTGTGGCTTCATTACAGAGCTGGAAGGGGGAGGTGGGTGTGTCCTGGAGGTTACAGAAATTACATGAGAAAGGGAAGTCTTTTTAGATCTCTTTTTCAACTAGAGGAACTCTCACCTTATTGATAGAATTCCAGAGTGGGAACCAATGATATGAGGACATCTTTGAAATGTCTGAATATGTTCTTCGACATCTTTGCAAGTGACGAGGAGACCTTGACCTTAGGAGGCCTTGGCCCTCTTTGTAGCCAGAAAGATTTCACCTACAGATTTGGGTTCTCCCTTTTAAAGTCAAGGAGTCAGTCCTTCCAAAGGACACCTCCTATCATTTTACCCTCTCATCATACCTCACGTGCTGGCATCTCCAAGACCCTCTGTTCCAGGTTGAGAGTATCCACTTTGGCCGGGCTGGTCTTGCCAAGAACACCACCACAGGAAATCTAGAGCCTGTAGTGCTATTAATAACATCATCTAAGACTGTGTTTGCTGCCCTCTTGGCCTCTTCCCACCATGACTCACTGAAGCTTTTTACACATTGTATCCATTATGCTATAGTTCCCAAAGCTCATCTTCTCTAGTGCCATTAGTTTTTAGGGGACCAGGCAAACCTTAAACTTGTCCCCCTTAATTGGATCCCTGTGCCCCCACACTCTCTTTGAATGCCTTTCACCATGATTCTTGAATGAGATCTGAGACCACTGCTGGTACCTAACACTTCTTGGCACCTTGTCTGCTAGGTTCTTGGAAGAGGAGGTGGCTATGGAGGTGAGTGGGAATGGGAGTGGGAGGATTTCTCCCTTCACTTCCCTTTTTGTGTTTTCAAATAATGGGTTTTGAGGGGGAGGGAAAGGTTAACCAGACCATTTATTTTCCATCTCCCATCGATAAAATGTCACACAGGAGAGAGGTGGCAGAAACGCACTTTCAGGTTAATTTTTTTACAAGGAAGATTGACTTATGAACCTACTTTGTTATTTCCTTTCATTCAATTTCCCTGTACCTCCTTTTCTATGAAGTGTAACGGTAACCCATTATTATTTTTATTGTTGGCACGTGCTTTGTGAACCATAAAGTGTACGCTATAAATGGGAGCGCTTTTCTTTTTTTTTTTTTTGTAGTTTACGAAAAACTAATATTTTTTAAATTAATTTTTTATTTATTTTCAGCATAACAGTATTCATTCTTTTTGCACCACACCCAGTGCTCCATGCAAGCAGTGCCCTCTATGATACCCAACACCTGGTACCCCAACCTCCAAATCCCCCGCCCCTTCAAAACCCTCAGATTGTTTTTCAGAGTCCATAGTCTCTCATGATTCAGCTCCCCTTCCAATTTCCCCCACCTCCCTTCTCGTCTCTAACTCCCCATGTCCATGAAAAACTAATTTAAAAACATTCATCCACCAGAGTACCCAAAGGGCTCCCATATAAACTATCTGTCGTTACATTATGTCCCGATGTGGAGCTCGATCCCAGGATCCTGAGATCATGACCTGAACTGAAGGCAGAGGCTTTAACACACTGAGCCACCAGCCCCAATGCATTCTCTTCAGTACCAGAATTTGTAACCAATTGACAGATGAAAAAGGAGGCAGTCAAGTGAAAATCAATAGGTCTTAGACCTGCAAGAAATTTGAATTAGATGAATTCAGCTACTCAGGCACTGTTTCACATTTTCAGATCTCTGCAGAAAAGGAGTTAACCTTTTTACAGCATGTAAAAGAGAAGACTATAACACATACTATGTGTAAGCATGTAAATATCAAAAAATATCCCATTAGTTGCTAAGACACACAGGGCCTATATTTTCTCTCAAATTCATGAATATGTAGGAGCAATAAGTGAGAAGTGAATGTATACTTTTCACTTCGAAGTCTTTTAGAAATCTAAAATATGACTTTCTATGGTTTGTGTCTCCATATTCCTTTATTGCCAGTTTGAACAAATCCACATGCTTTGATTCAAAGGTAATAAATTCCTCTTATTTGGAAACATGATGTTTATTTTTATTCTCTCACCCTTAGCAGGTGGTTTCATTTTAGCACACTTCAGAGTTATAATTTCATGCTTATTAAAAACATTTATTATGATCTACATAGATGAATGAAACTTTTATTTTATTAAATTATTTGACAAAAAATATGTTATTTTTAAAAATGTATTTCCTTTAGGGTTATTTTAGAGCGTTCAGAGAGGATCTAGGAGTGTGGTATTATGTAGTTTTTAAGTAGGTATGAAATGGTTATTTATAGGATTGTTTCTTTAAGGCTTATGTATATTGTCCATTATATGCTATAAAATATTTTGAAAGTAAATTTAAGGTATGTTTTACATAGTTTATTTTTTGGAAATAAATATTGAAATGACTTGTGAAATTCAGTATATTCTCAACATTAATTTATTTTGAAATTTACCAGTTGTCTACTGAACTATTATATGGCAGATATTACTTCAGACTACACTGGTAAATGAAATACTTGGCTTTGTAGAACTTTTATTTTAATGGGTGAGACAATTCAAAGCTATAAACCTTAATAAAAATTGCATAGTACATTCAAAAAGGATGAGTACAATGGGGAAAAAGAAAAACTCGATCAGGGTGAGAAAAATCAAGGTTGCTAGGCAGGGGATGGGGAGTTAAAATTTTTAATAGGAAGATCAGGGTAGTTACAATGAAGCTGACAATTGAACAAAGGTATGGAAAGGTGATGAATTTGCGCAGAACTATCAGCAATAAGGTCACTCCAGACAAAGGAATTGGCTATCTTGAAGGCCATAAGGTTGGATCATGCCTGGCATATCTGAGGAATAGCAAGGAGGCCACTGTGAGTGACTGAAGAGTAGCAGGGAAAGAGGTCACAGAGGTTAAATGAGTGGCTAGATCATGCAAAAGCTTAGAAGTCATTGTAAAACTCTGGCTTTTATATTTGGAAAATTACTGTGTGATAGAATTTCTGCTAATAACTGAGAGTTCAATTGTCCATAAAATTTCAAGGACTCTTATTCTAGTAAGACAGAATGAAGAGAAAGAGTTCATATTTTCACATGGTGTAACAAATGCTCAGAGATGCAAGTGTAGGAAGCTATAGGATCACAGAAGAAGGCCCTAAAATCACACCAATATATTTGATGACTGT
The DNA here is from genome assembly GCF_964662115.1 of Mustela nivalis. Taxonomy (NCBI): domain Eukaryota; kingdom Metazoa; phylum Chordata; class Mammalia; order Carnivora; family Mustelidae; genus Mustela; species Mustela nivalis. Next base: position 12,677 of record NW_028136020.1, on the reverse strand, counting down.
GACTATATATAAATTTGTATTTTCTAGATTTTTTATAGTCATGGAATCACACTGTATATACTATTCATTGCCTGGCTTTTCTTTTCTCAGCATCATTACTTTGAGAATCTCCAATTGTAAATAGTTCATTTTGATGTTGAATAGTAATCTCTTTAATGAATAGATCATAATTTTTCTTTGCTCTATGGATGGACATTGATGAACATTTCCACTGTTTTCAATTCTTAAAAATAAAGCTGATATGAAATTCATATACAAGTCCCTGTATGAACATAGGGCTTGTTTCTCTTGGTTAAATGCCTAGAAGTAAAATGGCTATTTTTGTAACTGCAACATATTTTGCATTTAAAAAAATTTTCAAACTATTTTCCAAAGTGGTTGTATCATGATATATGCCAACAACAGTTTAGATTTTTTGTTGCTTCTCAATCTAGCTCAGACCAAGTACAATTAGCCTTTATAATTTTAGCCATTCTAATAGATATGTAAGCATGTCTCATTATGATTTTAATTTGTATTTCTTTAATGTCTAAATGTTGAGAAATTTGTCATGTGCCTATAAGCCGTCCATATACTTTTGGTGACATGTCTCTTCCATTATTTCCTTCACATGTAAAATTGGATACTCTGTTTGGTTATTAGTAAGGTTTTTTATTTTTATTCATTTTTAAATAATCAGAGTAGATGTCCATTATCAGATATGTAATTTGCAAATCCCTTCTCCATCTTTACGGATTCTCAATGGAGCTTTGATAGCTGTGTCTTTCAAGAAATATGCTACTTCTTTCCTGGTACACGGAGGTATGACTAGAACATTATCAATGTTGACCTTTGCAAAGAAAATCATGGCTTAAGATATATGTAGTCTGCAGTTGTTGGGAGTGTTCACCATCCTTGCCTCTAACTCATCTCTCACTGCCCACACATTCAGATATAGGGGAATATTGATTGACAAAATATTAATTGCCAAATAACACTAGTTAGAGAATAAGAAAAATGCAGGCACCTGATTATATAATATTACATAAATAAAATGTGTTTTTATAAGTGCTATTGGAAGTAAATTCCTCAATACTTTAATCACACAGAATGATGGAATCCTAGATTTTTTTTTCTTGTATTTACTAAGAAAATGATCATGCCTCAAGTATATTAAAATGGTATAGGGAAAATTAAAAATTGTTTTAAGATGATTTGCGTGTGTTGTTCGTATGTGAGAGAGAAAGTGAGAGAGAAAGATAAAGAAAAAGAGAAAGGGAAAGACAGAGAGGTGGCTGCAGTGAATTGATGAGTTGGAGGATAGATTTTAAAGTTTTGTCTTTTGCTTTCTACATTTCTTTTTCCTTAGGTACAAGAGAACAATCAGTAATATCTCAGAAGCCTGCTGGTAACATCAGCAGAAAGAATTAGAGGTTCCCAGAAAATTAAGATGACATATAGTTTTCCTGACATAAGAAAATCATTTTTTGTCCCCAGCTATTTTCAATGATCTATACCCCACCTGTGTACTTGCCCAAGCACACTTCTTCCAAAACTTCCTGGGAGGTTCTTAAAAAGAAATGCAAAAACCTCACTCCTTAAGGATTTTGAGGGAACAAGGCAATGGGAAAACTAACAGTCACCACCAGACCAGGAAATAGCCTAAGCTATTGAGACAATAAATCAGTGGTAAAACTCCTAGTGCTATTTCAAAAGCAATCAAGGCCTTGCATTCCTTGTCCCAGAAAATGAGCCCAAGACCCCATCTAGTTTCTATCTGCTCTTGAAGCCTGCAGAGTCCCTTTCCCTTGTCCAACAGTTACCTCTGCTTTATTCTAACGTTGAAGTTTCTGCCCTCGGTGGAATACAAGCTTCATTCAGGTGAACATGCAATACATATTGCACAAATACATATGTGGATGTGCATGCATCCACAACCTTATGACCAACCATACACGGGATAATAAAACTCTCCCTTCTGAGTATTCATCTTAAATACTAAATAAAAATCTCTCTCCTGTTCAAACAGTCAAGGCTTTGGAACTTATTCCCTGTGATCTCCTTGTATGTTGTAAACAAAGATTCCTTTGTTTGACAACTCCACCTGTTTCTGTGATTCACCAAAGACTGACCTCAGTTAGTTCAGTTGCTGTAATGGCTTTCACTACTCTGATTCTACCTCTGCAAGTCTCCAAATTTAACTATTTTTTCTCCCAATTCTGCATGTTCTTGGCTTTAAACTGCAACTCTGAAGAGAAGATTTGCTTGTTTAAAAAAAAAAATCAAGAAAAGGTAGTAGTAGTTAACATTGTTACTTTGAACTTCCTGCCCTACGGGGCTCTCCTGTTCTTTCTCTTTGACTTCCTGGACTAAAACGACAGAAATTTGGCAATACATCACTCCCCAATCCAGATTACTGCCAGAACAGTTTATACTCTTAGAAAAATATTAGTTTAAAAGATCACATAATTAAATACTTAAGCATGTAGTGTAATATAGTGGTTTACAAGAAATATATTTTGGTCATCTGAATATTTGGTTTTCAACCATGGCTACTGACTCACAGCTCCTAAAACTCTTGGGATTTCCTGTGATAAGGGTGAGAGAGGTGTGTTTTGTTCTGTTAATGAAGTGACCTTCAGACCTCACTCAAGGCAAGGGCTGTTTGCCTGAAGGACCAACCACTTGGTGAAAGCCTTCACAACTTTTTGCCTCCCCTTCCTCCCAATACAGGATTATCTGGGGAGGGAAGAGGATCTGGAGATTAGATCAGCAAATGACAATGATTTAGTCAGTCATGACTATGTCATGAAGCCTCCACAGAAAAGCTGAAAGGACTGGGTTCAGAAAGCTTTTAGTTTGTTAAATGTATGAAAAGGCAGGAAGAGTGGCAGTCTTACAGAAGGTAATAGAAGCTCTGTGCCCATTCTCCATACCTTGCCCTGTGCACTTCTTTATCTATCTATTGATTTAAATCTTCTATTTTATCTTTTAATAAGCTGGCAAACATAAAGTAAGTATTTTTCTGAGTTTTGTGAGTCCCTGTAGCAAATTAAAAGAACGTAAGAAGTAGGCCACTGGGACCTCCAACCTGTAGTTGCTCAGTCACAAGCACAGGTAATAACCTGGGGCCTACAGTGAGACTGGCATCTGAGGTGGGGTTGGAGATAGTCTTGGAGGACTGATCCCTTAACTGATGAAATCTTACACTATGTTCAGGTAGATAGTGTCAGAATTTAGTTGAATTCTTGGAGATCCTGCTGTTGTCTGAAAATTATTTGGCATTGTTGGTATGATGTCCTAAAACCCAAAAAGATATAGCTACCTCAAAATAAGAATACGGTTGACAGCTTATATATAATAAGTGAGTATTTCAGGGATTTAAAATATACCCAATAAATAATGTAAGGAAATAAGGAAAGATTTTGAAATAAAAACAAGAATAAGAACCTAGTGGTACTAATAGATTAAATATATGTAATCTAGTTGAATTAAGAATACAATGGATAGAATACATAATGGTTTCAATAGAGATAAGAAGTCACTTAAGGATATAGTCATCTGGATACCAGCAAAGCATTAAAATTATCAATATAAAAGAGGTGTAAGATGTAGGTGATGTGTGTGGAACAAAAGCTAGAGAAGAAATTAGATTTCCTTACTACTCATAGCCTGTTGACAAGTCCTTGAAGCTCCTCTGGGGACTCAGCTGCTTCCATGTGGACACATCCACTCAGGGCAAAAAGCATTCTTAGTCCACCCCCCAGGATACTGAAAATCTACTTTCACATGTAAAAATTACTTTGGAAACTTCTTTATCTCTACTCCCCACCCCTGCCCTCAAGATATACATTGGCAATCATCTCCCAAGCATATACCCACTGATACACATCAGAAGAGTCTCTTCCCTGAGTTTTTACTAAATAGTAATAAATGACCTTTCCCTAACAATAGCTAGCCCCCTCAAGGTCCTGGAAACCTTGTTTATAAAATACCTTGGAGGCTTGTGCTATCCCTAACCTCCTCCCAAATTGAAAGTATATAATCAGCCACTCTTCATGACCCTCTCTCTCTACTCCAAATAAATAAATAAATAAATATTTTTAAATAAAATAAAATAAATGACTTTTTTTAAATGAAAGAAGAAAAAGGAAAGAAATATTTGAATATTAATGTACATCTATTTCTCAAGCATAAAATAGTCAAGACACTGGATTAAAACTTACATACAAGAAAAGAAAGAAAATATTCATAACTAGAGTTGACTCTATGAATCCCAAACTAGGGCATACATACCAAAGACACACAAAAAAAATCACAAGTGTTAGAGAGAAAAAAAAATAATTCATTAATAAAGAAACAAGAATCAGACTGACAGAAATTTTTTAAATAACATCAGATATAAAAAAGAATGAAGTAATAGCTTTATTATCTTGAAAAAAATCACAAATGGAAACATTTAGATCCTTATAAAATGTCATTGGCATAGGAAGGCATAATAAAAAAATATTTTCAGGAATACAGACCACAGATAATTTACCTTAATTTGTGTAGGCAGCACTTAAATACTAATATTATTTTAACAGTTAAAATATACTCTATGATCTTTGAGGTTGGGGAAAAGAGGATGACCAAGTCATCTTGAAATAATTCAGTTTTATGAAAAAAGTAAAAAGATCAAAAAAAAGACTTGTAGAAAAGAGAGATAAAACATATGCATAATAAAAATAAATAAATAAATAAACAGCTGGAGTGCCTGGGTGACTTAGTCGGTTCAAGTGTCTGCCTTCAGCTCAGGTGATGATCCCAGGGTCCTGGTATTGAGCCCTGCATCAGGCTCCCTGCTCAGTGGAGAGTCTGCTTCTCCCTCCCATTGAGAAAGAAAATTTGACTTATTTATTTGAGAGAGATAATCTTTAAATTTTACTTATTTATTTGAGAGAGAGTGAGAAAAGAAAAACATGCACACAGCAGAGGGAATAACAGAGGGAGAGGGAGAAGCACGCCACTGAGCAGGGAACCCCCTGCGGGGCTCTATCCCAGGACCCGGGTATTATGACCTGAGCTATAGGTAGACACTTAACTCAGGTACCCCAATAAATACAATCTTTAAAAAAAAATAAATAATAATAAAAATAAATAATATTTCAGATAGTATGATTTTTTTTAATGTAAGACTTGGTATAAAAACAGGATGACATACTTGTCTAATTATAGCAAAAGACTTTGATAAGTTTAGATGCAGTAGTACATAAAAAATTTAACTTCTTTCATTAACTGATAATTTAATTAGATTAAATTAAGAGACATCAAAATTTAGAGAATCTAATAGTCCTGATCTATTAATAAATGTAGCCATCCTAACCCCAAAACAAGAGTCTTCAGTAAGTATATAAGCATAAGTTGAACATTTACACAAACAGGCCATTATTTAGGCCAGAAGTCTATGCCAATAAATTCCTAGAGTTAAATATCAGGCTATATTTTCCAAGAATAAGGCAATAAAATTAGAAAACAATGACCAAAATATTAAATTCATATAATTGGAAGTTAACTTCATACCTAAAAAGAAATAATACAGCTAATTCAGAAATTTTTAGAATTACAGTACTTTGGTAATATCAACTCTCAAAATGAGTAACGGACAGGTGGGGCTAGCAAGAGACTCGTGGGAGGATTAAATCATGGGCCCCTGTATCTCAGGTGCAGTAGAAGCAGTGGATTTGGAATTTCAGTTTTTCCACAACGTTCCACCACAAGCTGGTTAGAACTGTGCAAAAGCAGGAAGGGAAGCCCCAGTAAAGTGGACTGGGGATGCCAGAAGGGGAGGCTGGAAGGGGGCGCCTGGTGCTCAGTGCCCATTACAGACCCCACATTGCAATCCCCCACAGGAGAGACTCACCAATTTTAGGCCCCACAGGGGAAGCTGGAGGTTCATCTCCTGACTTTTTGTAGGAGCTTTGCAGCTCAGCTGGTGAGAATTCTCCATCACCCTGCCTTTCTCCAAGGGACTTTCCTTCAAGCACCCTTCCCAACTTCTTCCTCCTCCATGAAATAATGTTCCTCTCCTTTGTTTCTCGCACTTGCCTGTGATGGGACCTTAGCTTGCTCAGCCCAGACTGCCATTCTCTGCTCTTCCCAATTAAACCCATTCTGCTGGTCAAATAACTGGCAGATTAAGTTTAAGGCCAATCGAACTAATAAATTCAAGAACTTGCAAGGAACAAAATCAATATGCACAAATTAGTGGCACTCCTAGGTGCTCGGAAGGACCCATCAGAAAGAGACTGCTGAGAACGATCTCATTTACACCTGCATCCAAGATAGCAAGATACCCAGGAGGCCCCTGAACCAAGAAAGTGACAGCCCTGCAACAATGACGACAGACAGGGAGGGGTACACACGGAGATGGGGAGGCACTGTGCTCAGGGAAGAACCCACACTGGGAAAATACCTACTCTCCCCAAAACCGGCTACAGAGTCCTCACTTTGGCTCCCGAATTTCCGGACTAGGCGCAAGCCTGGAGTGGGTGTGGACACGGGAAGGACCCCGCAGGGCTGAGGTGGGGAGAGCATGAGCACCAAAGCAGGGGGACGCTCCCTGACTGCAGACCATCTGAGGAGCCCAAGAAACCGAATCCGCGAGCACACAAACACAGACAAGGACCAAGGATCACCCGAGCCCAGAAAGGGGGGACCCCACAGCCCCGTGCACAGCACAGCAGGAGGCCACGTCTCCTCACACAAAACGACGGAAGCCCCAGTGTCTAAACAGGGCGCCCTTTCTCTGTGGGGTCCTGAGACCACGAACCCCTTGACAGTCCACTAAGGGACTTCTCCTCACCTCCTCCAGCGTCTGGTCCTTAGGAGGTTGGACTGCTGCCAGTGTGGGCGCGTCCTCCACAACGGGTCCGGTCAGTGTGGATGCAGAGCCACACCCTCCTCAGCTTGTCCTGTCAGGGTGGGAGGCGCCCCACATTCTCCAGAAGTCTCCACAGTGGGTCCTGAAAAGGCAGGGCTCAGGTCTCAGCTGTGGCTGTGCAGCCTGGGCTCAGGGCGGGTGCTGGGGTCTGGCACCCTCTGCAGGCGGTGCAAGGCAGTGCAGGACTGTGGGAGCTCACCCTTCAGTGGAAGGTCCTGCTCCCTCCCCGGGTCCAGCTGATGCCATTTCATTCCGGAAATTCAAGCTGCATGGAGCCCAATACCCCCCAACTTCCCCCAAATAGCTAAGGAACAATGAATTGGAAACAATGTGGAATTACAACAGTCCTTGACCCAAACAGTGTCACTGAACATGGCCCTGATGCAGACCCACACTCTGACCTCAACTTGGTCTCAAGCCTGGACCCTACCCTAATCCAAGACCCTAACCCTAGCCCCCAACCCAAACAATGTTCAGAAGAATCAAGAGGTACAAACTGCAAATATCCATCAATGGCAAGTGCATAAGCAAAGTGTGGTGAAGGGTTTGAATTTGGGTTCAGGTTCAGGTTTTAGTCAGAGTTCTAATCAGGCTTTGGGTTTAGTGTTAGGGTGAGGGTTTAGAGTGAAGGACAAGGGAACAGAGTTATAGTTTAGGGCTTTAAGTTTATGATTTAGGCTTTAAGACTCAGGGCTTATGGGATAAAGTTCAAGGTCAAATTTGGGGTTTGACTTCATGCTGAGATTTGGGTTCAGGTTTCATGACTTGGAGGTCTGGTTTAGGGTTTGGGTTCTTGGTTCAGGGCTTGGATCCAGGGCTCAGGTACAGGCTTTGGGTTCCATTCCAGGTTTGGGATTCAGGGTTCTAGTTTGGGCTTTAAGGTCAGCTTAGGTTTCAGTGTTGGTAGGGTTTAAGGTTAGTTTAGGGATGACACATTTTCTTCAGTTGTCATCATGGACAAAATAATTCTATCTGAAGTTTCTAAGTCAGAAATGTATTTCATCTGGGGGCGCCTGGGTGGCTCCGTGTGTTAAGCCTCTGCCTTGGGCTCAGGTCATGATCTCAGGGTCCTGGGATCGAGCCCTTCATCAGGCTCTCTGCTTGGCGGGGAGCCTGCTTCCCCATCTTTCTCTCTGCCTGCCTCTCTGCCTACTTGTGATCTCTGTCTGTCAAATAAATAGAATTAGTAAAAGCTATTATATGATCTTTTACAAACCATTTCCTATCTTTGCCTTCTCATGTGCCAAGACAGACAGGGATTATTTAAAACCCTGAAGAGAGTGCTCTTGCTTTTAAATTGCCTGTAACCTTCGTGTAATAGATTTATGATTGATGATAGATTTAGTTAAAATATAACTATTTAAAATATTTACTCTCAGTAAACGATTTCAACCTATGCTCATTTAAGTAACTTGGTGCATAATCCCTTTTCTATTAAACCATAGTGCAAGGACCAATGCCGCGTTTCCGAGAGAACCACAAGCTATTTTTCTAGAATGGCCATATGCATATATATCAGGCGTCCTGTTTTCACTCCCTTTGTGGAGCACCTACCCTGGAGGTCATGTAATAACCAATGACCAAAAAAACAAACCAAAAACCCAAACATCCAGGTTGAAGTGCCATCCCTGCCTGGAGTGGAGGAGACTGCTCAGACAGATCCCAGGCAGGCATCTCAGCCCAGGCCTGTGCTGGGGAAGCTGGTTCCTGGCTTTGCGCGCAAACTGGAAGCCAGCAAACTGACCCAAGAGTGCAGCTGGCCTTTAGGACTGATGATCTTTTCGCAGCCAGGCTGCCCGTGGACACCCGCTCAGAAAGCCAGGCTATGAGTCTGCCCAGCGCAGGCGCTGGCAATGGGGCAGCATGCTAGGGCATAGCCCTGCACCCCAGCCAGGGCTCAGGCCCCTGGAGTGAGGGGGCAGGGCCGGCGCAGAGAAGGGTCTTTGCTAATTTGCAAAGCTGGAAGTGAGTTCTCAGAGGACTCAGGAGGGAGGGGGGCGGGGGCGGGGCGGGGGGGGGGGCCAGGAGAAGGGGCTTTGCTAATTGCCCAGGCGGGAAGGAGGGGCACAAAGCTCCAGGGTGCTGTGCTGCAGCCCATTCGGGACTGCAGGACCCACCATACTCGCTGCCCCTGCGCTCCCACGCTCCAGCTTAGCCCCAGAGGCCACGGTGTCCCGTTCTCATTCCTGCTGCCTGCTGCCCCTCCCTGCCCCATGGCTTCTCTGGAGGACCCTCTGCTCACAGGTAAAGTGACACCTCGACGCGCCCTCACCTGAAGCAGAAAACGCAGGACAGGAGCGGGGGGTGGGGGGGTGGGGGGGTGGGGGGGGTGGAGTGGTCGGGGCCCAGGCTTCTGGCAACCCCAGGGCACCAGGACCACCCAGGACGCCGCGCCACACCCCCTACGCAGGGGGTCGTGCCAGGACAGCGCCACAGGAGGTACCCCCCCCCTGCCAGCAGGCAGGCTAGCCCTCATAGTTCGGCACCCCCACGTGCAGGTCAGAGCCTCCTGCCATTCCCAGGGCACCCAGAACCCAGAGAGTGAGGCCTTGGGTGCTTTCTAGTGACAGATTCAAGGCAATTCTTCGACTTTGGGACTTCAGAGTTAACATAGTTTTCATTTGTGATTATTATTTTTGTGTGGGGGCCGTCGCTTTTCTTTTGACTATGCTTGTTTTCACTCCCAGTTCTGAAGAAGCCCCTAAATCCTAACCCTGTTGAGGACTCCGAAAGCTCTCAGAGCAGCAGTGCTGGGGGACAGTGTGGACACATGGTTTGGTTTCTCCTCTGGCCTGCTTCTGTGGCAGCCCCGCTCTGTCCTCCTCAGACTTCAGAGCAATATCTGAACAAGTGGAGAAGCGACCAGGGGGTCAGGAAGGTGGCCACCGAAGAGTGACTTCTCTGGAGGGTGGCTGAGCAAGCAAGTGAGCATGTTAGTCCAGCTCTGCCTGCATTCAGTATGGAGCTGAACAGGGGCCAGGGAAGGGGAGGAGGAGCAGAGAGCAGGGACAAAGGGACCAAAGAGGAGATTCAGATGAAGGGAAGTAATGGGGAAGAAAGAGAAGAAACTCTAGAAGACAGGTATGTAGAAAGGAAAAGGGATGAAGTGGGCATTGGGAAAGGGCACCAACAGGGAAGGAGAGAGGGGAAGAAAAGAGGGAGGAAAGAGGAAAGGGGAAAGGGAGAAGGGAGGAGTCAGCATGCCAGGGCTCCCCCTGCATCTGAAGAAGAGGTGGCTGGTCCAGCTTGTCAAACAGGGTGCTCACTCTTTGGCCCCAGTTTCTGCTCCCAGTGCTACTGGGCTTTGCAAGGAAGGCAGGCTGTCCCTTGGGACCTACTGGAGCCCACTGGAGCCCACAGGAGGGTGGGAGAAATAAGATGCCACCGGGTCCTGTCCTGAGCTTCTCCCAGCCACCAGCCTCACCACATGGTGAAAGAGGGACCCCAGAACAAAGGACGGACACAGGCCAGCATGTCTGCTGGTGGCCCTGGGCACTTAGCTCATCGCAGTGAACCACACCGCCTCCTCAACCCACGCTTTTAAAGCCTCCTTTTTCGTTTCTGGCTTTCATGTCTGTAGGAACATGAGCCAGATCTAACTCATCTCCGACAGACAATTCTGGCTCACCCTGTGTCAGATTTTTATGAGTGGCTGTGATAGAGTAAGATAGCAATGCTCCAACAAACGGACTGTTTCCTCCCACTTGAGCTCAACAGTCTTATACATTTTCTTAGCGAAAACATCTTGTCTCCTTCCATTAAGCTCATAACGTGGTCTAATAGTATACATGCGCCTTCCTTAGATGCGAAGCGATACAGAGGTCCTTTTTTTTTTTTTTAAATTTTACAAGGTAAAGTCAGTGAACACATCCAACTTGACCAATACGTCTCTAAAATGTCAATCCAGGCAAAGTTTTTTCTGCCTACAGTTTGGAGCCTACGTGGTGACATTTTTAAAAAGCTTTCAGTCCCTCAGTGAGGCTCTTAGAAGCTAGCCAGGGCTTACTACGTGCCAGGCACTGTGTCAGGTGTTGGAGCTAAAGGGAAGGAGAGCTTGGAGGCTGGCTGGGGAGGGACATCCATGACACAAGCACAGCTAGAAACGGAGGCCAGTGCTAGAAAAGAGAGAGCAGGCTGCATGGAGAGTGTGTACCATGGGGCTTGTGAGCTCACGAATAAGTGGGAGTAACTGGAGTGGGGAGATGGGGGAGAGAAGAGGGTCTTCCCATCAATGGGAATCACCTGTGCTTGGAGGCAGGTGCCATGAGAGGTCTCCACAGGAAGAAGGAGGCAGTGTGGTTGAAGGGCAGAGAGATGGGGCAGAACAGGCATCAGTCAGTTGGAGGGGTATGAATAGACTGATGGGAGGATTATGGGTGCCTTTGGAGGACTGAGAATTTGTTAGAAGATCAGTGCAGATTTCTATGGAGACAAATGCCAGGAACTGATAGGTCTTTGAAAGGTCACTCTGGCTGCCTTTTGGCAAAGGGGTTGGTAAAAGGCACTTGCAGGTGTGAACACACCAGGTGGGAGGTGAGTGCAGGAAATCGGGTGAGGGAGCATGGGAACTTGGTCCCGGGGTATATAAGGGAGAATAGCCTTTAAGGAGTTCCACAAATTGGCACCAGCTGTGGCTTCATTACAGAGCTGGAAGGGGGAGGTGGGTGTGTCCTGGAGGTTACAGAAATTACATGAGAAAGGGAAGTCTTTTTAGATCTCTTTTTCAACTAGAGGAACTCTCACCTTATTGATAGAATTCCAGAGTGGGAACCAATGATATGAGGACATCTTTGAAATGTCTGAATATGTTCTTCGACATCTTTGCAAGTGACGAGGAGACCTTGACCTTAGGAGGCCTTGGCCCTCTTTGTAGCCAGAAAGATTTCACCTACAGATTTGGGTTCTCCCTTTTAAAGTCAAGGAGTCAGTCCTTCCAAAGGACACCTCCTATCATTTTACCCTCTCATCATACCTCACGTGCTGGCATCTCCAAGACCCTCTGTTCCAGGTTGAGAGTATCCACTTTGGCCGGGCTGGTCTTGCCAAGAACACCACCACAGGAAATCTAGAGCCTGTAGTGCTATTAATAACATCATCTAAGACTGTGTTTGCTGCCCTCTTGGCCTCTTCCCACCATGACTCACTGAAGCTTTTAACACATTGTATCCATTAAGCTATAGTTCCCAAAGCTCATCTTCTCTAGTGCCATTAGTTTTTAGGGGACCAGGCAAACCTTAAACTTGTCCCCCCTAATTGGATCCCTGTGCCCCCACAATCTATTTGAAAGCCTTTCACCATGATTCTTGAATGAGATCTGAGACCACTGCTGGTACCTAACACTTCTTGGCACCTTGTCTGTTAGGTTCTTGGAAGAGGAGATGGCTATGGAGGTGAGTGGGAATGGGAGTGGGAGGATTTCTCCCTTCACTTCCCTTTTTGTGTTTTCAAATAATGGGTTTTGAGGGGGCGGGAAAGTTTAACCAGACCATTTATTTTCCATCTCCCATCGATAAAATGTTTACCACTCCACACTGGAAGAATTTATATCTTTCCTTTGAATCTCCAGGAAAATCTCCCAAACCCAGACCACCACCATGTGGATTCAGCCATCTTCTGATTCACCTCCAGATTGTCTCCTCCTAAATGCTCAAGCCACTGGTTAAGGGCGAAATGTTCAATGCCCAAGCAATTAAGTGGGGAACACGTTTATCTAAGCAATTGCATGCAGCTCTCTATCTGCATACAGGGGGTCTCTCCCAAGCATTTCCAACCTCAG